>NW_020884890.1:5614492-6040446 GCF_003945725.1 Corapipo altera
TGCGGCCCCGCGCAGGTGCCGGCGCGGCCCCGCCGCAGCGCCCGGCGGCACCGGGGCTCCCCCTCCCGCAGGCGCCGCCGGCCCGAGCGGGATCCTGGCTCCGCTCCGCCCCGGGGCCGCATAGGAAGCGTCGGCGGGCGCTGCCCCTCGCTCGGCTCGGTCGGGCCGGCCGCTCCCGGCGCCGCAGGAGGGTCCGGGGAGACGGGGCGGGGGCGGCGGGGGAGGCCCGACAGCGGGGCCGGGAGCGCGGAGCCGAGAGCTCAGAGAGCGAGCTCCGGCTGCGGGGCGGGGGCGCTGCTCGGGCTCCTCGCCCAGCCCCGCCGCCCAAGCTGTCCGCTTGCCTTTCCGCCTGGAGTGCTGGACCTTCCCTCTGGCAAACCGGGCTCGATCCGAGAGAAATGAAGCTGCCGGCACTGCCGAGTTAAAATCTGAGCTGCCGAGGGCTCGGGTCGCTCCGCAGGCGCCCCGTGCGCTCCGGAGCGCCGGCTGAGCGAGGGAGCGGAGCCTCCCGGAGCCCCCGGCGGGAGGGGACCTAAGCCCGGAGGTGCGGCGGCAGCGAGGGGGTGGTGATGCTGGTTGTTAGAGCCCTTCAAAAAACGAGTCCTCTGAAGCGGCAGCTCTAGTGAATTCCCGATGCCTGCTTGCAAAGCAGGTGCAGGAAATTAAATGATAATGTTATTTGAACATATATTGGCTTCGCTGCTGGTGAGGAGGCTGGAAAAGTTAATGATGGTGTAGTTGCTGTCAGTGCATGTGACTGACAGAATAGCTCTGATGATGAATAAGGTGCCCTGTGAAAATAATTATAAAAATTGCATCTTAGGTATGTGTTTTGCTTTTCTTACAGAAAAAGATTGGATTAGAATTAGATTAGAATAATATTTGCCATTTTCTGTGTGTCATTAAATCTGTGTGTATCTATGCATCGCAGTTGACTTAGAAGAAAAGCTGAACAATAAAAGCTATGTTCTTGAAGCCAGACTGCACATTTGTGAGATTTTAAGTGGCAATTAAATATAGGCTGCATGTATATTTTGCATGGTAAAGAAACAGCATATTCTGTTTTCTGTTGTGCTTAAACTGAAACAACTGCATGTTGTTCTTTGTTCAATTTGAAGACTACTTCAGCAGTAGTAGTCTTCAAAGTCACTGGAAGTGTTGTGACACCAAATAGTTTAGCTAATATATTGAAAATTGAAAAATAATTTGGGGAGAAATATAAAATTATTAATTACTAATTAAATGGAAAATCAGGGCCTTTACAACTAATATATCTGAGTTAGTTTTTCTAAGGTGTTACTTTGAAGTTCAATAAAGAACTAAAAAGGAGTATATTTGTCATTTATTTCTAAATTGACATAAGACTTTTTGTAGCTCCTTAAGCAGATAAATTATACACTTGCATGTTGCTAGCAACTTTCTCTTCACAGTTAAGAAATTTTTGTTTGCAGTTTTCTGATGGAGTGAGGCGAAAAGAATAAGATGAAACTGTTATAAAAATGTTTATTTTCTGTTTCAGATTTGTAGTTGATTGTTCATATGTGTCCAGGGGGAGATGAACTACATTGGATCCTGCATAATTTGGCTTTGTATGGCAGTCTTCCTCCTCCTTCCTGTTTCTGCTTCCGTGGCTGTGAGTGACCAGACAGGTACTTCCACTTTTCTTGCCCATCACAGACCAAAGGCATAAATCTCAGTACTGAAAAATTTCTAACAGATACCAACAGCACATGGAAAATATACAGTATGAAGAGATAAAATTATACAGGATAATGTAAATCTTTTTTTGTAGAATGTACTACGTTAGAAGCAGTTTCCAAATAGCCTTCCTTGTGGTTGGAAGAATCGTGCTTGGAGGCAGTTGTAGATCCTAGGAGTTTTGTTTTGTCCTTTTTTTCCGTACCATACAAACCAAGATTACAAATCAAAGTTTGCGAAACTTTTGTGAACAAAGTCACGTGGCTTTATTATAGCAGACTAGTTATCACACTGACCTAAACAATACTTCAAAGAGCTATATCTATCTGTATCTATCTTAGACAAAACTTTGTGCCTAGTGGGGAAAAGGAATATAGTGATATTTTCTAACTTAAAAGCTGTTATCCATATTCTGCAAATTTTCTCATACTTCTTTGTTTTCTTTTTTCTCTGTCCACATGTTATCTAGTATTCTCGCTTAAACTCTACAGTAACTCTCCAGGGTGTGGTAAATTCTGTCTTAAAGGCACATCATGTGTGCTTCTCACATGAAGAATGTCCGTTTTCTGGAATTGCTCAGCCTCCATGCATACCTCAACTTTCTATAAATTTCTTACATTTACTGGCAAGAAGAACATGCTTATTGTTATTTAAATAAAGTACTTTTTTTTTCAAAAATTAACTTAACTTTTAGTAATGCTGCTTTTTCCAGAAATCTGATGAAAGATAATAGAAGCTATACATACACAAAAACTTTGAATTCCAATAGCACATTTGAAACTCAGGCCCAAGAAATTAAAAAAATCTGTGACTAGGATAATGATCCTTTTACTACTCCTGGAAACTACAAGTAGTAATATTGAATAAATAATAAGTGTAATGTGTGAGCTCTCAGGTAAGAGTAATGCATTGTGAAGAGTCTGAATTTAAGTCAAAGATTTCTTTCCCTTACATTTTTAGGGCAGCGAGGCTAAGTGCTCTACTGATGAATTATTCTTAACCCCTGTGAGAGAACAAACCTACATCACAGCTGTAAAATCATTCTATTCAACTGTCTGAAAAAAGCAAAATAGGTTGTATTTTCTGTGACTGCTAGCTGGTTAGTTGCAGAAGGGAAGTTTTTAAAAGTGCTAAAATGATGTGAGTGCAGAAGGTTCCCTAGCAATATAAATGAATAAATGGAAACTTGAAAAATGTTAAAACAAAATTCCAGGAAGAATTTTCTCTTTTCTTCTATATTCTTTTTTTCCCCCTAAAGAAAATATGTCTTAGTAAATGTTGGACATATGTGAGAGGTACATTGAACTGCTAATATACAGTGAATCTGAACTCTGCATTACATTCTGTTAGAAGTTAGTGGCTAGGCAGCCAGCAGTGAAGTTGCAGTTTTCGTTAACCTGATTGTCACAAATGGATCAAATGTGGGTCCAATTGAACCACTAGGAAGAAGAAGAGAGATTGAACTTCTCCTGTGAATAGCTGATGGTGTGCAATTGAGAGATGCTTCTGCAGTTTGTGGTGATACAGGCAGATGGTGAGGAATAACAAGTAGATAGCTGCCAGCTTGAGCAGCTCTGCCAACAGCAGGGAATAGGCTCAGTGAAGCCTTAAGTTGATAATGGGAAAGAGACTCTTCGAGAGTCTGTAGGTACGGTTACTGTCCAAAAAAGAAATACAACTTGTAGACCAGTAAGCAGGAGTTGAGAAAGAACAAACCCAGTAATGGAGCAGCAGTAACACGAATATAGATCTTTCTGCAAACCTTTTGTTAATCTGCCCTGCTCAGCTGACACGAATACTCTGTGTTGCAAAGTAGTCTTGCTACAGTTTGATAATTTATATGCAGATGAATCTGTTACAAATTGGAAATATGCTCACTTCAAGAAGAGAGGAATAGCTAACCTCTTTTTTTTTTTTCTCCTCCTATCTTGCATTAAGACACTCTAACTCATTATTTCTTTTGTCTTTGTTCTCTCCTATGCACCAATTCTGTTTGGATCAGCATCTGTCCCTCAGTATCTGCCTAGACAATCCTTCAACAACATATGCATAGCATTTATTTCTCACTGTGCTAATATGAAAGCCTTTCCAGCAAAGCAAATTTAGAGACAATCTGGGATTATTGTATTTACATCCTGAAATTTATCACCTGATCTACTTGATTCTAAAGGAATGGCTTTGAAATTCATGAAAAAGTGTGAATTAGAGTTAATTTAAGGGTGATGAGGGAAAGAAGTATGTTAGGGAAAGGATTAACTTGTGTGCATATGTAGGGGAGAGCTTTCTGAGCCGGCATGGCAAATATACTTATTCTTTGGGTCAATATTGTAATAAATAACTACCAGTATTGAGGAAAAGGTCAGTGTGACAGAGTATGCCGGATCGTCTCAGAGCAGTCCTCCTTAGGCTCTGATTGTCCCAGTAACCGTTAGATTCACAGCAAGGATTTCTTTCAGTTCTTGCCTATCCAGAAGCTTTGCTGTGCTGAATGTTCATCAGAAGGAAACACTCACTTCTCATGGCAGAATATAGCAACTCTGAGGGAGAGGGTTCAGGAGTTTTCCACAATCCTGTTTTTGATCTGACTTCAAGAATATTTTGTTCATGTTGTCAACTTATTGGGAATATTTGGGTTTTGAGAGTAGATATGAGCTGTAGTGACACATGAAGTTCTAATTTAATCATTCCAGAATGCTCTATATTAAGAATATTAATACTGTCTCATTCCCAGATCATTGCTTCTTTTTCAACTTTGTTTTACAATTACTGTTTTTAAAGTCACTTGCTAACCCATGAAAAATGTAGTATAAGCAAAGTCCTGGGACTGTCAGGCATGGTGAATTTCCATTGCCTTTTGACATGGAATCCGTTGTGAAAAGTATAGGCTCTAGATTATAATTTTGGATAGGCACTTTAGCCCAAATACAGAGTGGTTTCAAGTATGCAAATCTGTTCAGCTTTTTTTGTTTTAATGTTTTCAATATGGCTAGATACTTTTCAAAATCAAGATAATGACTCTACAGAAGCTCTCATATATTCATATTTCTGATATTCCCATCCATCCTGACCTTGAATATTTCCAGGGATGGAGCATTTACCACCTCTCTGGGCAACCTATTCTAGTGTTTCACCACCCTTATCATGAAGTCTAGTCTAAGTCTAACCTCTTTTAGTTTAAAATTATTACCCTTTATCCTGTCACAGCAGACCCTGATAGAAAGTCTGTCCCCATCTTTCTTACAAGCCCCCTTTAAGTACTGAAAGGCTGCAGTAAGGTCACCCTGGAGCCTTCTCTTCTCAGGGCTGAATGACCCCAACTCTCTTGGCCTGTCTTCACAGGAGAGGTGCTCCAGCCCTCTGATCATTTTTGTGGCCTTCTTTTGCATCTGCTCCAGCAGGTCCATGTCGTTCTTATGGTGGGGCCACAGAACTGAATGCAGTCCTCCAGGTGGGAGGGTCTCATGAGAGCTGACGGGCAGAGTCCCCTAGCTCGACCTGCTGGCCATGCTTCTTTCGATGCAGCCCAGAATACAATTGGCTTTCTTGACTATGAGCACACACTGTCGGTTCATCTTCAGCTTTTCATTCACAAGTATTCTCAAAGCCTCCCTGTCATGACTGCTCTCAATTGCTTCATCCCACAGCCTGTTTTGATACTGGGCATTGCCCTGAACCATTGTGCAGCACCTTGCACTTGACCTTGTTGAACCTCCTGAGATTCCCAAGGGCCCACTTGTAGAGCTTCTCCAAGTCCCTCTGGATGACATCCTGTCCTTCAGGTGTGTCAACTGCACCACTCAACTTGGTGTAATCTGCAAACTTGATGAACATGCACTGGATCCCCCTATGTCATTGCTGAAGACATTAAATAACACTAGTCCCAATACAGACCCCTGAGGGACACCATTTGTTACTGATGTCCATCTAGACAGTGAGCAGTTGACTCTGGATCCCTTTCCCCACCCACGACGTGGGGTGGCCCAGTTCTAGTTCCATTTCCATCTGAGGAACCATTCTGACACCTTGAAGGATGGGGAAAGGGAACTCCAGGGGTTTCTTCAGGGATCTCTTCTGGCCCTGAGCCTGGAGGGGAGAGGTGCCCTCCCCTCCCCCCCCACACGTGGCCCCATGGCCGGCACGGAGACAGGACACTGGGCGTGGAGAGGAGGCAAGAGTGAGTTTACTGTGGGGGATGTTACATTTATAGGGTTTAGGAGGTTTCACAGAGTAACCAATTAGAAGTCTCAAGGGGCTTACAGGAGCACCCAATCACAGGAAGGGGTTAACAAGGACCAATGAAAAACACCTCAGGACACCTTCCCAGGACATTCCTGAGATAACACTACCCTGGGGGGTGTTAGGAAGAAGAAGCATGTGTTTGCAAAGAGACTACCAAAAGCCATTTTAAGACATGTTTAAACAACAGTTTTCCCATATAATGCAGGTTTAGTGCTACAGTTGACCACTATCCTCTGGATGTGACTGTCCAACCAGTTCTTCATCCACCAAGCAGTCCACAAATCAAATCCCTACCTCCCCAACTTAGAGATGTTGTAGGGACTATGTCAAAGGCCCTGCAGAAATCCAGATAACATCCATAGCTCTTCCCTTGTCCACAGATGTAGTCACTCTATTGTAGAAAGCCACTAGGTTGGTCATGAAGACTAGCCCTTGATGAAGCCATGCTGGCTGTCTCAAATAATATGAAGTCCTGTTTTTCACTACCTACTCTTCCTTAAGGGAGAATAGTTTCCCAGGGTCTAGTATGAGTATCCTAACCCTTGAACTCCATTAGCTGGGATTTCTTAATTCTGTCTGCCAAAGCTGTTTGTTACTTTCATAACCATATAAATAGTCACCAGACTTAAGTTGACTTCTTTATCATGTCTCCGTCATGCATTTTCCCCACCCTTGTCTTAATTAACACATATGTTGTAATGTAACATGATCTGGTTTACAGAGTAAAAAAGGAGAAAAAAAAAAATTCACATGTCATTTCCCGGTGCCTCTATACTTGAGGCTACAGGTATGTAGGATTTCTGAATTCTTGACCTTATTTGAAAGCAGGTCAGCTGAGTCTGCTTAACTTTAGTACAAATACCTTTGAGGTGGACTCATTGGATGTTGTTGCTGATATTTGCAATGTGTTCCAAACTCTGAAGATGTTCCCTATGTCTATATGTTTGTGAAGCTTTATCCAGTAAGTGTGAGACAAATCTTGGCTAATATGTGTTTGTGTCTGAAGCTTGAGTCGACATAGGATGATGGGATATTAGGGCTTTGCTGTTTGGCCACATTCATTAGGTTGGTCATGCTTACTGATGGAAACTTCAGTGCCCTTGCAATGTGCATTTCAGTGGTGTTAGATGGCAGCTGAAAACTTCAGCTGAACATAAAGTTTAATTGTAAAGTAGCATGTAGGTACTTGCAAAGTGAATCTAGCCATTACAGGTTACATTTGATCTGGAAAAGTCAGGAGTGCTTATTGGAAGTTACGGTTCATAATCAGGAAGTGCACACAAGAGATGTCTTTAAGAGAGACTGAAGCATGCTCCAGAGTTCCTCTGTCCTCGTTTGCTTGGAATGGAAAGCTGAGCATGGTGCTTAGATGGAAGTTGCAGTGTCCTTCAACAGGTGTCTTGATTATTCCAGGAATTAGGAACATGTCATTGCGTGTTGCAGCAAATATGTTTAGATGCAATGCCCTTTTTTTTGTTTTTCATAATTCGATTAGAAAACAAACAAAAAATTCTTACTATTGTTTTACTGGAAAGACAGAAGATCAGTGGTCTGTGATGTATCTACTTGGTCCGCATAAATACATATTTTCAAAATGATGAGGTTGATTTTATATTAATAGGCTCATATGTAGAACTCATTGATTTATAAATATCAAGGTCTAATTTGTCTTATGGATAGGTGAACTCGTTAATTTATAGATATGTTACCTTGACCTTTGATATCACTGTTTTAATATGAAATTTTTAGTTCAGTCCACACAGATGCAGTTTTGCCATGTGCAGAGTAATCTAGTGTATAAATGTAAGCTCGTTCTTTTTACTATTTCATTAATTTTATAATAATGTATTCTAACAGGGCAGATAGGTTCATGGTTTCCATATCTGGATTAGCAGTAAGGGTTTGCCTGTTTCTTTTCCTTTCCTGAGTATCTTCACATAGACATTCTCATTCAGCTACCCACAGGTTGAATGGGCAAACTGTCTGTTTTGTCTTGGGCTAAAGAAAATTTAAGGACCTTCCAGCAGTACTAAAAATTGTGGAAGAGGTTAACTGTACAAGCTGTAACTTAGAAAGAATTTTCATTAATGTATAGCAATGAAAGTCGTCAGTCTTGGTATGGAGAGGGTTTGGTCTTGTTATTTGAGAGTATTGCCTTAGCTCTCTGTTAAAAAGAACAGCATTGGACTAAAGGAGTACATCAACAGTATGAGATAGAAGATTCACGGTAACCCTTTCAGTTCTTTGGGGGATATGGAATATAACCAAATATCTAACACTCAAATGACCTGTCTATGCTGTGACTGTTATGCCACTGATAAAAATAGGTCCACAGTCTGTGGCATGTGAGGAATCATTGCTATCATCTGAAGAACACAAAAATTAAGGCTTGAGTCTATATTTGGACTTGGAAGAAAGTGACTGTGGGGAATAAGCTAAAAATTCCTAGTCTTTCACACTAAATCCTCATGTAAGTCAATGCTGAAAAAAAACAAAGCACACTTGTGTCCCAGGTTCTCTAGAGATTACTACATCAGTTTAGGGTAAAATCAGCAGTAAGTAATATCTGTCTGCTCTTATTTTAAGTACTGTCAAGAATTTAACCAAAAAGGGAATTTGCCCTGTAGTCTTTATCTATATATTGAAAAAAAACGTGGTTAGAAAACATGTAGTTACCAAAAAAATGTCTGATGTGCTATTGTGGCTTCAGTTAAAAATGGCTTCCTTTACACCAACATATTTGTTAGAGCTATACTTACATAAATCTACCACAACTGCATTCCTTGTTTTAGAGTAGCAGTATATAGAAGTCTGTAGTTTAATAATCTTTATATCTGATTGATGATTGAGGTTTGTAGACTAAAGGGTATCTAAGGTGAACCTGTTTCTGTCCCATACTGTGTGTATATATCAAATGGTGTATTGAAATTTCTATGTTACTATGTAAATCCAGTGAATGCTTTTCACACTACATAAAATTCCCTGCAAACCAAGAATGGTGAAAGATTTAATTTCAGAGATTTCAACATGAATATTCATTACAATTCTGCATCCTTTATAGGGAAAGGGAATTTATGTTTTTTAATTCATATGCTTTATCTAATTCATCTTGAAACTATATCTATCAGTATAGGAAAAATCATGTGTATACCTGTATTTATGTATCCATTTGAAGGAAAGAAAGAATTTATTCCCTAGAAGTAAACTAATTTATCTCTGATGTTATTTGTAAATGTAATTGTAGATGTGAAGGACATGGAACTTAATGAATCTTACAAAAAAAAAAGTGTCACCCGGTTCGTTCTTTAAACAATGACATAGCTTTCATTGACCATATTATCAGGAGGTGTCCTTATGTCTGTATTATATAATCTAGTTTCACTTTTACTAGTTATTTCCAATTAGCTCTTCTTAATCCAGACCAAATAATGAAGTATATTTAATAGCACTCAAGAGTTTTGAAGGATACTATGCTTTCTGCATAACTACAGAATGAATGACAAATATCATGCTTTAAGATTACAAATACAGCTATTTTGAATGCCAGTGGTTGTCTGAATGCTGTTATGAAACATTTAAATATAGATAATTTTCAGGTTAATGGTAGGGCACTCCTTACTCTTTTCGTTGAACTGACACTTGAGAAAGCCTCTTGACCTTCACTGTTCAGCAACCTCAAATATACCTTGGACATCTTTTTAGTTTCATTAGCTCACAGATCTCTGTGCTTGATAAGCTTATAGGCCAAATATCATTACTTGTCATCGTTCATTTGCTGGTTTTATTAGGATTTAGCAGGGCTCTTTGCAAAACTTGTTAAAGAGCGAGCCCTATTTATTACCTATGCATAAAAACCTGATATTTTTCTGTATTTGTTTCTTAAAAGTGGGCATTTGTATGTGTCTGTTAAAAAAAGTAAAGAGCTAAGATATTGTATATTAATAATACAGTTTTTGATCTAAGCGTTCCATTAGATTTAACCTCAGAGTTTACCATGTTCCACAATTTAGAATATTCTGCTTGTTTACCCAAATACTTTGGTTCAGATTTACTCCCCTACTTAATTTTCAACCATTTTTTTAAAAATATAAGTATTGTTGGCATTGTTTGTTACAGGATATGATTATAGCCTTGTTAATCCACATTTTGAAATTACTTACTGTTCCCTGAATTAACAGTAGATTATTTTCATAGTAGTCAAGCATCTATGCTTTATTTTTTCATATTCATTAATAGGGGAAAAAGATTTTCTAATAATATAGTCAGAAATTCAAAAAGAACTTAGAACAGATGTTACTGCTTTATTGAGTGTTGTAGATGGGAATGGCATGGTAACAGTTTAGTGTTTTTCTTCTGGTTGTATAGTTCATATGAACTTTAACCAGAAGCAGCTGAATTAAAATGAGGTAAAACTTGTATCTGCTCATATTCTTGTAAGTGTAGTATAGAATCTGAAATATCATTGCTCCTATTATTTTTTTTAGATGTTATAATTTGTTTTATAGCTGCTTTTCATATCCTAAAGAAACAAAAAGAAACATTCCTGTTAATATCACTGTCATGATAGTTTTTTACCATTAATTTTAGTTTGATAGCATTTTATGATGTGTTCTGTTTTAAACTGTGTTCTCTTGAAGGTGCTGTGTGTCCTTTAATGAAAACAACTGTCCGTCATCTCAAACAAATCAACAGAGACAGTCGTGGTGTTTCAGGTAAATGACTGAGCTAGTGTTGTCTATATTAATTGGCTAGTAGTGGATGTAATCATAGTCTGACTGAAACTGGCTTTAAAATTGAAAAGACGGGACAGAATGCCCCCCCCAAACTGCAAAAGCTGCTGCTGTTGTTAGGAAAGTGGGATTAAGATCAGAACGTGTTGTTCTTTGGAAGCAGTGGTTCAAGTTCGGCAGCCACATTGATTTCCATAGTTTTTCCCAATGATCCTACATTCTTATCAGTTCAGATGATAAAAGGAAATAAGAAATGCATTTCTCAGGTAGCAAAGTCATCTATCAAGTGAATTTTGCATGAATAGTTTTGTTAAAATGAATATTGAAATTTTCTCTGTCTTCAAGTATTGGTTTTCAAAATAGCTTGTCAGTCTGTATTCCAGAAAGTCACCAAGCATGCTAAGAGTCAGTATTTACTTCTGGTTTTTAAATCCCATTAAATTGTATCATATTGTGTCATATTTTACAGGATTTGATCTGGCAGAAAGCTTTTCTTTGAGGCAAACACCTTGTGGAGGGGAAAAGATCTGTTTTAAACTGGGAAGTGCACCTCTCATTAGAGATACAAGGTAAGTAAGATACTACTTTAATCCTTAGTGATAGAGTTCAGACCCAGTGCTACTAATTAACTGAATAACTTAGCAGTATATTCAAAGGACACAACAGAAAGCAGTACATCTTGTTTTCGGGCATTGTGATCTGTAACAGGTTTTTTTTCTGTGGGAAGCATTTTGATTTTGGTGTGTTTTCCTTTTGGAATCTGGAAGTATCTAGGTAGTAAGTTAATTGTGAATATCACTTTCTCAAATCATGATTTTGATACTGAAAACTCTATTGTTAATACATAAATATTTATAAAACAAAGGAAACAAATAACTTTCATGGTATGACAAGAAGTATTATGCTAATCTTCCCTCAGTGAAGTTGGCTGTCCTCTCTCTCATTGCTGCTGGCAGGATTAAAAAGACAGTGTCACCATTTCTTTGAATGTTATTTTTTTTCCTGGAATTGACGTATTGCTTTTGAGCAGCAACAGGATGGTGGGTATTCATTGTAGAGGAGAAAGTAGGCAATATCCTATTCTGACATAGGGTGGGATGAAAGGCAGAGACTGCATAAAAAATCAAAAGGAAGGTGAAAGAGAGTAAGGCATAATGGGGTTGAATGGATTTAAGTTTGCTCAGGGACAAGGAAATGCCAAGAAGCAGATAGGAATGTAGTTTCAGGTTCCCTGTACTCAGTGGAGCTCATCTCAGAGCTTCTTGGTTGTGTTGTGCTCTGAGTCATGGGACTGTGGTTTCTGTACAGCGTGTTCCTGTGATGATGAGGGAAGCAACTGTATTCCCATGTCTTCAGGTTGGGTATTTTCTGTTGCAAGAGGTCTGGCTCCAGCTTGCCTAGTTAAAAAATACACCTGGCTCTCGGGTTTCCCCTTTGCTTGGATCCTGGGCATGGCACAGACGGACTGTGGGTAGCATGAGGCCAGGGAGGAGGAGGAAGAGAGGAATTGGAGGCACCCAGACACAAAACAAAATGATCTTTGGGAGAGGAGCATGATGAAAGAAAGAGAAGCTAAATATCCTAAATTGCTAGATAGATTCCAAGTTTTTCTGACTTACTAGGTACTGTAAATGCTAAATGGTTATGCTTTTGTAGTTTTGCAAAGTTAAACTAATCATTGTCTTTTTTTAAATACCATGGACATTAGCTATTAAAGAAAAAATTACTAGATAAAATTCCTTGACACAGGGAGTACTCTTGTTTTATTAGGACCTTACCAATATTATCCATATTGCCTTAAGAAGAGGAGCAGGAGAAATTAGGTACCACCCATAAAATCTTTACTAAAAATATAAGTTTGTTAGTAAGAAAAATTTCTTTTGAAAATCTATTCTTATAAATTTTTCAGATTTTTACAGATTTTTTTTTTCAATGAATGAGATTTTGAGGGAAACATGAGACTACATAAGAGTAGAAAATCAAGGCAATAATAAAAACTGTGGAGGAGTTTTCCTTTATGAATAAGAAGCTAAGTAGTGCTAAGAAATGCGTGTTGCAAGCTGACTTTATTTTGAAACAGTAAGCAAATCAGTGGCAAAAATGGAGCAGACAGGAGCTATAAATTACAAAAGGGTGGATTATTTAAAATTCATATTACTTTGAGGTAAAATTAATGATTTGAAGTATTGATTTCTAAGAATTTCTAAGTGTTTTTGGAAGTAGTCTGAGAGGTGATGTTGAGATAAAAAAAAATGTAAGATTTTTTCCTCAGCTTCTATTAGTAGGCCTGAATACTAATGTCTGTGTTTTCTTTTCCTCTTTAAAAAGCAGTTTATTAGTGAAGGTAATGAAAATGGGGAATTCACACCATGGCTGATAGCTGTGACTTTATGAATGTTAACTCTAAGGGAAGTTAATACTTTGCTGAGTATTAAGTTAATACTTGAGAAAGTTGCAATTTTTTATTTATTTTTTTTTTTAACTTTATGGAAGAGGAGAGAAATCTAAGTTCTTTCTTCATGTATTTTATCTCTTCTCTTTATCTCTTTCCTGTATTTTATCAACTTTTTGAAAGGAGTAAAAAATTGCTAGTTTTTCTTCATTGTCAGTGTAACTTGGGCAGGGGGTAAAGAATTTCGGTGAAGGGTGAACCTGGACGGCAGCTGGTTTGGCTTTAATTGTCTCGGTTCTCCTGTTCCTCTCCTTCCCTGTTGTTGTCTTCCATGTGTCCTCATTAAGGAAAAACTAAAGGGAAAATCTTTCCCGTTTCCCCTAAAAATATGCATATCTAATGGATAGAAAGTTTAGGTGGATGAGGCAACTGAGACGATTATTAAAAAAATAAGCATATCCATGCTAATGTATAAATATAGTTAGGCTGAAAATTAATATCTCATTATTGATGAGAATAAGGTACAAGATAAGATTTTCAGTCCACTTGTTGTCGAATTAAGTAGTACCTCTTACATGTAGTACCTCTTACATATATCTTCCTGAACAATAGAAGGGTTCAAAGTATTTTCAATAACATTCAAGCACTGAAAAATTTCCATTAAATCCTAATACTTCATGGCAATAGTCTCGCTCATGCTTTTTTAACCTTTCTTCACAGAAATGCATGTAATTGAAAATAAATTCTATTTCTAATTAATGCGGTTTGTTAAATATATAATGACTTTCTGTTGTTGCAATTACACTGTGATTCCAGACATCGCGTGTTATTAAATGCATACAAGTTTTCAGGATCATTCTCCCTCAGAAAATATTTTAGTAGACGTTGTGAGCAGTAAGAAGCAGAACAGTGTTTGTTATCCATCCTGCAGGAAATTGAGAGTATCTGATTAAGCTGACTAGCAAGTATCAAGTAACTTGGCACATCTCCTCTTGCATTTCATTCGTTCAGTCGTAGTGTGGGTAATAGAAAGCTATGCTGTGCCATTTTTCTTCTGTGATGCCATTTTGGTTTTTTTCAATGGACCTGGAATAGTGTTTCACCTATTTATATGTTGTAAATAATTTACAATGCTCTGTCAGTTTAGGAAATTGATTACATTTATTTATGCTGGATTTTAGTTATAGGTCTTTGTCTCTTTTTGTGATAGAGTTCTGTACATATTTGTTTTGTGGTAGGAGATGGATAGCTTTTCTTATGTTCCATGTAATTGACTGTTAAATATTAATGTAATTCCAGTAATATTTTCTGGATTAAAGTGTGATTTTAAAAGTAAAATACTGTGACTTAATTATTGCAGTGCTTATGTGGACTTTAATAGAAGTTCTCCCTGAGGAAAGTAGTATAACTGAGCCTTTGAATCATAAAGAAATTCACAGGAAAATACTGTTATGCAGACAGTCTAATTATATAGTCATAATCGCACCATAGAAATATAGAATAATCATAATTGTATAATGTTTTACTTTTATTTCAACAAATAAATTGTAGAGTCATATTTTTTTCTCCAGAGTTTAACATATACTGCCTATGTAGTATATTCCAGTGTGGTATAGATTTTTCTGACAAAAGCAGCACAGGGCTCTGTGCTGATAGCAGCTCCATTAGGTCTGCCAGCAGTATTCAGTACTTCTGGACATGAAGCCTTTTAGGCTCATCTTTGTTATTCACTTGCCTTAGAGTAGATAGCACTATGAAGAATTAATTTCATTGTCTTTCCCTAGAGATGCATGAGATGTCAGTTGTTCCTCATTCTCACTTTTCTGGGTTGCTGGTGGGCCATTTTTTTCCTCTTCTGAAAGTGCCAATAAAGGAGATAATAAGTTGATTTCATCTGACGTTCTGAAGTTTTGGAAATGGATATTAATGATTAGCAAATCTTCATGGCACTGTCACAGCTTTCTTATTTTGCAGTTTGTTTGGCTTGACAAACCATATTAATTTACTGAGGAGATTATCATAGCTGGCTGTTAAATGATCTGAGTTACAGCACTTGGGATCACTGTCACGACTCTTTTAGGAATTCTGCCCTTTCATTGTTAGATACTACAAAAGAGCTTGGATTTTGACTGTATTTGGACTACTGAGCTCCACCAGCAATGTTGTCACTCAGTGCTGCCAGAAGAGCTGTGGTCTGGCCCATATTTCAGGGAAAGTGTTTCACCTCTTTGTGATGTCTAGTTACTGGAGGCAGAAATACTGTTCCCACTTGTCTCAGTAAATTCCAGGCTGGAGGATTCTTTCTGCTAAAAACAGAAATTCATGATGAAAGAATATTTACGTGGAGGTTTCTGTTCGGTTTTAGTGCTAACCTTTTTAATCACAAAAAAATGTGGAGGGAATTCCATTTTGTAAAGCACAGCTGGCATGAAGTGAGGCAGTTTCTGTGCTCACTGTTGGAAGCCTTTTCATGATTAGCAGTATGCTTTCCCAAAGGTACCTATCTCTAGGTGGCTTTGCAACTATTTACTTTGCTGTATGTTCTCTGACTGTATCTGCTGAGACCTCTCTCTTCACCAAACTGAAAAACCAAGTTCCTTTCATATGACTTCAGCTGTCAGTGAAGGTCCTCATGGGCAGCAGAGTCAGGTTTAACAGTCTTCTTGAAAAATATTTTTAAGATATATTTTTCTTAAATATAGTATAGAATAGATAGATGTGAAAATCACCAGTTTCCAAAAGATTTCATCAAAAACTTTTAAAACATTGGCTGAACATGGCAACAGATTGTTACCCCTATTTGGAGGCAGTAGTTGAAATTATTCAAACCAGCTTTTATCTGTGCTTACACAAAGTCTTGCTAGCCTTTGCTCTGTTAAAATATTAGATGATTATGTAAGAAACCACCTTTCCTTTACTGTATCATGTGTTTATTTAAGATCTTTTGAGCAGTTGAAAACAACACTGCCAAGACTGAAATGTCTGGTATTTTGGTTGCAGGGTATTTTCAAGAAAAAGGTCTTGTTTTTGGAATTTGCTTCCTGAGTGTGGGAGCCTGAATGTAGTAAAAATCTTGGTGGTTTTTTTCAGGTCTTTCACAGCAGTAGTAGTAGTGATTTAGCTGTAGTGATTTAGTCTTTTTTTCCAATTCTTGTTGAAAGGTACTGAAATAGTGTACTTTGTGTTTATTTCCAGAAACTTGAAAACTTACTGTATTTTATACATTGAAAAGACGGAAGATACAGTGATTACTGTTGAAAGAGAAAATTGGTGCTGTACCTACCATTTAAATACCAATTATTTAATTTCATAACTAAGGAGAAAATTGTGGCCTCTTACCATGAAAAATGGCAGAACAATACTTCTTTTAAAGAATAAACACATGTGAATGTTTTTGTGTATATTTGGGCTTATTTCTACCTCATAATTTAAAAAGAAATACGCTAAGTTCTTTTCATAAGATTCAAAATTAAGGTATTAATGGATTATAGCTTCTATATTGAGCTTGAATCATCCTATAATTTAATATGCAATTTACTGCACAGAAATAATTGGGAAAGCAAAGGTAAAGACAGACAGGTGGCAGAGGGGAAGAGTACATGGGCAAAAAAGTCTGGTACTTACATTAAAAGCAGGCTGTGAGGGAACAGAGAGTTAGAAAATCTATTTTAATTATGCCACTGAATGTAACAAATTGGAATTCTTTGATCTGTAGTGTGTTCCCCCAACAGTGCAGTGCTTAGTGGGGGAGTGTTTACCAGTTGAATTGGTAAGACAGTGTTGGATGAAGCAGATTGTTTCTTTTTCTTTTTTCCCCAGTGATGATGTTCTTGTTGTAAAGCATTTGCAGATAAAGGGAAGGGGCTTTTGGGAGATGTGTATTTTAAGGACACCTGTCCACAGCAAGAGTGCGGAGGAGACCAGCAATGTTTCTGTGGATACCCACGTGCCTCATAGTTCAAGGTGAAACTTAAGGCAGCATTAAGCAAATCACAGAAGCACCAAAAGAAAAAATAGTAAAGGCAGTTTACTTTTCTAACATAAAGAACTTTCCTTAATTTGGAAAACATGTATTTCATTGTTATTTTTGTCGTTCTGCCTTTGTTTTAAGGGAAAAGTCTGTCCAGTCTGAATTATTATTTGGAAGAAAATAAAATTAGGAGCTTGCTTTCACAGCACTCAGCTCCAGCTCTCAGCCTCATCTCACTTTCTCCTCGTAAGCATCAGCCTCTGTGGTCAGTGAGACTGGTGGCTGATCCCTGTGGCTGTGTGATCTCCAGCAATCACAGCTAATAAGGAGCAAGATAGCACTGCCAGGGCTGGGACCAACCTGACCTTAGCTTAAACAAACCCTGAAACTGTACTTTTAGTTTTTAATGGTTTAACCTGCCCTGTGGAAAACATTTCCAGTGTTCTGATTAAAACAACAGCATCTGCAGTATCTAAGCAATTTCACTTCTGCTATATATTCCTGTAGGGAATTCCTTTCTATTTTTATCTGATATGGATGCCAAAACTATTTTTCAGTTTTCTTATTGTATAAGATAACAAAATCTAAAACATATACTGTCATAGATACTGAAATTGCTAGACAAAGCTATTGTGTTATTAGATTTCTAGATTCAGCAGAAGCGATTTACCTGGATACTTCTCAATGACCTTTGAAAAAAATTGGACACAAATTCTGCCATAGGTTGTTCAATTTACCAGCTGAAGAGAGCCTTAAGTGATTCCAGCCTTTGCGGAACTTTCAGGAAAGTTTACATGTCTCTTACTCCCTGCCAAACATGCTGACTTCTAAAATCTTTGCAATGTTGTCTTGGTTTATCTTGGCCACTTTTTTTGAAGCAAAAGTCTCTTGAAAGTGAGTACAAGCAGGACGCAGATATAAGTCCATACGAGATCTGCGTTTGATAGTCTTAGAACAAAAGTACAGTTGCAAAATCAGTACAGTTGAAGATGCTTGGAAAACCAGAATAGCTATGGGTATATACAGCCATGATATATGCAACTAGAATTCAATGATATGTACTGGGCATAATGCGTGCAGCTGAGGATAGACTGTAGCCCTATTATCTTGTAGGATAAAGTTAGAGACTGAAAGATCATTTATCAGTTTGACTGACTGAGCTGAGAGAATTCAAGTGTCTTTATAAAATGCATATAATTTCTCTAGCTAAAGCAATGGTGCCATGTGCTTCAAAAGGCATTTATCAGCAGACTGTGAAAAAAATCCCAAACAACCCTGTAATAAATCATGTCTTTCTTTTTCTGGCATTTGTGATTTAACACTCTGTGAAAGCTAGTTTGCTTTAGCTATGCTGTCAGGCATTTCTCCTCTTAACTAAAGTTGTACCTACAAAAAGATTGTTTGTGCTGATACATCTGTGTTTATACTGGAGCTCTGTTGTTTAAACGTGTCATAGAGATATCGTGCCCTTCCTCCACCTTGCCTCTGAGTTTTTATATTTTATGTCTAAAAATAGTTCATGATCTGTCTCACAGTGAAACTGTCTGATGTTTTTTCTTCATTGCACTGATTTTCATTTATTTTCAGTTGGGTCTGAGAGATTTTTGGCCTCTAGTATTTCTATGTGAGTCACTCTTTGCAGTTTTTATCATCATGCCATGAAATATTTTTTACTTAATGGTGATAAAGTGACAAATTTTTAAAAATATTTCTTTAGTTTTGCTGGAACAGTACAGGCCATGCTATGGGTTTTTCTCTTGGAGGTCTGTATATCAACTTGAGTTCAGTCATAACTGTATACAGTTTGCTAATTGCAGTCGTCTGTCTCAAGTCAATATTTTTTATGCCACAAACTCATTTATAAACTTGGAATGATGAAATAAACTTCAGCTTGTAGAACGATCTGTAATCTCTAGAAACAAGTCTTGATGTACAGCTATTGGTGTATTAACAGAACCATGTGCAAGAGATAATGTTATTTTTGGATTTAGTCAGTGTGACTAGTTGCAGTATCTTAGAATTCTATTTTGAAATAATAAATCCTAAAAATACTCTGGGATTGGGCATGACAATACAGGCCTCGAATAACTTGTTGATAGTTCCTAATATGGCATTATGCTTTTAATGTTCACGTGAAAATGAATGTATCTTTTATTTTGGGGATTAGACAGCTAATTATTAATACACCTGTAGTAGTAATGTTAATGTTAAAGTCCTTGATGAACTTCGATTTACCTTTTTTACTCAGTTTTCTTTGTGAACTCTACTGAGAGTTCTGCTCAGAAGATTTTTTTCACTGTAATGTTTGTAAAGCACTGGAATAGACTGCTCAAGGGTGTGGTGGAATCACCATCCCTGGAAGTTTGCAAAAAAATTATGGCTATGGCACTTGAAAACGTGTTTTATTGGTGAGCATGGTGCTGGTGCTAGGTTGATGGTTGAACTTGATGATCTTAAAGGTCTTTTCCAGTTTTAATAATTCTGTGAACGTTTAGTAAGAAATGTGCATGCTTATAATGTATGGTGAAGAGTGTTGATTTACTCGAATACTTTTGAATGCATATTTTGCTTTGGACCACTTCTGAGAAGTAACAATACAGGCAGTGTCATCAAGGTGCTGTGACTCCACGCACACTTTTTTCCCCCCTCTTATTGGATCTGTCTCTTAAGCAAGTGATTCAGAATTCTAGATGACTGCCAGTTTAAATTAATCTATGAAACTAAACAAAAGTATAATAGTATTCACCAGGAGCATATACAGTAACAGGAACTGGTTGCGAAGACTTGGAGAGAAGAAGTGCGCTTTTAGGTCCAATTCTTGCACTCAGGACCCTTCATGGTGGATGCACTTACCTTGTAGTATAGTACATACAATTGCAGCCTTAAATTATCTCTCTTGCTCAGGACTGATATCTAGCAGCAACTTGTACAGAATGAGTAGATAATGCTCACTCATTTTATAAATAAAGGTGGTATTTGAAAAGGAGGAGTTTTGGGAACTGAGTCTTCTATTGCAGTAGTTTTGGGGGTTTTTTTGTTGTTTTTTTTGTTGTTGTTCTTGTTTTGGGTTTTTTGGTTTTTTTGTTGTTTGTTTGTTTGTGTTTGGGGTTTTTTTGTTTGCTTTTTTGAGGGTTTTTTTTTTGTTTGGTTTTTTTTTTTCTAATATCTCCTGTGAAATTAAGTCACTGAGAATTGAGAATGTTTAACATATGACGTTATGTTCCTTGCTGAACTATGGACAATATGTGATAAAGACAGTAGCTCACAAGAATAATCATATGGACAGAGACACTGGAAGAAAATGTACTACAACAGGACCAAACATAAAAGCTAAGTTGTAGCAGTAATTTAGTAATGAAACTGTATAAGATGACTTGAATGTCTGAAAAGGAAATGCTGTCAGATATGTGTTAACTCAAAAAGACTTTGAAATGATTTCTTATTTTGATAGGTTACTTTCCTTTCCACAGGACTTTCTTTAAATTTAGAAAGTGATAAATAATTGTATTACTGTTAGTATGTGGGGACAGATATGCTATGCTACCAGGAAATTACATAAGCTTAAGATTGTGGAAGTGTTAGGAGCACTAAAAAAACACTTTGTGATTCAAGATAACTGATATGATTTCATGGAAAGGAAAGTCACGACTCATTAACTAATTAAGAGTTCTTGAAAGATCAAAGTTATAACACACCCTTGCTTCTCTTTTCTCCTTAAAAATGAGTTAGCATTACTCATATGAACTCATATTGTGCCTAAGAGTACATTTTTTACAGCATCCTAATTTTTGTAATCAGAATTAATGTATCATCTTAAACAGCTCATGCTGGATTGATTTTGTTCTCATACACAAGTAAATGTGTACTCCTATCCAACTGGCTCTAGATGGTCCTACCTGAGCAGGGGGATTGGATCAGATGACCTCCAGAGGTTCCTTCCAGCTTCAACCATTCTGGGATTCTACGATTCTATTATAGACTATACTGTTAACAGATTTTCTTCCTTAAGAATACAGTTTCCATGATGTTGGGTCTTAATTCCATTGTCAACCATATAATTTATAGGGTAAGAGCGAATTCATCAAAATGCTGGTTTTGTCATAGAATGGTGAGGGAACTAAGTATTTCCTTTTTAAAACTTCCAAAATATTTTTTCTCATCTCATTGCATGCTTATATGCTACAGTTTTATGTAATGCAAAATATTGGTGATAATAGTGGTGTTTTCTTTACTGTCATAACTTTTCCACATTTTATCTACTAGTCGGACATGCAGTAAGAAATATGATGTTCTTAGAACTTTTGTCAGCAGTACAGGTCTCAGTCGCAGTACAGGTCTCAGTCTCAGCCTTACTGTTGAAAAAGAACATAATTCATTCTAGTTGTATTACTTTTGTATGGAATTTACATAGATGATTTAACCTCAAATTAAGTTATAGCTGATGCATTGTTTTAATGCAAAGTTTTTCTGATGTGGAGTTTTCACCGTTTTGAAGAAAATTTGTGAATTCCTAGTTTGGATATAAGGCATCAGGCCTTCTTCCCAGGTCTGAGAAAGACTCCCGGTCATGTTCAGTGTTCCTTCAGGTTGGGATTGGGGTGTTCTTTTGATGTGAAGCTAGGAAAAATCTAAGTAAAATGTTCATTGACTTATCCAAAGCTATCACTGCTTGAAGTCTCCTTTCAACACCTCTGTCTTGGCTTTAATGCAAGACCCCAACTCTCTTAACATGCTTTTTTTCATTTCTCTCCTAACACTTTAAGGGGGATACCTGGGCATTTCCCAGCTGGGTCTTATAGTAACAGGGTTAGCAAGTCTCAGGTCTTTGGCCCATCCTGTTAAATATAGTTATGACTCAGCAGATAGCAATGCAATGTTGGTATTTTTGAACTTGATTTATTTTTAGCCTCATTTAATCTGTAACTTACCAAAAATCTCATTATTACAGAAACTGTGAGAGTTGAAGGCTAAGCTGTATGTATCTTTTTTTTTAACTTGACTTTAATTAGACAATTCATTTCTAACTCCAAGACTTCAGAAAAGTGATCATTTCCAGTTTCTGAAGATGTTATTAAGTCTTCCAATGTGATGCAAATTGGTTTTTTGATCTTTCATTTTCCATATTCATTCACTTAAAATCTGTGAATGTGAACAGTTTTTACAAACTGTAAAGGAGCACATTATTTATCTAATTATCCTTCTAATTGTAAGCAGAACACCAGGCTTAAATATTCATAGACTAGTCACGCTGTGTGTAGGGGGTGTTAAAGCAAAAGCATGTTCTCTCTCTGGCTTCACTCTTGCAGCTGACAGAGCTACTTATTTCAGGTCAGACCCTGGTATCTGGTATCATTAACCTTCTTTCCTACTCTGGTCTCTTCTGTTGGTAACTTAATCTTCACCACTTACACCTTCTTTTTTGGAACCAAGATGGGTTGATCTATCCATCTACAACAGTGTTGTAGGCTGTAGTGCCTTAGGTCTTGTGTGTGCCTTCTTACTTGAGTACATCTTAGCATGACCTGCTTGTGACTTTAGCCTGGAATGAGTTTATTTTTAGGCAGTCCTGTGTGCTGAAGAGGAGAGGGCTAGTTATCCAGGCAATTATTTGAGGTTAGGAAAAAAAAACATCCCACGGTTTGGTTCAGCGTCACTCCATACAGCAGTCCTAGCTCTCCCTTTCCACTGCCAGCCATGCTATTATGTTCACTGGGAGTGCTCAGCATTTTCATAAGAGACATGCTGGCCTGTGAGATACTTTGCCTTTTACCATCAGCCAGGCTTGTCTAGGGCCTGGCAAAATGAACCCAGGAAGGAAAGGGAGAGCCTGTTCTAAGTGTAATTGCTTTGCTAGTACTTGTTCCATTGATTCAGTGTAAAAAGCTACCAAAAGTTTGGAATGGGGATGAGGGGAGACTAAACAGGAAGAAATTGAGTGTTCTATGGAAACAAGGTTTTTAGGTTGGGTAGCATGATGTCATGCAGAAATACACGAGGTAGCTCTCAAAACACCAGCATGAGAAGTAGGAGGGTGCGAGTCTCTCAGCATGCAGCTCTGCTGGAGCTGACTAGCCCTCCTGTGTACCAAACTAAAAAGGCTGTTCTGTTTCTGGAATCAGCTGGCATCTCTAGGTACCTGTACAAATGTCAGAGCAGAAATGGATGCTTAGATTTCTTCCTCCTCTGCAGAAGATTATATGGATATGTAGGCCAAGTAATTCCTGATGGCCTCCCTCCTTTCCAAAGCATGAAGTGCACTTTCTGTCTGTCTTCTGACTGAATGATCATGGCATTTTCTTTGCTTTTCCAGACGACAGAAACCACTGAGATATACAAATAATTAATACTGTACCATAGGTCTTGCTTCAGGGTAGGAAGCATGTAAAAATGCGTACAGAGCAATTTTCAGTGCCAGTTGGCTGTCAGAGGTTACCCTCATTATTTTTTTCATTAACATCTTCAGAAGGTTTCTTGATCAGCCTAATAATTTCATTCCACTGTAGATAATCATGTTTAGCATAAGAACTTAATATCTCATTGACTTCAGAGTCTGTCAAATAACAGACTATACTAACTAGACTGTTGTCTTTGTTCCATTTCTGGGAGATAGCTAGAAGGACCACATGAGTTACAAAACAGCTCATAAAATATCTAAATAAAAGCATGGGTAGATGTCAAAAAAAAATTTCCTTTAAAAATACTTAAGTTCACACCCTCTTGATGGTTACAATTTATGAAAAAGTACCACAATTGGATTTTACGATATTTAGGACAGCAAAGGGGCATTTTTACGTAATCTCTCAAGACCAAAAAGCTTGACGCAATTCTTGAATGAGCTGAACAAAACTTAAATCTCTGCCATTCTTTTAGGCACATCTTAGTTTTAAATTTTGAACAAAAACTGTGTCTTAGGAGAGAATTGCAAACCCACCAAAGTTTTGTTTTGTTTTTTGGGTTTTTTTGGTGGATTGCTTGTGAGGAATGTGACAGACTCTGAGTAAGTTTCTTTATAGAGGCAATCAATTTACTAGTGTTGTTCTGAGTAAGCCTGGGGTGTTCATGCTGGGCAATAAGACGTGTGCAAGCCAGTTTCAGTCCCTACAGTGAATCACAGAAGTAGAACCCTGTTAGAAAAATGGGAATGGGGGACATGCCCATTCGTCTAAAGTTCTACATGTCAGTACAGAACGGAAAGTAGAATGAGGTATGTATCTAGGAAGGGCATGATTCCCAGCAGGAGATGCTGGAGTTCAAGAGAGATGGTTTTCTTTT
This sequence comes from Corapipo altera, assembly GCF_003945725.1. Taxonomy (NCBI): domain Eukaryota; kingdom Metazoa; phylum Chordata; class Aves; order Passeriformes; family Pipridae; genus Corapipo; species Corapipo altera. Next base: position 5,638,794 of record NW_020884890.1, read on the forward strand.
GAGTTATTTTTATATTTTCAGTGTAGATGGATGCTGGTACTGGAAGGAGATACTAACTGGCATTTTTAAATTTTGATGCATGAGCAGATTTAGCATCCATGGAATGTGGAGAAGTGCTCAGTTAAAGGGCACATTTTATGAGAAACATCTCTGTATTTACAGAACTCTAAAAACAGTAGACTGAAAGCGATTTCTTATCGTATGTCCATGTGAGGAGGGGCAGATGGAATTGAAGGTATCAATTACTGATCCATCAGTGTCTGCTACAGAGGTATTACCTGACTGCCACAGTTACTGAAAATATACATTAGAAGAAGCAGACTGGGGCAACAGAAGCTGGTTTTGGTCACTTTGTTCCAGTAACATTAGAAAATCTTTGCATGGTTCTCAGTCAATAAGTAATACCAACACATGGAAAACCAATCTGGTTTGAGCAGCATGAGGCAGAGGGACACCCTAAAGTGTTGTGTAATTGCATGATTCAGAGAAAGCAGATGAAGAGGTAATGTTTTTCTCCTTTGTGAAAGAACTAGAGTTCCACCTTTTTCTTATGTGTTCCCTGTCTCTCAACTTATTGTTCCCTGGTCACCTCCTGAGGAAAAGCCTTATTGCAAGACTTGTATTCAGCGTAAGGCCTGAGTGAATCACTCAGATTGACTTCAGTCTTTCTGAATGACAGGTAACCAGGCATTAGATGTTGAGCTCAAAAGTGTCTGAAGGAACATCTCAATGCCTGTACACTGCAGAGACCACCCAAATCTTTCTAGTACCTTATATATTTTCTTTACTAGCTTTGTACATAAAAAGGCAGCTTACTCTACTATATCTGTTGTATGCATACACTCTGTTTCATTATGTTTTCATAAATCTATACCAGTGCAGGTATGGAAAAAGATCATTTGGAGTGTGAGATTACTTTGAGTAAAGTTTTAGCTTGCTGAAGTAGTAAGCCTCTGACCCTCCTCGTCCCTGACTAGTCTTCCTTCAAAATGTTCTCTGGTGGTGTGGCTGTCATTCTTTGCCACCTCATGGGCCTCTGTGTGGAAAGATGGTTAATTTACTATGCAACATTAATACTATGATGTTTTGGAAGGGGAAACATGCTGTTTGAATACAGTACTTTCTAATGTGGTACACTTGCTAATTTCTGAACCCATTTTAACATATTTTATGTTTTAAAATACATTCATTATTAAAAGAGAGAGATGAAGAGTGAGCGACTGTGTGCTGAAATCACACATTTGTGGTTTTGGGAGCCTTTGGTCTTTGCTGGGGCAGTTTTTATTTTCCAGGTAGTAAAGTTCTCTGATTGTTCTGAGACCTGTTTGGTTCATAAAACAAATATCCAAACTGAGCAAGGCAAGTGTGTATCTTTGTTAAAAGCACTGAAAGCTGCCTTCCACAAGATAAGACTCCAAAATTCTTAATGTTGATTAACTGATTTTTTTTTCCCCAGAAAAGTTAAAATGCACAGAAATTGGCTAAACTTGAAAAGCAGACAGTTTTGTTAGTCTGACATCTTTAACAGCAATGAAAGACTGGCCTTTGACTTCATTAGGGCCAGGAGTTCACCATTAATACCTGTAAATACGGAAACAGAATGCTGCTGGAAACCTTGGGGTAAAGGTACTCTGCACGGCATAACAGTTTTGGTATTTCTACTCCTCTTTCAAACTAATCGTTTTCCAAATGCCCTTTAAAATTTTGATAGCAATAACATTGACTTTCACCCCCCAAAAATTCACGAACAACCTGTATATTGTAAGTTTCAGCTAATCTATACTTGTTCAGTAAATGAAAGCAGAGGCATGCCGAAGTGTATGAAATATTAGGTAAATCCCTCTTCTCAATGTTAAAATAATCTGCAGCTTTGCTTTCAGCAGTACATTTCATGAGTGGGTTGAGCTCTCCCTAAGTAATTAATAACTCTTAAGCTGTCTGAATAGTTTCCCTTGAGTTGCATCATATAATGTGTCGTATGAAAACAACTTGAGGCCTAATGTAACATGAAACTGTATAATGCATCTTAACGTGATTTGAGGAAGATGGATGGGAAGGAAATTATTTCTTATCCTGACAGAACAGACAGCTGCTCTTAACTTTTATTTGAAAAGAATTTAAAAAACCCTTTCTGCCCACAGATTGGTAAATTGTTCTAGTTAGTTATTTCCCCTTCTCCTGTTGTACCAGTCAAGTTAGGTAAAAACTGAGAATCAAAAATCTAGTAATTTAATGTAGAAATATTGAGAATAATGTGGAGATTTTTTTATTTGGTCACCTGAGCTTTACTTTTTTATTCATGATAGATCTGAGTTTAAATCCCTTTGCAAGCACAAAAAGGTTAGCATTTCAATGCCTCTATCAACGTAGTACTAAAGAAATTATTACCCAACATAGGAAAGTTGTTTAAACTAACTCCTTGAGCTCTGGTCAACAAATTATTGTAGCATTGTCATGTTACAAGTGACATATACCAGGTAATGGTATATGTCAGCTGGAAAAGATGTATCTTGCCATAAACTCTAAACATCTCTCATTTCACTCGCAGGAAATGTAAGTTGGCTCATCTTTCTCTTCTTGGAAGACATACAGCAAGTTGGAGGCTTCATTGATACTTGTAAATACGGAAGTTTATCATACTGTAGTGTATTCTCATTCGATATGGAACAATTAGAGTTCATAAGATTTAAAAATAGATGCTGCTTTCCCATTAGTGCTTTTTTTAAAAATAAAAACAAAAGGTAAATAAAGGATTGCCTTACTAAATTTGATATGGGTAACTCAATGCTGCTTTACAAAGATAGAACTAAAACTGTTTATAGCACAGTGAATACATAGTTAATTCATTCATAATTACTTCTTTTAGTATGGTAGCACTAGCAGTTCCATCTGGTATCTGCATTTCAGAAATTTTCCGAACTTTTGATGAAACAAATGAATAATCAAATATTTTGCCAAAAATTATTCTATACTTGATCATTATAAACAGTGGAAAGTGTGCACAAATACAGTGGTAAAGTTCATGCAAAATTCCTGTCACTGCTCTTCTAGTAGCCTCGTAATGTACACCTGTTTTTAGGAAAAATTATGGCTACATTTAATCCAGTAAAAAAGGGGAGAACGCAACAAAAGACTTTGCAATTCTGTGTATACATATGCTTTGATAGAGTGACACACAGTTGTTGCAGGAACATCAGTGTATATTTATTACCATTCTGGCTCCATCTGCCTCATGTTTCAACCAGTGAAACATTAAGAAATACCTGAATGTATGGATTTCTAACATATCTTTGTAAAATCTAAAGCCTTGTATTACTAGGAATCTTCCTTCTGGTTATCAGTAGTCTCCTCAATTTGCCAGCTGCGGCCTCTGTAATTTACAGTACACCTCAACCCAGCTGGCCAGGGTGGTGTAAATTCAAACCTCTGTATTCAGTTTATGTGCTTTAATTCCTGCTATTGTTTTCAGCAGTTTCCACCAAGGGTGTGCTTTGCTTTGAGAACACAGTGCTCCATTCATCAACTTTAATTTTTTTTTTATATACTAGTAACAATATGGACAGAGGGAAAAAATCAAACTGTTTAAATTCCACCTAAAGTATAATTTAGTCAGACTTTGGACTCCTCAGTCTGAGAATTATTCGAATTGCTCACTCTCAAGCACCATATATCCCCTAGTGGCACCTAAAATGAATAATTTTGGGCAACTAATTTCCTCTGGCATCTGGGCATAAATTCTGCAGAAGCCTAGAAGCACCATGGCTTAAGCAGACAGGCATGTATCTCCCACTCAAGTTTCATTGTGACTTCAAGATGTATGTAGAGGTGCCTGAATGTTGTCCATGTCCCTGGAGGTGCCTAAGCCATAGACTGTGCTTGAATCACACGTGGTAAGCTCGGACAGCATTGAAGCCAACACAGACCACAGTAGTCATGAGTGTTTTGAGTGCAGAAGAGGAAGAGAGAATATTTTTAATAACCTTAAAGGTTTGTTTGAGCAGTCATCTGGGAAGGCTGTCTGATTTGGATTGTCCTAATCTAAGGAAATTTAACAAGAATGAGAGAACTTGACTATTGTACCATTGAAAAGGGTATTTCCTTTTCACAAAAATCTCAGAGCTGTGTTTTTGCTCCCCGGTCTGATTATGTAATTTGGTTCAGATACTGTTGTCCAAAAAAGTCCAAAAAGGCATCTACTGTAGGGATCAGATGCCCAGGATATCATGGGCATCTGCTTTTCTGTGTTAATTTGTAAATTCTTTCTTCTTGTCTTTACGGATGAATTTGCACACTTACTATTTGCTACCTGCATTTCTGTAACATTAGAACTTGCTTAAGACCTGTCATCTCTTACTTCTTTTGGTGTAGACACCATGATGTGCTACCTGAAGTTCATGTTCTGTTTGTGCTGTTTGTACATCTGTAGACTTCAAAATGAGCTTGGTATAGGTTTCCTTCACCCTTTTTCTCTCTCCTTTTCCTGTTGTTCTTTCCCTGTGCCGTGTAGAAAGGGTAAATACTTATCGATGGAGTATTTGTTCAGCTGTAGATGTGTGGACCAACTTACTGTTGTATTTTTCATTAACACTTACTGCTGTTTATTTGTTGTTTTCATCCTGTACATAACATCTCATTAGTTTTCTGAAGTTTTAAATGTTGGTAGATGTGATCAGGTGAAACAGTATACTAAACATCCAAAGGTCTTCTGAATTTCAAATTCAGTATTCTGTAAACTTTTGGTTTGGCTTTTTTCATGTTGCAATATGAGGTTTTATGTTCACGTTTCTGTTCCTGTTCATTTCTTTTTCCCATCAAATGTCATTATATACTTATTGTTTAAAACACGGACATACTTTGCCTATCTTTGAGGAACTTTTAAATTAGCTTTACAGAGTAGAAGATACCATGGCAGTAATACTTAAATATCACTAAAGTATCTTACTAACCATCTGTACCCAAGTCACTTCAATGCTTGATGCATGCTTTTTTATTCTATTACACTCACTTTAAGCCATTCAGGGAGAAAAAGCATAGGGGAAATTGTGTATGGTAGTAGATAGTGTGCTAGTTTTCTGAATATTTCATACCATCATTTTGTTCCTTTTCACGCTCACCATCTGCCTGGAAGGGTTGAATGTTACGTGTATATTTCAAAGCATCTTTTAATGACTTTTTGGTCACCAAGGAATGTTCCTATAGGTAACAATGATAACTCTTCTCAAAATAAAGATACTGTTTCTATTATGTTTCTGGTATACAGCACTTGTATATCAAATTTGTGCTGCTTGTTGGCCAGACACTGGTAAAGGTTTTCCAAGGCGTTGTGGAATAATCTCCATTCTTGAGACTTCCAAAACTCAGCTGAACAGGACTTACAGTAGTTGGATATAATTTTCAGGTTGGCCCTGCTTTGAGCAGGGGGTTAGATTCATTGGCCTTCAGAGATACTTTCCTACCTAAGTTACCTTGTGAATCTAACTGAATTTATCCTTGGTCCAATTCTACTGAAATTTTCCCATCTTTGTTGACTTCACTGAAATCAGTGTAATGCCATTAGGAATTAATTTGATCTCGTGTGCTTTTCTCATTACTCCCTATATGGTTTTCGTTGTCAGTTCAAAGCTAAGAGAAGTTAGAGTGAACTCCTTCCCTTTTTCATAATGCTGGCCCATATCTTAACATTTTGTTTCCTGAATGATTTGATAAACAGTTAAGGAAAGTAATTTTATACCATGTGTACTCACACAATCAAACTTATTTGGAAAAATTCTGAAACAAGCACATTCAGAAGACTTAATAGTCATACATCTAGATGGCTCTGAAAGTGTTAGAAAGGCTTACAGTAAAAAGCAATGAAGTGGTGGGGATGGGGTTGCATATGTGTGTGTGTGTGTGTGTGTGTGTAGAAAAGAGTGCTACTATGTCCAAAAACTACTTCCATTTGTTTTCTAGATTTATCATACTAATCATGGTTTCCCCTCCTTTCATTTGAAGACTTCTTATCATTTCTCTTCCACAATTGTCTGTCCTTTGCCTATTAATGTGAACTCCCCTGTGTCTCCCAGTATGGAACTTAGCTGGGAAAGTTAACTGATTTTTTGAAAGCTAATCAGATGCTCCTGCTGTCTAGTTTACAGCTGTAAACCTGAGATGCCATCACCTTAGCTTGCCTGAGGTGCAATAAATCATAGGGCTGATCCCACGTCCAGATAGTTTATTGTTCTGCAGAGACACATTCATGTATTACTGAAGGTATTTTTTTATAAATCATAGAACATATTCTTTATGCTATATTTAAAATACATAGTACAAAATAAAGATCTGTCTTGCCAAGCCATTCACTTTTGCCTTGCCTTTTGACATTCAAACATCTATAGCTGTACAACATCATATGGGTCTACTAACAATGTGGGAGAGCAGCCAATTTGATCCTGGGATAAAAAAGGAATCAGCTGTGGGAAATAAGCTGAAGAAGTGTGATTCCCACATTGGGGACTTAAATAGGTGTTAGTCCATAAAGAAGCTCTTTAGCAGGATTTAGAGCAGGCTTCTCTGCACAGGAGGTATTTTTCCTAAGATTCTAAGTACAACAATTTTCAGGAGGGTTGTGGGGTTATTGTCTTGTTGGCTGTAATGCTGTGCTCTTTCTTTCCCCCTGCCTTTGTTATTGTTTTGTTTTGGTTTTAATAAAGCTTTATAGCACATTACTGTGTAATTATATGCCCATTTACAGTTTTTTAGAACTAAGCCATTTACTTTGTGTGACATGGGAAACAAATTTGAAGAAATTTTTCTGCTGCATGGGGTCCTCAGGTTTCTTGAACTCTGCTCCAGGGAATGCTTTTTGCAGTATGGCTAGCTGGGAAATCCTGAAGTTTTCAGCAAATGACAATGTGAACACCTAAGCTACTCCAGTGTGTAGAATTTGCATCTGTCATTTTCATTTGTCTCACCTCTGTCTTAGAAAAGAAATAATTTGAAATGCAGAAGCTTCAAATGGAAAAAGCTGATTGCACCATCCTAATTTATTTAGTACAGAATTAGTGTATGTTTAATGGTTACCAAAGTCTATAGAGTTGAGGTAAACACTAATTTCATTTTTTGATAAATACAAACTTTTCAAATAGTTTATAGAAGTGGTGTTATAGTGCATTCTGTGATATAGGTCAGACAATTTTTTTAGAGACATTGATGTATCTTAGGTAAGAAAGGAATAACAAAATCAAACAACAGCAAGTTATTCAGTCTAAAATGCATTCCTTATTCTTTTTTGAGCTTGCTAAAGTCCGGCTGTTCTGATACTCATGATGTCCGAGTCATTGCCCATGGAGGTCACTGGATCAAATCCCTGCTCAAAGCAGGACCAACTTGAAAGCTAGATCAGGTTATTATGAGCCCTGTCCAGCTGTGTTTTGAAAGTCTCCAAGGATGAGGATTATTGCACAAATCCTCTACAAAACTTGTTCAAATATCCCAAGAAATAAATTGGGAAAGCCAATATTTTAAAATATGTTTATGCGTGGCATTCATTTTGCAGCAGTTCTTTTAAGACTCCTATTTATATTAATCACAGATGTTACAACAAAAATTAATGAACAAAATATTCAGTCATTTACTCTTATAAATAGACTGAATTGTACTTTGAGGAGAAGCACTTCTGATTACTGAGGCCTGTGAATTTATATGAGTGTGAGCAAGTGTTTGGTTTCTTGTTTTCACCAAGTATTATTTCTATTCATTCTTTTTAAGCAGTGCTTGTTTGTATAAGAATATCAAGAAATCTTTTTCCTCCCTCCTGTTGCAGGCAAGTATTTCCAAATGGGCTTCCTGAAGAATACTCTCTAGTTGCTGCATTCCGTGTACGGCGAAATACCAAGAAAGAGCGTTGGTATATATGGCAAGTTTTAAATCAGTATGACACACCTGAGGTTAGAGTCATTTTTTGTTTTTTTTTTTCAATAAATTTCTTTTTTTTTCCCCATATAATATGACACATTTAATAGTGAATGTTTCACTACTGGATTTAGCTTCAGTTTATAAGGAACAGACAGATTGCTCTGAAGTAATTGATGATTTCTTCTAGGAATGACAGAAATTTAGCAAAATCTATTCAGTTAAGACTGAAAAGTAGGATAAAATGCATGTTATGATGTATAGCTGATAAGTACTCACCAAGTTACATAGAAAAATGCTTCATAATTCTTGCCCAGTCTATATAGTTGAAGTATTTTTATTAAATAGAGTTTATGTATGTGCTTGTTTCTTATAAATTTTTAATGACCACTTCTTTTATTTTATTTTACTTTCAGATCTCTGTCCTTCTGGATGGTACAAAAAAGGTGGTGGAGTATATGACCAAATCTGCTCAGGGAAATATACTGCACTACACTTTTAAGAGTCGAGAAATTTATCCATTGTTTGATCGGCAGTGGCATAAGCTTGGTATTAGTGTGCAGTCAGGGATCATTTCGCTCTATTTGGATTGTAATTTAATTGAGAGAAAGCAGACTGATGAAAAATTCACCATTGACTTGCAGGGAAGGACACTGATTGCTTCTCGTGCTGCAGATGATAAGCCTGTAGATGTGAGTAGTATGAAAAGAAAAGAGATAACTTGAAATCATGTTTTAACCATGCTTTTACTAGCACAGTTGTAAAGAATCATGTAGATTAAAGGTTCAAAACCAGTCATTACTTTTGAATGTGTATTTTTAATTTGAAGTTCTCAAGTCTTTTCCTCAAAATAGTATTCAGTGCTGTAGCATCTGCTTAGGCAAACCTGTCGCCTAAGTAACTACATAAAATTCAGTCCTGGTTTAAGGAGTCTGTTTTTCTGTATTTACTTTGCAGAATGAGCCCCCTAGTTACCGTGGACATATTACTATGTTTAAAGATAACTTACAGTGGTAATCTTTTTCTTTCATTTTTTTGAGATTAATTTATAGGTTTGTATCAGTCATTCATTACATGCTGTTTCTTTGACAGAGGGGAGACACAAAATAATTAAGGATTACCTCGGTATCAAGGTTTTTCGGGTTAATTCACCTATGTAGAAATAGGGGCACGTTGTTTGTGGTTGTCACTCCCCTATCTAAATGACAGGGATTACGAGGTGGCTGGAGGTGTGTTTCCTGCAGCCTTAGGTGCAAGAATTACCCAAGGCAACCCCATAATATTCTGGGCTGTGTTCTGTCCCAGAGATGCTTTCTTCTGTTTCCTCATGCAGAGAGCTCACAGCAAATAATTTGTAATCTTCAGGAAATGTCAGTTTGTTTTAAGTACGCTGACATCCAGCTAACCAGGTTTAAAGCATCTGCCTTAGAGTTTATAGTGACTATCTGAAAACTTCAGCTATACTATGTACACTGTAGGGTTCCAGATGAAAATAGCACATTGTAACTGCAAACTAACATTGAGGGAGGAGTCATTCTTGTGAGGCTCTAAGCAATTTAGCCTGGACTTGGAGCTCGTATTTCATGGGGCTATGCTCATGTTTAGTTTTATTTTCTAAGGCTTGAGTTCAGCGTTGTTTGAAATGTGTGTACAATCTACTCATTTCCAAATAGCATGAAGAAAGAGCAGATCTTTTTTTTGGTTGCGTGGACAAGCTGGATAATTTTGAGTGGAAGTTGTCTATTGGGACTTACACATTTGCAGGAAAACATTATGGGCTTAAAGCTGATGAAGGTAGCAGAGTGGATCCTATATCAACAGTCACTCTTCTCAATACCAAGTGCAAGAGGGAAATGAAGAGGATATAAAACCAAAGCAGAAAGAGGCATATGAAGACAAGATTAGCTAGTTAAATTTAGATGCTTTTCATCTCACCAATCCACCCAAAATCTCTGAAGTAAAGCTTTACGTACAGAATTTGTGATCTTTTGCTCTTTGGGTGATTTAGTGGCAATGTCCAGGCAAAGGTCTGTCCAAAGCAGAAAATGATGTGTGCAATGGAGAGCTTATCAAACCTTTACTCCAGTTCCCTGCAGAGGAAAATTACGTTCCTGAAAAGAATGTTTACAGAGGATGTCTAGAGGGGTAAAATGCCTGTGTAACATAGCAAGACCAATACAGATGAATGCAACTTACATGAAAATAAATAAAATCTAAAATGTGATTTATATCAAGGTAATAGACTGCATAATTTGCTCCTTGAATGAGGAACTGTGTAATTGTTTTGGATTTGTCTCTTTCTAGCATTTCAGAAATATGCAGTGTTTCAAAGAGAAAGTTTATTATGCCGAGATAAGAAAAAGCATGCTGTAACACAGAATTTTTTACATCTCATATTAATTTCTTTTGTATTTCTTAATAGATTGAACTTCACCACATTGCAGTTTATTGTAATCCAAAACTTGCAACAGAAGATACTTGTTGTGAAATATCTGCAGACTTGGTAAGTTGTCTGTTAAAATTAAAATGTTAATACAAAAGAAATTGCTTTGTTTTTTCTTGCTAAAAGGTTGTAAATAACTTTCAGTAGAGGTGTTAGTTTAATTACCTTCTAAAAATGAATCCCGTATCTAGAGCCATGGTACATAGTTTCTTGCTGCCTAAGTAAATGGCACAGTAGGACGTCAGTAAAAGGCACTAGGGGCTGCTAGTGCTTTTTAAATTCATTTCTTAACATTGATTTAATATCTAATTAGTAACTGAGGAAGCCTCAGAGAGTAGGAAACAAATCACTGAGGTGACTTGAGGATGGTTTCGAACAACAAAGGCCGTTTCAGTAAGGTTGCATCTTGTGAAGCATTACGGATGTAAGTGTAGAAGACCCTTCTTGGAAGATGTTACTGCAAGGAGATTATGGTTTTTCACTTAAGGAAGCTTTCCTGCCTGGAAAAAGGCATGTTTCCCAGAGACAGTTTTAGATGTTTTCTCCTCCTGCATTCCGGAGGAGCTGACTCCCAAGCATAAGAGAAGATAAGTTCTTGCAGACGTGTCTGAAGGCCCTGCAGCGGGCAGGAGTGGGGGGAAGGGGGGGCAAGGATGATAAAAGCCCTGAGAAGAATGGCGGGGCGTGTCTTTCTTAAACCTGTTGCAGATTTGTTGTGTTCTCACCTTTGGAAATAAATTCTCCTAAATCCTTCCACTGCTTGGTATTTGGGGGTACTTGTGTGCATTTGACCTTTATACAGATGATATAAACAAAGCCCATGGAGGAGTCTGCATGACAGTAGGAGGAAAATAGGCTTTATTAATAACATCTTAAACATTGATCCAGCTATATAGCTAAAAACACCATCAGTTTCATTTGTGTGTCTTATGTTTAAGGTGGTGGGCTACTTGTTAATGACTTCCGTATTGAAACCAGCATTACAATTTCTGATTTATTGTTTCATGACTTCCTTACCAGTTATAAGGGCAACATTTTCAGTAATGGAAGGGAAGGAATTTATACTTAGATACAAATTTCTAAGTAGTAAATTCTGTGGGAATTTCTTTGACAGAAGGCTTGAAGGAAACCTCATTACATCTTAATGAGAGCTTCTGAAATTTATCAGGTTCTGTTGGCTTGTCCTGTAGTATATCTTGAGGTTGGCTCAGTTCTCAGGAGTTAAAGACAGGTGAATATTGGCTTCAGGGCTTTTATGTTGTCTTTCCAAACTATGTATGCCTGAAGTATTTCATTTAAAAAAAATTATGGAATTTTCCTTTGCACTCACTCTTACATTTTGCATTTTGGGGTGGGGGGAAGGACAGGATGAGACTGAGAAGTACTGTCTTTTTTTTTCCCTGTGGGTGTTTTCTGTTTCACTACTTCTCATTTTGGGATATTTTACTGCTCTCTCTGGGCTCTTTTGGAAGAAATTGGGACAGTCTTATCGGTTTTAACTGGCATTGACTTCACAACAGAAGGATCAGAATATCTAGAATTCATTTTATTACAGCTCTTTATTTGGCAATTGTTGTGGCTTTTCGTAAGATGGTGTGTACAGGAGTATTAAAACAGGAGGTTTTAATAAAACTAGTGTTTTGATCCTATTTATCTATTCACTAAAGTGGACCAAAAACCAGAAAATCTTTTTATTTTAGTGCCCACATGAGGAAAGGTTATTTACTACAACGTTGTCACCAGCAACTGCTCATGCCAGCAAAATATACACACTTCCAGGAATGCAGCAAGAATCTAGAGAGAGATGCCACTGCTTTCCAAACAAAGTATGTAGTTTTCCTATTGCTTTTTGGTGCATGATGCTGTTTAATCCTGCTAGGTATAAAGAATAGTGGCTTTTTTTTTTTTTTTTTTTTTTAGTTATGAAAAATTCTTATGGGTTTGTAGGATTGTAATGTACTTACATTATATTTCCCAGTTAAAAAGCAGTAAATTTTAGGCGTAGTTAATTTAAAGTTAGAGATGTCTATATGGTTTGAATATACATCCAAAAAGTACCATGGTAAAAATGAGAATTATATTTAGGCATTATATTTAGTGTAAATGTTTTTATTTGAGAATAAATTATATTCTACATAATGTTTGTTTTCTTTTAATCCTTCTCCTGGGTGTTGCACTGTATTTATTGAGTCATTTACTTTTATTAGGCTTTTGTGACAAAGACAGGAAACTGAACAAAATATATTTTAGATCTGCTTTATTGCCTTTTTTATTTCTTTAAAAATAAGGGAGAAGCAGGATTGCCAGGAGTATCTGGTTTGCCAGGCCAGAAAGGAGAAAAAGGAGAAAAGGTAAAATATCAGTTGAATTCTTTCTTTCAAATCTTTGTCTTTGGATTATCTTTCTTAAATAGTACTATATGTATTTTGTTAATCCTTAAAAGGAATTTCCCAATGCACAGTGCTTGGTTCTGCATGTGGGCTTCCTGCCAGGCAGCTTACAGCTGTCTCACTTTGGGGTCACCTCATCAACTCTATGGAACACAGTTTACCGGTCTGGAAAGCACATGCCTACTCAACCCTGCTAGCATTCCATATTGCCTGTTCCTCTTATCAAAAAATAAAAGAAGTCATGTATGTAGTCTGACAAGGATTTTTCCATTTGTGTGTGTACGTCACTGCTGATGGACAGAATCCTCTGTGATGGATTCATCCTTGCAATCATGAGTAGGAGGGTATGAATTCACCAATATACTGTCACTGTATTCTTTGACAACAGTCATACCTGAAACTTTGTTAATTGTGAAGAGAGAGGGACCTCACATTGGCGAGTCCCTAGGAGAGGCCAGTCAGTGCTCCTTCCTTTGGGCCTGTTCTGAATTTTTCTCTAATGCTTACCGTGACATTCTTGTTTGTGTAGCTTGGGGATTTCCTAATAATAAAAGTCAGCATATCAGATATTTTCCCTTCACACTCCATTCCCTAAATTTTTTTTGAGGATACTGAATTAGGACATGTCTAGGAATGTGTTTTCCTTATGCTAATAGAGGGGGCAATTTGCAATAGTTTATTCAATTTGAATAAACTATTGCAAATTGCCCAGAAAGACAGGGGGATAGGAAATGAGTTCAGGGAATGCAGTGTGAGAGGAAGATACTTAGAATCCACAGGTTAGGATGGAAGCGTCCTAACCCAGCATCCTACCTCACAGCACACTGTTAAATATGTGATCTGAAATAGTTTGTTAAGACAGGCAGCGCTGTTCCTAGGACTGCAGTACCTGGCTGAAAAGGGTTCAGTTCTGGGAGGGCTTATCTACACAGTCGGTTGAAATTAAGTAAATTCCTTGACAGTATATTGCTCCCCTCCAGTGCATATTTCACTTTTGATACAAACTGTATCTTTAGGTGGAAAAAAAAGTTAAGTCATGTTAGTTTCTGTAGTCCAGGTGAGCCTAGAAGGATGGCTGTCAGTGTTCAGAATTAATCACAAATTTTTGCTGATCCTATACACTTGCTGAGTATATGGAACAATTGTCAAGTTTTAGTGTTAGCCTGTGTTACCAGCATAGGGAGTTTCCTAGCATTTATTTGGAAAACTGCTCTTCTGTTCCTGACCTGATGCATTTAGGCTATTATTGCTACTAAGGTGGGAAAGGAGATTTCTCAAGTCTGATTTCTTTACCATTTAGCCTCTCAGCCAATTAGCAGTATTTATCATGATAAGCATAGTACCTCTAAATAAAGCATGTATGTACCTGTGATCACCTGGTTCTGTTCTCCCATTCATTTTACAAAGAAATCCTCATTGTGTGGATTCAAAAACCACCCAAGAGTCAATGAACCCTGGACACTGAGCAGTTTGGCCTAAAGGTGGTATATTGACATTTATCAATGTCATTTCAAAAAATTGAATGAACCAGCAGGTTAAAGTCTGGAATAGTAGAGCAAACAGGTAGAAAGCTGCTTAATTTGAACCGTCCTTATAATTAACCAGTACTTCTTAGTTCCTAACTTTGCAGTGGGGTGTTTTTTGTTAAGAGGAGAAGGATGTGGGGTGTGGATGGAGGGCACATTACTGTTGTGATCAATAAGATTGGCTCACTGTTGACCTCTGGGAGCAAACAAATCCTTTGTTGAGTAGTGCTGACCATGATGGAGCTGACTGCAATTTTCTCTGAGGTTTTAGTACCATTTTTGTTCCCCTCTGCATTTCTGCAGTTTTCAGTAACACTCACTCTCAATGATGGTCGTGTTACATCAATAATTAGACCTGGAGAGGCAGATTCCAGAACATTCCAGACATGCAGGATACATGATTTACTTTCAGATTATGCAAAGGAAACTAACAAACTCTGGTTGGATGTTTTGTAATATGTTATACATTAAATAGGCAGCTTCTTGGTGACTTTGCCCAGTCACAAAAAAACGGGATTTCTGTAGGTTGTGTGTGGTTCTTAAACCTATGTTTCCCCTTTCCTTGTGTTCAGCTTCTTATTTTATTTTCTTTTGCTTCCAAATCATATTACTATAGGCATCCAACTAACTACATGTGTAAATTTATATTTACATATATTTATATGTCCTTGCAGTGGCAGCATTCCAGTGAAAATATAATTTTTTACCTTCTTTTCTAGGAAATTTCTGTATCTATTGATATTATCTTTTTTCAGCACAATAATCCCTATCCCTTTATTTTACTTTATCTCGTTCCAAATTTTTATCCACTGTAATTAATTGCATGACTGAATTTATGTGTCCTTTTTTGTTGCTATGATATTGGCAAGAAAGTCTCTATATATGCAAGTCAGTGTTAGGTTATATTCAAACTCCTCAAAATTGCCTTTCTCTTCAGTCTAACACAGCTTTTCCCTAAGGTCAGACTGTTCAGGAATATCTAAGCTATCACCAGGTACAAAGTATGATACCCGATAATCCTTTTTCAGGCATTTTAAATATAATTATTAACCTGTTTCCACTTTCTTCCTGTACTCTTGGCTCATCTTAGTGCCTCTGAACCTGGCCTTACATTATGGCTTCATGAGGACAGTTCTTCACTCAAAAATATTACCTCCAGTGCTTCAGGAGTAAAGTAGTTGGTTTGCTTTGTAGGATTTTATTAGCTGGGAGATCAGCTTCTGCAGCAAAGGACCACCTCCTGTTCTTTAATTTCTGAATAATTAAAACCAAAAAAGTCACCTGGACCGACTTTGCTGATCTTTGCCCTTGAAACACAAGTTTGGACTGCTTGACAGCTTTTTCTCATGGGATGAAAGCTGAGAGGCAACAGCAGTCAAGAGTACAATTCGGGCTATCCTTGAATAATATCCTGTTATTCTCATGGCAGCTTGCTTCTTAGCACAGTGTATTTCACAAGTTGCAAGTGGACACAAATCAGGTGGAAGTCTCCTATGATTTAACACTTTTTGATATCTGAGCTGTGGAACTGAGTTTCCTCTTCTGCTGGGATGAGCGAGAAATTTACCATATTTTCTGTTTTAGAAGCAATTTCTACTACTTCAGCATGGTATATAGCTACTCAGGGTCTTACAAATATATTAGTTGTTAGCAAATGTATTTTGATAAAGATATGAAGGTTCTGTTTTGTCCTCAATATGTAGAAATTCCTCAGAAAGAATATGGATCACTGTAATTTGAAATGATTGCATATATATTGAATATATAAACTGATTTCTCTCTCTCAAAGAGGCTAAAAAAGTAACTATGTTTTCTGTTTTTATTTCTTTTAAGCAAACTTAGTACTCACGAAAGATTTTAAACTGAAATATGAACAGAATGAAATATTTTGATATAACATTAAGCCATTCCAAGCTCTGTTAATAGGTCATTGGTTAATCCTGTAAGTACAGTAGGGAACAAAAAACCAGAGGCAGAGAGGTTCGAAATATTAAAATGGCTGTTGATGCATACAACAGAGAAGTTTATTGCTGTTCAACTTCACTAATTTAAATTTTACTCAAGGAAAAAGACATTTAAAAGGCTATTGTAGGATTGGTAGAGGTAAGTTTATGCAATATATTATTGCACTAGTAAAATATTTGTACTAGAACAATAAGCAAAAAGAAGTCCTGGAGAACTCTTTTCCTGCTCCTCTGACTTTCCTCTTAAAACCCGATCCACCTGCTTCTGCATATCTGTTGTATTAGGTTGGGCATGGTTCCTTTCTGGTCCAGTTTTTGTTGCAGAGGTCCCTGATAGGGACTTAAAAGCTAAAATGCATGAAAAAGAACAAAATGAGGCAAAATATGGCTGACTGTCAGTGATGACAAAGTCAGGAGCTGCCAGTGTACCTGGCAGACTAAAATTGTTAGAGTGAGCAGGTGAAAATGATTCACACTTATAAAGTAAGAATTTATGAATACTCCTACTTATGTTTTACCATCTAACAGTCCAAGTTATCAAAGTATAAGGAAAAGTACCATTATTAATGCAGCTTAATTTTTTTCTTATAAAAAATTCTGAAATGTATACTTTGTTTCCATGTTATTATATATGCTATTCCAGTATTCATCTGAGTCCTGAGGATTGCAGTTTAAGTCTTCTGGAGGGAGGAGTGGAAATGGTGGTACCTCTCTGAGGTGCTCAGACTATTGGGGGGAATGTCATGCTTCCTCAGTGGGGCCACTCCAGAGCTGAAGGTGGAGCAGGAGAGGCAGCAGTCGCTGGTCCTGGCACAGGGGTTTAACCAGCAATACCCAGCTCGGGTCATGGCAAGGCTGAGCCCCTGCATTAACGGGTCAGTACACATCTGGGGGCTCTTGCTGGGAGTAATGGGGATGGTACTTCCTTGCCTTTACACTTCTTGCTGCTTCCCACAGTACCAGAGGAACCCTGGTGTGATGCTGCCTTTGGGATGAGTTTTTTTTTCTTGGCATATTCTCTGAATGTGAATTTATTTATTCTTGCTTGATAATATTACACTTTTTTTTACCTGGACATTTCTGATTATGTTGTGTACTGGTTTTGGCTGGCGCAGAGTTGATTTTCTTCATAGTAGCTAGTATGGGGCTGTGTTTTGGGTTTGTGCTAGAAATAGGATTGATAACACAGGGATGTTTTTATTACTGCTGGTCAGTGCTTGCACAGCATCAAGTTCTTCTTTGCTCCTCACCCCAACCCACCAGCAAGGAGGCTGAGGGTGCACAAGGAGTTGGGAGGAAATACAGCTGGGACAGCTGACCCCAACTGACCAAAGGGATACCCCAAACCATATGGTGTCATGCTCAGCATATAAAGCTGGGAAAAGAAGGAGTGTTGGATGTTTGGAGTGATGGTATTTGTCTTCCCAAGTCACCATTATGCATGATGGAGCCCTGTTGTCGTAGAGATGGCTGAACACCTCCCTGCCCATGGAAATGGTGAATGATTTTCTTGCTTTGCTTTGCTTGTGTGTGTGGCTTTTACTTTACCTGTTCAACTGTCTTTATCTCAACCCAAAAATTTCCTCATTTTCACTCTTCCGATTCTTTCCCCCATTGCACCGAGGGGTGGAAATGAGCAAGTGGCTGCGTGGGGCTGAGTTGTTGGCCGAGGTTAAACCATGACATTATGGCACACATAACTATGGTGACAACTGGGAAAGCTGGTTTACTTAATCAAATCTCATCAAGCCAAACCTGATTAAGGTCGAGTGTTTTGATGACTGATGTATGTTACTCATTTTATCTGAACTAATATGTTCCCGTTGTAGACAAGAGCGATGTTGTAATGCAATGCTCTAGCGGTGTGTGATCTAGGCCATGTTAATGTTACCCTCTTTACTAAGTGCATTTACTTTTGTCTTCTTATTAAAATCATCATCTGTACCTGGTTAGTACAGAATCGTGCTGAGAACATTTTCCTCCTCCAAAATTCCTTGTAGACTGTGTTTTCTAGATTAAATATTACTATGGCGAGTTAATCCTACAGCATATTACAATGTAAATATATCGTAAATAGACATGAGACAAAATAACATGTTTAAATAAAATATATTCTTAAAAGAGTGGATTTTGGTTTTATATGAGAAAGGACTGTAATTTGTTAACTAGTTATCACTTTGTCATTCTTTCTATCACATTGGGCTTTAGGTTTTCAAAGTGTGATATTGCAGGCAATCTCAGATGTGCAAAATTGTTTCCACTTCAGATAGAAGGCTGATTGGTGACTTTGAAAAGAAGCATGTTTGTTGTCTGCAGACTCTTTTTAGAATTTAGACTGGCTTAGCTTTATGGAAAGTTGACAGACAGAAGCATTTTTTTTTTCTTTTTTATTTCAGCATGATGAATTTCCATGCTGTCTGTTTATGTGTTTACCAAAACAACCATCGTCAAAAAGATAATAGCCATCCTATTGCTTGCAATAGATCACAATATGGAAAAATGTGCTGTGGTTTAAGTATTTTAGTCAATAAATATTTTGTGCTCAGTTGAAAAAGATTTTCACTGGTACTCTTAGTAAATCCTAACAGTAGACTCACGATTCTACCTTTGAATATTGTTACACTGAGTGTACCTCATTGTACTACTTGTGTTCACCACCTTACGAAGTTGTTCTTCTGGCGTCATATACTTCATATACTTCACTTTCCTGAAGGACTCTGAGATTTGCAGAAGGAAAACAAAATGTCATTAAAAAAAAAAATTAAAAATGCATTTGCTCTGTTTTTGGTTTTAGTCTGTCATGCTGCCTACATGAATTCTGTTAGGGGTCATACAACCAATAGTTCTGACCTTTATACTCATAAATGCATGAAAAACTATAATGTTTCAGCCTGTGGTTAATAAAATCACAACTAGAAGACAGAAACATAACTTGCAGATCTAATTTGCAGTGGAAAATAATTGTCTTCAAGGTGGGGAGTCTGTCTGCAGTTAGTGGAACAGAAGAGTAAACATACCTTGGTTAATTGGCTAGTAAGACTAAAGGCTTCCTGGAGTGTAGCAGGCTATGTAATTGTAGACTATACAGTGTATAAAAATACACTGCTGAATGTAATGAAGGTCTGGTCTATCAAAATACTAGCAAGTGGCATAAGGAAACAGAGCATGCATAGATAAGAGAGTCACTCTGTGAGTGATTAGATAAGGTAACCAGGGCCCAGTCCTACTTCTTTATTTCTTACAGTGGCAGTGGATTGATGTTGTTCACGAACACAAGATTTTGGTCTACTTTTGAGACAGAGCTGTCTGTGTCTTCATTGATGATCTGGATGAGGGGATTGAGAGCATGCTCAGTAAGTTCACAGATGACACTAAGCTGGGCAGGAATGTCGATCTGCTGGAAGGTAGGAAGGCTCTGCAGAGAGATCTAGACAAGCTGGATCCATGGATTGAGGCCAATTGTATGAGGTTCAATAAGGTCAAGGGCCAGGTCCTGCACTTTGGCCAGAACAATCCCATGCAGCACTTCAGGTTGGGACAGAGTGGTTGGAAAGTTGCCTGGCGGAAAAGGCCTGGGAGTGCTGGTCAACAGCCACTGAGCATGAGACAGCAGTGTGCCCACGTGGCCAAGAAGGCCAATGACGTCAAAAATAATGTGGCCAGCAGGACCAGAGATCTGTCCTTGATGCTGGTGAGGCCTAACCTTGAGTAGTGTGTCCAGTTTTGGGTCCTTCACTACAAGAAGGACATTGAGGTTCTGGAGCATTTCCAGAGAAGGGCAACAAAGCTGGTGAAAAGTCTGGAGCACAAGTCTTATAAGAAGTGGCTGAGGGAACTGGGGTTGTTTAGCGTGGAGAAAAGGAGGCTCAGGGGTGACCTTATCACTCTGCACAATCACCTGAAAGGAAGTTGTAGCCAGGTGGGGCTCAGGAAGAATTTCCTCACTGAAAATATGGTCAGTCATTGGAACGGGCTGCCCAGAGAAGTCGTGGAGTCACCATCCCTGGAAGTGTCCAACAAACAAATGGACTTGGCACTTGGTGCTATGGTTTAATTGACATGATGGCATTCGGTCAAAGGTTAGACTCAATCTTTGAGGTTTTTTCTGACCTTTATGATTCTGGGATATAAAAAATATTGGTTTTATGTACTTCTTGGCAATCTTACTGCTCCTTTCTTAACTTCAGAAAGGTTAACTTCATTTCAGAACAGAGTTATTGTGTTTGCTCTGAAAAGATAAAGCTACTACAGTATTCTGTCTGTGAAGCTCTTTCAGATTTGTGGGGGGGTTTTATGTGTTTCTCTTTTTTTTCCTTTTTTTTTTTTTTTTAAAAGCTTTAGAACTGTGTTTGTTTTCTGATACTGAGTTCTGAGATACCTAGCTGATGTTATCATACCATAACTACATTAATTAAAATCTCTTTAAACCTGATGGAGAGACTTAGGTTGTAATTTAAGAAATGGTTATGCACTTCACGTGGGGACAGTCTCATGCAAAATGCAGAAACAGTCATCCAGATAGGAAACCATTCTGCTCACTCTTGGGGAAGACATGGAACTGCTGGAATGTGATAGAGTTGTGCAGTTTCTAATGTTTCTCTTGTGAACTTTGGAACTACTACCAGTAGGATCCTGCTATTAAAAACGTTATGTACTTTATGAGTTTAGAGATCTTGGACACTAACTACTCAGCAGTGACTTTTGGGTGTATAGTTTTAGATTTGAGCTCCAAACCTAGATTTGCAACCTATTTTAGGAACCATTTATTTGTGTAAATGTGTTTCTTCTGCTTCTTTGTGCAACCCTTTATCTCAAACAACTACTTGATAGTTATTTCTTTTCAAACAAGTGATGTTTTCTTTATAAAAAATTGGATTACTCCAGGAAGGGCTGCAGAATTTGTTTGCTAGAGAATGTTCTCTTCTTGGTACAAGTAGACGCACCTACTGTTATAGTTTTGTTTTTAAATTAAGACTATATGATTTCAGTGCTTTTATTGTATTCCTTTAGCATCCAAACAATTTTTATTTTAAATTTTATAAACCTTATACTTGACATTTTAAAACAAAATTTCTGTGTTTGATGTTTTCTTATGTAATTTTTAATTCTCATGGTCCCATTTGCAGCTGTTGGGATCTTCCATAACTCTCCTGATCAGCTGGTCATTTGTCTCTTAAAATTGAAATATTTTTATAGATTGCTTATGGTTTGGGGTAAGGTTTCTCTGAGGGGTAAAAGGGAGGGAGAGAGGAACTGACTTTAAATAGCGTCTTTTAAAAATATTGTGGGCATGTGTCTTTAGACAAACCTGTATTACTTGTTGAGGTTTCTCAGTGTAGAACACAGTCTACCTATTGAAAATGGGCCCTATTAGTTTCATTATGCTGTTGCAATGAATTCCTTTAAAACCAATGGACCTGCTTTTATGGAAATGTGGATGTACAAGTATTTGTCAGATGAAGGTCTGAATTGACATTATAGGTGTATTAAAATATAATGTCTGATTGTAGTGTTACATGTAAGGCATCCTCCTCCACAGTGACTACATTACTAAGCAAAAAAGCAGGTAGAAGATGCTTTTCTGTTGAGTCTGATACGACCTGAGTAGTTGTGTTAACCTCAGAGGTCTGTAGAACTTCTAACTGACCAATTTGTTTTGTAGGGTGAAATGGGCGTGAAAGGACAGGATGGTGTTGCTGGTCTACCCGGTGAAAAGGTATGTTTGTCTATGTTGATATGTAATTTAACTCATGAGAAGGGAGAGAGACAAAAAGGGGCAAGGACCGAGCAAGTCAAACAGCCAGCCGAAGGCAAACTAGCAGAAATCTCACCACTTCCCTTCGAACAGGCAGAATGACTTGATGCAGCCCAAGGCTCTCCTCTCACGCGAAGCGGATAGCGGCAGTCACTGTAGGCCTCGGCTCCAGATAAGCTCGACCGAAACAGGGACCCACCGTTCTCGAACCTCGCCGGAGAGGAAGAGGGCGCGATCCCTCCCACTGGCTTTATTTATACCTCCAGTTACGTAAAGGAATAGCATGGAATACTTCCGTGATCACTTTTCTAGTTCCTTCCTGGTTACAAGTTGGTCTCCAGGAAGGCCTAGGGTGAAACCACCACATTCAGTAGATTATCTGTAATCATGTACAGAAATGGGAGGATAGAATACTTCCATTAGAAAATTGACTTCTTACCTGCACTGCCATGTTTTTGTAGCGCACTGAAATGCCACGCAGATCAATAGTATTCTCTGCAGATGTGCTCATTTGGTGAGGGAACTAAAGGGACTACTTGTTCCACTGCCCATTTGTGTCTGCAAGCCTAAATAAGAGCTCTTGTGCACTCAACAGTCTCCTTGGTAAAGCTTGGGACAAACACCGCTAACCTCTTAAGCAAAGACTTGGAATAGCTGAGAAGGCATGCCAGCCTAGCCTGTGTATTCGAGAGGATAGGTTTCATTTCAGAATGTTAGTGTGCAGATTAAGACAGTTGTATGCATTTATTGGTTTCAGTGTTAATTACCTGTATTAGAGGAATTCTGTAAGTCTAACATCCAGCAACTTCAGTATAGAAGACAGCTCTCATAACACTGAGGAAACAGGTTGTTGCTGGAGTTTCTATCACATTTGATATCTTGTGATTCTATTGTTTTTCTTTTCCATAGGAACAGTTGAAATAATAGTAGATTTTCGGCATATGCATGGAAACCAGCTAATATATAATGAATGAAACTCTCCAAGTATATATGTTAATGCTGATTTCTTAAAAATGTTTTAAAATTTAATTCAGTCGTATCTTCAGCATCATGATTTAAGTTCTCAACCCTCAATTCACTCAATTTGGATTCTTTTTCATCATGTACTTCCAGTTACTGTTCTTTCAGTGCCGTAAACCATTATCTCTTTTAAAGGCAGCTGTTGCTGTGAAAGGCTCAGAATTTCAATATTGAGCTTTATTGTTTGACATGATGGTCTCATATGTATGCAGTGTTTTAGTAATGGCAAAGGGTTTGGTTTATTTTGTAGTTATCCAGATTTCTAAGTAATGAGAGAAGCAGAGTTTCACATCATCAGGTTTAAAATCTGTGATTTACTGGACATAAAATTATGAAACTGTCTTTTATGTTTACTTACTATTTATGTTTCAAATTGTGTTTTGTTGAAAGTGGGCAGTAGATATAT
This sequence comes from Corapipo altera, assembly GCF_003945725.1. NCBI lineage: Eukaryota > Metazoa > Chordata > Aves > Passeriformes > Pipridae > Corapipo > Corapipo altera. Next base: position 5,662,191 of record NW_020884890.1, read on the forward strand.
ATTATTACTAAAGATTTGAATTAAAAATCAAGGTATTTGCTCCTGATGTTAAGTAATATGTGGTAGAAAAATGGAGAGTAGTGTGCAAAGATGTTCAAAGGACATTGTAATATTGAGGAACTGAATTCTAAAATGATACATAAAACTCAGAGAAAGTAATAGCCAAGTGATGCAGATGAAGAGGAAAACAAAGGGAATATTATGCATTTTATGTAAGACTCTGGAATAGCTATTATTGTTCAGGAAAGTGATCTTTGAATTACAGATCAGTGAAAAAATGGACTCACTGTTTTGTTCCAGTCAAATAAACAAACAGAATTTAGAAATTATTAGGAAGAGAATAGGGAACAAAGCAAAAACATCTTAATATCACCATTATTGATGAATCCGTATTGTGCTGCAACTTGAATGATGTAAACAGTTCTGATTCTCACATCTCAGTGTGGATCTAATATTACCAGAAAAGATTCAGGTGAGGTGTCAAGAGTGATCAAGAGCATTGGGCATCTTCCAGTTGAGGTGTGACAATGTGGACTTCAATCTGAAAAAGGCACAACTAAGATAAGAGGTGTCCTGTTCTGTGCTCTATACAGTAATGAATGGAGCAGAAAAGATTAATAGGGGTTTGTTTATTTATTCTAGTCTTCAATCTGTGAACTAGAGTATCAAACCTACCTGATAGCAAGTTCAAAAAGGAGAGAAAGGGCTCATTCTTTCTGTTACATTATTACAGTTTGAACACTGCCACAAAACTTAAAAAGTCTGTAAATGTATTAGAAAATTGATGGAGTAAAATCCACAAAGTGTGTCAGGCTGCTTGTCTGAGCTCCAAGACTCTGAAGTCTGGGAAACCCACTAGAGAAGTTTTTATGGCTACACTGTTGTTTTTCTGTAGACACCTGTTCTTGCCACAGTTGTAGTCATATAACTGATTATAGAAACCTTTGATTTGATCCAGCTAAACAGTGTTTTACTCTACTGTGCTCCTAGTTGTGAATTAATGGGAAGAGTTATTGTGAAGCATTGTACGTTGATTGAGATTGATCTAGAATGTAGCTGTGTTTTCCCTTGACTCTTTCTGTACTCCTACTCTGATGTTATCTTGCTTTTAAAATTACCAGGCTATGTTGCTTTTCCACTACCAGTTATTATTACAGTTTCCATGGTTAATACTGTTTGGGTTTTCTTTTTGCTAAGTGCCTTGCAGATTCATTGTCAGGCCAAATCCCAAAGCTCCTGTTAGTTTACATAAGGCTCAACAGTTAGATCATATTTAATATCAAGACATTGTACTTTGTCTGAACATTATAACTCTTTTAATTCAGACTACGTAAAAACCATACCATTTTTGCAAATTAAAAATGAACTACCGTGAAATCTAAAACTGTCAAAACTGAAAACTTTTAAAATAAAAAAGGCAATCAAAATATTTTTTACATGCATAGCTAGATGAAGAAACTGAGATCCAGCTACCCAGCTAGCTGGAGTTGTCATGTCTATGCAGAGTAGCACAGTGCTGTGTTCAATTATCAGCTTCTTTCTGGAGGCAGAATCACTATTTTCCTTGTGTTGTGAAAGGTGTAACATGCTCTGCCTCTCAGCTGATGCATCAAGAGCTATATAAATTTGTGGAGTCTTTTATTTTTTTGCTCCTTCAAGTGTGGTGTTCTGGATGCTAACACTGTACATGATCAAAGACAACTAAACAAATAGAGGAACAGCACCAAGCCTGTCTGAGTTCAATAAGCATTTGGAGAATGTTCTCAGGCACACAAGGTGATTCTTGGGGTGTCCTGTGCTGAGCCAGTTGGAATCAATGATCCTGATGAGTCCCTTCCAACTCAGCATATTCTATGATTCTGTGATAAAATACTGTAAGCACTGTTGTATACGAAGGCATCTCCTACATTTCAGGACATTGAGGTGCAGACTGTGCAGCGCTGAGAGAGCATTCTCAGGAGCTAGCGCTGTTTGTTTATCCTTTTAAAACCTTCAACATGCTTTATCTTTTGTTGGAGATGTTATAACTAGTTAGAAACAGGAAGAAGAAAAAAGAAATTGTATATTTTTTAATGGTAATGCAGTTTGAGGCTTCAAAGAACAGAAGGCTTTTTGTAATAACACCCCAAAACTATCTGCTGCAGTACTCCATTCCTCGTACTTCTTTCCCTGGAGAAAGGGGAATAAATAAGCAACAGATTTTGCTCATGATGTTATGCGTAAGCAACAATATCAATTCATTTGACCTATTTTGGATGTTTACATTAGAATGAGATAAACTTGGCTCTTGGAAGTCTTGTTTCTTTAGATTGATTATCTCAAACGTAACTGACATTGTAATGAAAAACTGAAATTATAGTAATACTATGCAATAGACTCTAGTCTATTTGAGAGAATCCCAACAGGAGAGTCTTCCAGAACAGTGCTCAATGCTTGTATACTTGATTTTCAAGATCTGCATAAATGGTGAGACTTCTGTAAGCTTCATATGTGGCCTTGACTTTCAAGGATCTAAGATGTGAAAATTGTTCAGTCTGTGTTCAAATGTGACACTTGTACTTCTGTCACTTTTCAGACATTCTGTCACTGACAACGTAATTTCCCATTCACTAAATGCTGCAGTGGTTTTGCAACAGTTGACTGGATAATAGGTGCATAAGTAAGTTGTGTAGATTTCTAGGAGGTTCTTACCATTTTAGAGGTTGGATCTGCTGAGGACTAATACAGTGAACAGCATTTACGTCTTGGCTCTAGGATGACATAAGAATAGCCTTAACACCCTAAAGAAAACAGAGGAGTGTTCAGCCTGTAGTTCTGCCATTTTGGTGGTTTTTCTAATGCAGTTCTTGTAAGCTGCCAAAGTAAAACATGAGATTTCTATTGACTGTCAACACACCACAAGGTGCCTGTTGTCTCATCTGCCTTTAGGTCAAAAGCAGTCAGTGTGATGGTGCTGATAAACAATCTAGAGAGTCAAGAATCTAATGCAGTCCCTGGGAGCTCTACATCAGGCCCCCAAAGTCACAGCATAGTGGGCACCATTGCATATGTGACTGTCTATTTGTTGCCCACCTGCCTATTTCCTTCATCCCTGTCCTTTTTCAGGGAACTGTCTTAAGAGATTTTTCTTTTAAATGGTAAAACCTACTTAGAGCAACAGAACAAATCCTTGATAGTAGCAGAGGATATGTTATGAGCTGTTAATTTATAGTTCTAAAAAATAAGAGGCTAGTAATCTTCCCTTGGAAGGAAACTTGCTTGCTTTGTAGACTACCAGAAGAGATGGAATGATCCCTTTCCTGCAATTAGGACTGATTTGTAGCTCAGCCTTCTGGGAACACTTCAAGATAGCTGTCAAATCATAATACAAGAAGAACTGGAACATTGTGATAAATCAGAATTCCTATGCATGTGAGACCCTATGCCTTGGCCTTCTGGAGATGTTCAGCAAAGTGTGTGAAAACAGCCTACTTTTTGGCAATTAGCAAGTGAAATGGACTCTGGATACACTTTTGAAGCTATTTAATATAATTAGATTGCAGACAGAGTGCTGGTTATGGCCTGAGAAATTAAATCTGTCCTGAAGTGTAAGTTTGAGGTGACTGGAGTACTTTAAGGTGTATGATGACAGTCACCTGTCTGTTGCAGATCAGGCTTCACAAATTAAGCAACACTAATCTAGCAATTAGACTAATCTCATTATGGCAACAAGAACTGATTGCTCTGCCATTAAGAATGATCTTCATCTACTCCTGCTGTGTGCAGGGTCACATCACAGGTAAGATTTGTAAGCAAGATTGGTACACTGCTGTAAAGTATTCCTATTAAAAAAGTTTAATTATTTTCCTAGTGTTCTTGTCATACTGAAATGGTGAGAGGAGTTTCCTGTTGGTGAGACCCACAGGCTTCTCCCTCCTGAAGTCATACTGCCATATTACTTCCATGCAGGCTGCATATTTGCAGATCCTTTCCTTGGCACCCACTGGGAACTGATACGGATGGTCTACTTCCTTGATAAGTACTGGGACTTGTATTGGGACTCTGCACAAAGCAGAATGGTTTTAAGGGGAATGGTTTTAAGCTGAAATACGAGACTTTTAAGTTACATACTAGGAAGAAAGTCTTTACTCAGAGGGTGGTGAGGCACTGGAATAGGTTGCCCAAAGAAGTTACAGATGCCCCATCCCTGGAATTGTTCAAGGCCAGGTTCAATGAGGCCCTGAGCAACCTGGTGTAGTGGGTGGCATCCCTGCCCATGGCAGAGGGGTAGGAACTAGATGATCTTTAATATCCGTTCCAACCCAAGCCTTTATATGATTACATGATCCTCCTTTTATAATATACTTCTAGGTGTTTCAAATAGTCTATCTTAAGGAGGTATACACTTTGAACCATAATTAGGATCAAGTAGTCAAGCCTTAAAAATGTGTTCTTAGTCATTTTCTGAGAATGGGGGGGGGACATCCACCAACCACCAGATCTCTCTGTTCTCATTTACAGGGAGCTTATTCTGTGCTTTTCTTTCTGAGTTTTTTGTAAACTTGAACAAGTTGGTTTTGATTTGCCTCTGTATAGTTGAGAATTTTCTTTTTCCTGCCCTCCACTCACTTAAATAACTCAAGTCCTTTCCTTCTCTTTGCTTCTGGGTCTATAACGCCATGGCAATGAAGCTCCAAATTCAATGTTTATTTATGTCCTAGGTGCTAGGTGATGAAGTCCTGTTTGAGTTATGGGGTTATTTTTTGCTGGCCTTTGATGACTTGACAGTCAACATGAACCTCTCAACTGTTTTGGCATATACATTTTAGGGGGTGGACCATCTCTGTGTACTTGAAAAGTTTAGCAGGAGAGTTCCTGCTTCTGAGACATAGGTTGCCACCCTGGGGAGTTGTCGACCTTATTGCTCTCTCCGAGTACCTGAAAGGAGGTTGTAACAAAGGGTCCCAGGTAACAAGAGGAAATGGCCTCAAGTTGCACCAGGGAAGGTTTAGATTGGATAGTAGGAAAAGTTTCTTCATCAAGAGGGATGGTCAGGCAATGGAACATGCTGCCTAGGGAAGTGGCTGAGTCACTATCCCTTGAAGTGTTCAAAAAATGTGGCATTTGGGTACATGGTTTAGTGGTGAAGATGTCAGTGTTAGGTTAAAGGTTGGACTTGATCCTAGAGGTCTTTTCCAACCTTAACAATTCTGTATCTTATGTGTTATGGATCCTGCTAGCCAAAAAGATCTTATGCCTCTGAGAATGTTCTGATGGCAGTAAGGCTCAAAGGACTCAAGCTGCTGAAGGTGTTATTTGCTCTGTTCTTGGCCTTTCCATATTTGTCTATTTTTTTTTATTATGAAAATATTTTTTCTACTTTATTGGTGACTATGTTCTGAAAAATAAAATTGATGTAGGCAGAACTATAAATCACAACATTCAGAAGACTTGCCAAATTAAACTGGTTTTGTCCATTCCCCTTTATCCAAACCTCCATAGTAATTGCTTTCTTATGATTCATAGTATACAATTCAGAGCAATGGAGATGATGCACCTATGTTTCCTAAACTCCATTTTGTGAAATATTGTGACAACGTTCACTTTGAATACTTGACTTTCAAATGCCTTATTTTGCAATCTAGATTAAGAACAGACAACATAAAATATTAAATATATTGATTAAGCTTTTTAAAATAGCTGGTTTTGCACAGTGAATATCTCACTGAAGCAGTGAGATATTCAGTATACTGTACCAAATGTATGAGTGCTATTTGTACTTTGAGTCATGAAAATGAGATTGGGTTTACATGAAACTATGCAGTAGGTATCTGTAAAAGGATTATTCCTTCTTTTTTTCAAATGCGTGTATTGTGATGATGATGGCCCAACAAAATGTACATAAACTCATATATTTTGTGAACTAGAAAATAACAGAAGTAGAGTAAATAATGCTGTTTGTGGTGGCCTTTTTTTCTCATTTAACTGTGTGCTATCATTATCTGTAATTTCAGTTTTCTCAAGTTCAGCATCAGTGTGCTGTCTTCAGTTTTAACTGATTTTGAAACCCAACACTGATTATTTTATTCTTGATAAATTTGATTATCTTTTTGTTATAGGATTCACTTTATATTTGGTACAGGTAAGGAAATGACTAGTAAAAGGCTTCCCAAAATGTGATATAGATTCCATTTGTGGTATGAATGCTGCATCAAAACAGCATGATAACACTTCCTGAACAGTCTACTTTGTATTGCCTGGTGGGAAGAGCTCTCCTTTCCTGGTGATACCTGAGAAAATGAGTTTGAAATCTGCTGCATTATAAGATTATTTTTTAAGAATGAATTTAATTCAGAAGTTCAGTATAAAACATGTCTTTGAAACATCCAGTGCTATCTTTTACAAGATAATTTAAATATTTCTACATGAATTTAAAATTTTGGAAGCCCACAAACAACATGCTAGTGTAGCATCTGACTTCCAGTTGCTTTCAGAGATGCTTTTAATACCCGTCTCCATACCGAGTTACTCTAGGGTTGGGTCTTCAGGGCCAGCTATTTAATGAAATCCAGAACCTGAAACTTGTAAAATGTACATTTGAATTAAAATATGATTGTGAAGATCCTTGTGACCACTGACCTGCTTTTCCCATTGCTGCAGTTAGACCATTCTGTCTAGAATTTTCCAAGGCATATTTGACTTGGCAGAAGAACCATGGATATATGACCTGTTATGCCAGTTCAGCATACCTTCTGGAGCATTAATCACTCGTGTAAATATGCAAATCTGAGGAGACATTGGTGTTGAGCAGTCTTGGTAACGCATGGTAATGCAATCTTTTCCTTGCAGCTGCCCTGAAAAACCTCTGGATTTGCCTTCCACATTTCATGTGCTGTAGAGGTCCTTGACAGGGGTCAGGATATTTCCAAGGTAGCTCATCAGCATCTTTGAGAAAACTTCCAAAAATGCGTTTGGAGCACTGGATAGGTACTGCTTAAAGCCATCATACTCAGTTTGTCTTATATTCAGTGCCGTCCAGTTTCTGAGCTCCTGTTATTGCTAATCAGTTATATTTTAAAATTTTTAGATAAGGTATGGACATATGTTGTTCTAGTTATGCAACTTTTGAAAAATCTTTGTGCTGCTTTACTTTGGAGTCTAAAGAGTATAATCAGAAATATAGGAAAAGTATTTGACATCAGAAAACTTTCCAAAATAGTTCTGCTCTTACAGTTCTGAGCTGTAAGAATGTAAAGCAAAAAAAAAAAATTTAATAGGAAATACAATGCAAATTTTTAAAAACCAGGTTTTTTATGGGTAAACAATGAAATAGATTAGCCTCAAAAAGAGAAAGACAGTGGTTTTCCAGTTGGAATCTTTATTACCACCAAGTTTAAAACCTTGAGGTTGAGAATTGCTGGACATTGGAAATCAGGTGGTTGGACACCATCTATTTCAGTAACAAATTTGCTATGAGTTTTGTATTCTTTTTGTGTTTTCAGTAATACCTTTGTGTATAATTAATATACATCTGATTTAAAGAGATGGATGAATATGAAAATAGTAGGTCTCAGTAGATTTCTGATGTATAAATTTGCTTTCTAAAATATCTTACTGGGAAAATACACTTTAAACCACTATGTTTTCTAAAACTTGTTTCATTACTTCAGCATGTATAGTTCTTGCTTTCTTGCTCTCTCCTTAGCATTACAGGGAAGTGTTTTGAATAGCCTTTGATCATAAATTTGATTCCAGAGAGCTGTCTGCTGTGCTGACTTATTTTTGCCTTATTAGGTGATTTTTGCAGTTCACAACTCCAGGAACTGTTGAGCTCCTTGGTTTTTCAATTCCTAAAGTTAAATGACAGCAGTTCAGTTCAGTTCTTGATAGAAAACTCCATGGAATCAAATTACCTTACGTGGCATTGCTTGAGTGTCATTTCCATTCTGGAGGGAATGGTGTTACTGACTGCTGTAGGTGTTGGTGAGCAGAGACTTGATTTAAGGAATCATCGTTTTTGAGGAAAAACGAATTATTCTTCAGTCTCATCTGAGGAAAAAAATGGCATTGTCCTCTGTCCTCCTGTGGCTTCGCTTAAAATCAGATTAGTATGTCTCCATAGAACAAAAGTACAAATGTATTTTGGAAGCCAGACATCAATTCTTGTATTGCTTGGCATGAAAGCTGTGGGTTCCTTCAGGCAAAGTGACACTGGTGAGATAAGAGTGGGAGTGGAAGGGTATATATACCCTCTGGTATTTGCATTGGAACTGTAATAACCAGAACGTGGCTGGTCACGGGGGCCTGGAGTGCAGCAGCAGCCTTTGTGATATGAGGTGTGGTCATAGCAATCATAGGTCACCATCCACTTTACAGGGGTCTGGGATGCTGGGAGCAAAACAGAGCATGGCATGCTGCCACACAGGGCAGGCTTTTGTTAGCATGTTATGTAATGTGGAAGTAAAATATAATGCAGATGTTAAATAATGCAGTCATTAAATGCAGCTCTTTGTTCCTTAATCAGAGATTCATGAATACTCTAGCTGTGAGCCTGCCCAGCTCTGGGATTCTTAACTCTGTTTGAAAAGCCTCAGTTGGGACCTTACAGAGTTTGAAAGGGCAGGGGGAGGCTTGAGGATTCTTCTTCAATTGTTCATAGTTTATATTTATTGGAGCCTTTCTGGAAGGTTTCTGTGGTACATAGATTTTAGTTTTGTATATTTTTTTCTCCTTCAGTTTTGAGAGTTAGAGACTGTATGTTTTGAAACTGATATTCTGAACTTTCCACATCTCATCAGAAAGCTGAGCTTTAAGAGAAATACTTGTTATTACAAGATTTAGCATTGTAAAAGCTGGAAGGAGCGTGTTGCAGGAAATGGACTAATTGGGGAGGAAGGATCTTTCTTACTGTACTGCCACATTGTACAGCTTGTCTGACACATTTTGCTTAGTTTTTTTGTCTTCTTTTGAGGCATTAGGTATTGGACCTCACAGAATACTAGATTTTGGGCCTGATGAATCATTGATCTATATTAGGATAATTATGTGTAACTTATGTTATTGTACTTCATTTAAATTATATATAAGAGTATTTTCTCACTGAATAATAACTGCTATTAGAAGTAGCACATTAGATTTCTTTTAAAAATTGTTAGTGTCATACAGTAGAAAATTCATACATAGTACAAATTATACAAAGTTTATAGATAATACTGTTGGCTGTGACTTGTGACCTTTTAACTCTCCTTTGCCCTTTTTTAGTGGGTCAGTTGTATTATTAATATTTAAACTAATGCAACTCAGATGTCCATTTTTAATGTCAATGAATATACTTCTTCCCCAAAAAAACCTTTAAAATTATAACATAGGTTTTATATTCCAAATTCCATGTAAATTGCTTTTTTAAATGCATAGATACTGAGTTGTTGGAAATAAAAAATGCATTTTAGTACTATAGTAAAATCATTCATAAGTATTGCAAACTGTAATGTATTTTATTTTCTAATTCCCACTGCTAGCCAGTATTTATAAACACCTAAAATCCATACTGCATGTTTCAAGTCTGAACTGATTAAATCAATGTGACATGCTGAGGCTGGGCCAAGTCTTGTCTAATCAGCAGTCAGCACTGTTGCTCTGGCATGAGGCTCCCAAAAATAGAAGCACAAGAAGTCAAACAAGTAAGTGGAAGGGCACTAAAAGAAAAAGTGCTGCTAATTCCACTGTTGACTTTCTGTCTAATGGATTCTTGTTCCCAGGCCACACTAAGTAAAGCAACTGGCGCGGGCTGTGTTCCTGCAGATGGCTCAGCAGTGACACACGTGGCCCAGCTGGTTGACAGGTGTTTGATTTGTGTTTAACAAGTACCTCATACAAGCCAGATTTTTTTTCTTTTTACAGATACCAAGAAGCTAGTCAGCTGATACTTTTCTTCAGAATTAACACCCCTTTCACTATGCTCCCTTTCTGTCATGAATGACAGTTCTTCGATTTGTCCTATACAGATGAAGATAACATGATTTTAGTTTGTAATAAGAAAGACACTAAATAGGAAAAATTAATTCATAGTTTAATAGTTGTAACCTGTTACCTTTACACATGGAAGATGCTATATTATTTATAGCTATTGACAGTATTATCTCAGGAAATATTTATTTAGCTGTCCACTTTGCAGAATGAAAATTCACTTAAAAAGTATGCATGGAAGAAGAATGCCAGACTTCTGAGGTGTTGCTGTTATACTCCATATTAGTCTGTCTTCCTATAATGTCTTAAGACTTTCTTGTACAGTGTAGCACAAGCGTGAAGGAAAAGAAATTCCCTGTCCAGTGGAGCATACAGTACTGACAGAGGTGCACCAAAGGCCATGAGGGAAGAGCAAAGGCGGCAAACTATTTAGCAGACAAGAATTACGTACAATGTGTGCAGTGCTATTCCTTAATGAATTTTTGAAGCTTTTTTTGTAAGCTACTCGACAACACCCTGCATAATGGGAGAGGTTGTCTCAATCGGAGTTTGGGGGAGAGGTGGGTGATAGTTGTGTTTTAATTAGTAGAAGATACTATGACCTTTGCAGCACTTGTTAGTCAGTGCCGTGATAGCAACTCTCCTGGCAAAGACAGCAATGAAAACAGCAGGGCATCAGGATGCTTTTACTAGTCATCTTTGATTAATGAGAACCTTAGCCAGTAGGATATGTAATGTAGCAGTGGCTGTGGCGAGTTTGTCTTCCCCACCCCATTTCCCCATACTTTGGCCTGCGAATTTTTATTTTCTGATATCAACTCCATGAGGTAAGACTTTAGGAACTGTTAACAGAAATGTGTTCTTTGCAGGGACAGGGTCGTGATGCCAATGTTGTCAAATAGCCAGAGGAAATACCACCCTGTAGAATACACTGTACTGGCAGTACTTCTGCTGAACCACAGAAGAATGAGAAAGGAATGCAGCTGGAGAAATGGGTGTCAGAGTAGTGTTGATTCTCTAAATAAACATTGGGCTTTAGTGAGAGGATGATTAAAACTAACACAAAGAACCTGCGTCCCTCAGATAAAGGAGTAGCTCCTTTCTGTCGTGCATCCCAGATATGGTATACAGAGTAGGCTAATAAGCCTCAAAGAGGTTAAGAAAAGGCCTGAAAGGGAAAAGTACAACCCTACTGGGCTGAGATGTCAAGGTGCTCAGAATTTATAGAAACTGAAACTTATCTTCAGGGAGTAGTTCCAGGGCTCCTATGCTGACAGGAGATCCACTGATCCCAGATTCTCAAGTGAGTCCAGGTTAGTTGGAGTACTAGATAGGTGGTCGGTATATCCTCTTAATCTGTCTCCAAAATAAATGTCAAAGGGGACCATTCTTGAAGTGGGGAGATACATTTCTTGGGAAAATCTTAAACATCCATGTGTAAATGGAGACATGGAAACTGTACCTTTAACTGCTTTATTTATCAGTAGTTGATAAATTTGCAGCTAGACAAGCACATCAACAACATGGTATTTCAGAAAAAGTACTGATATGAGTTAGTTCCTAGATTAGAAATTCAAGTCTATGTGCAGTCTGATTCACCTTAAATGCTTATGTTTTTCTACTGCTTTTTTCTTTTGCATTTCATATCTGTGTGGTTAGACATTAAAGTTAACAATATTTCATAGTCTGTGGGGCAGATGTTATTTTAGTGTAAACTCACATTTGTACCAGCTGAGAACTTGCCTTCTGAACCTTCAGTCTATGGAAATGAATAGTGATGATGATGATGATAATAATAATAATAATAGTTCTCTAGTAAAGAATAGCCTCTGAAATCTAAGGGTTTGACCAATGCTGTTTACATTCCTAATATAAATTTGGGGTTCCAAGTATTATGATGAGTATAATGGTCATAATATATTGTATTATTTTTTAAAGATCTTAGCAGTAAATTCATATTGAATAATGCTTTTTAACATATATTTAACATTATTGCATTTCAAATATTGTTTGAGCAAGGCCAATTAGATTAATTTCCAATTCCGTTGAAACTTTAATAGGATTTAGGTTTGCTTTAACACCATATTATGGCTGGATTAGCAATAAAGCAATACATGATGTGTAAGTTTGGTCATTTTTCTTTTGACATATTTAATGTAAGGGAAAAAGCATAGTTGTAATGAACTATCAGTTGTCCATGACCATAAGATCAAATCTTTTTCTACTGTCCTGCTTCAGATGATAGAAATATCCAACTGGCTAGACTTAATTTTCTAAACTGTTCATCTAGAAAACATTATGAATCTTTCAGCCAAAAGCCTATTTGCCTATTCTCAGAACTCTACAAGAAGTGTACTCATGGGTTTTGTTTGCATTTTCTTTATGCTCTGCATCTGATGTTGTAGGTCAACTGAACTGGATTGTTATCGAGCCCATGTCAAATTTGTGTCTGCACTGCATTTTTGAGTTGTCACCTCTCCAAGGACATGCATTAGTAGTGAATAGCTCTTGCATTTGCCAAACACAGAAGGAAGACTCACTGATAGCAGAGGCTCTGCTTCTGCTGATACTTTTTTGATGGCATAGAAACCAGTCTTTGACACATATTACAAAGACTTCAGTCAGTTTATTTTCAAAGAAAAAGGGGGGGGGGGGTATATCAGCCTGTAGTTATGCATGAAAATAAGTGGAGTGATTCTTTCATCTTTAGTTTTTCAGAACAACTTCTCTGACTTCTTATGTTGGGTGAAAATTGTGGGAGGAAAATATAGGAACAAAGTCTTGACTTATGTACTTTATTTGTGAAATATATGTGCTTTATATATTTGAATATAGAAATTACGTGAGTTGCATGCTTTCTAAGACATGCTAATAGCAAAAATGGGAAACAATGCCAACTAAAGAGACTGCAATCTGGAGTAAGGAGCCCTGTGGCCATGTTCTTTGTTCTGAGCTGCCTCTGGCCACTGATTCATTAGTTTACATGCAAAGCACCAAAACCTAGATTTTCAAGTGTCATTTAATTTGGGGTGTATTTAACATCTAATTACCTGAATGGATAGGCAAGTCAGTCTTGTCCCAAAGATGGGTAATGGGAAGGGATGGGAATGAGGAAAGATTGATGCTTCCTGAACTCAGTCTATGTTATAATATGCAAATGAGTTCAGTAGGGTAACAGTCATTTGCCTTTCTCTTGAGCAGCTACTTAAAAAAGCCACAGAAACCCTGATCACTAGGACATGAGTCCTCTGACCAGCCTGCCTTGATCCCCTTGGCCAAACTATGGTGTATCTGCTGTGCTGGGGCTGCTGTGGAAGCAGGACAGAGCAAAGGAAACAAACTATTTACCTATCACAAGCTCTTCTTCATCAGGTTATTTCAAAGGAGGATCTTATTCACATGGATCAAGTTTCTATCAAGGATAGCACTGAGCAAGTACTCAGCAAGTACTGGTAGTTCAGCAGTAACCAAGAGGGAATGAAAAGATGGGTAGATGCAGTGAAACCAAAATGTGATATTGTTTAGCAGAAACTTTCTGACATGACTAATCCAGGAAATTCATGAATCGAGTTTTAATAAATATAATCTGATTATATTTTTATGTAACTCATATTCTATCAGATGATCCTAACCATTAACAGGAGCCTGTTTAAAAAAAACCGAGGAAATATTCCAGTAGGCTAAGGAAGGTGTCATCTAATGGACTATAATTGATGTGGGATTTTTATTTGTTAAAGGCAAAGCTCTGACCCTGCTGATGGCTCTGGAGTAGCTTGGTACGTGCTCCACAGGGGAGGATACTGCTTGAGCCCTCTGACAGTACATTGTTGAACATTCCGCTCCATTTCTGCAATGCTAAAAATAGTTGTCCTCATTTTAAAACACCGGCCTATTAGATTATTCCAAGGGTCTGGCATACTTAGGCTAATGGAGGGCACATATCCATAAATTATCAAAACAGTAAGTAATGTTTGACCATGCTGATTTTACTTCTATTAAGACGAGTTTCCTTGCTAGTAACCCTGAAGTACCAAGCCTATTCTGTAAATCAAGCTCCTGGCAGTGCCCCAGTAAATTTAAAAATAAAAGGAGAAATGTTTGGTTTTCATATTGAGAATAGAGAAGCATCTCACTGCTTCTTGGTGGCTTTGTTTTTTTAATTTTGAAGAATCATGTCTGAAAAATGCTTAAAGTACTTTACAGTAATTGTTTCTCTTTCCCAGCCTTGAAAAGCATTTCATGAAGTTCCAGCATGTTTGCCTTTATAAATCTTGTTAATACTTAAAATAATCCAAATAGCAAAAAATGCATTCCAAATGATTGAAACAAGTTTCTTTCAACTCTTGTTTTTGTTTTCTTGGGTTGTTGTTTTTCGGTGTTTTTTTTTCCTGTGATTAGATAACGTGATTCCTAATTCATTTTTGGCACCATATTGTTTAGCAGTACAAGTAACCAATGCTCTTGATAAAGTTTGCTTACTTGTATGTTAAGATAACCTCTCCTTTTATCTTTTAAAAATCTTTTTAATGTGCAAATCTTTTATTTTGGCAGGCCTATGTATTTTTTTGATTTTTAGCTTTTTGTAGGTTTTAGAAGTAGCTGTATTATATCCCTTACTCTTAGCACACTAGTTTACACATTTACCCAACCCTGTTTCCCCACTCCATATCAATTCCTCTAAATTCCACTAGCCTGTTTAGACTTCCCTCAAGGTAGGCCTTCATTCTGTTTAAGAACATTTGCACCCTTTCTTGAACAACAAGATACCACGCAGGCACAGCAACCTTCAAGCCCAGAACTTTGGAGGAACTCCAAGGACTGGACATACTGTGAGGAAGACGAAGACGGGGATAGGGGGTCCCAGAGCCCCCTACCTCAATTTCCAGAGGGGTGTGCCGAGGGAGGGATCTGGGAGGCAGATAAATCTGGGATTGGTTGGGATAATACCTTAAATTGTGGAACCCCGTGGACACAGCAGGTTCCTCATATGTATTCCTGTGGGCCTCAGGCCTGAAATTAAAGGACCTACTCTCTTTATCTTATCTCCTACGCTAATTTGACCTCTTTCTCTGCGGTCTCTTAAGGCAACAGGGGGAATAGCTAAATATTGAAGTCAAGGTATAAAAGTTACTGAAAATGAGTTCTAAGAAGGTTGTTAAGTACACACATACAAAGCATCTTACTCTACCTTCAAAACCTTTAGGTGTTAACTGAGCCTCTAATTTTATAGGGTGTTACCATGCAATTACAACCTGCAAAATCAATAAATGATAAATATATTAAGGACCATGATTACAAATACACTGCATATTTCCAAAATAATTAAAGCAACCACAGCATCAATCATTTTTGTATTTTTGCATTGTCGTGTTGAAGGAATGATTTATGAAACAGTGATTTAACAATGCAAAAGAAAACATCTATGGCTTTTCTCCACAGAAAAACCCTGTGAATGTGTTTTGGGTTTTTTTCTAGTTTACAGTCATCCAGTACAGTGGGGAATATGAAATATTATTATCTGGTAACAGACTATGAAGAATTTTTCACAATCCGTGCTGTAAATCTGGAGAAAATGAAGGGCTAAGGATTACTTTTAATGATTGATTAGAATTTTTCCGCAGCATGCTAGCATGTATTGTTACAGAGGGGAGCTGGAAGGAAGATGTTGGAAACTGTGCCATGAGTGGAGTTAGAAAAATGCCATTTTAACAAGCTCTTTTAAGCTGTATTTTAATTGTTGTATGTCATGACGGCTTTGTATTTTTTTGCTTAATTACTTATATAATTTTGATGAGCAATTTTTTTTTATTGGCACTTCTTTTTTTTAAGAGAGACTGGAATTTTTCCTTTGTCTCCGTTCTTTTTGCATCTGAGAGGCATTTGTCTCCTTCTTGGCTTGGAATCAAATGAAGTGAACTTTCAAAATTTTTTTTTGTTGCTGATTTCTGGCTTGGACAGAAAACTCAGTTGGGTGGTGTGCAAGTTACTAGAGCAAACTTCTGTCAAGGACATAAGATCCATGAATGGAATGGAGAATGCATTTCATTTTAGATTCTTTTAATAAGTCTTCTTAAGCTCCCATTTGAAATCGTATGAGCACAGATGAATCCTGACAGAATTAACTCAGTAACTGTAGTTTTATTATGAAAATAATTAATGTACTTCATGGTGGCATATTTCATGAATCTTTAAATGGAGGGTGACTCTTAGCTTTGAGTGTCAGAACTGGGTTCTCACTAGGCCTGTAATTGTTTAACATGCTTTGCTAAGAAGGAATGGAAAAGAAAACTGCTGCAATATTTTACATTTTAATTCTAGATGAGATGCTACTAGGTTTTTAACTATACCTTTTCCTTGCAAAGCCATATATTAAATGCAAAATTGAATTGTCTGTAACTCTCAACTCAGAGCTGTTGATTAATTTTTTCTTTTGTTCAAATACTCCTTATTCAAATACTGAATATGAAGTTTACTATGTTTCTCAGCTTGAATAGTAAGCTTTTAGAAACATTTTTTATTAACAAGGTGATTGGTTTTACTTATATGCAGTTTCTGAGCATAAATTTTAAGCATCTGGTTTCCTGAATGGAATTTACAAACTCAAGTTAGATTCTTAATTTTCATGGGCAGTGCAAGGAGAAAGTCATTTGCGAGCCAGGGATGACAGTCAACTGTTCAGATGACTTACTTTGCTCTTTTAAAAGACACAGTAATTTAACAGAATATACAGAACGTTCCCTTAGTTAGTAGGACAAACTTGTCTGATTGCAGAGGATCAAGGTTTGAATTTCTTCCTCCTGAGTAGGCTGGGCACTCCTCTAGAGATGGGGAAAAGATCTGAAAAACCCCTTTGAGCAGAGCTAGAAGCCAGCAGTCAGCTTTGTATGTACAGCTTTCTGTGGGACCCAACTGTGGATCCGTGTACACTCAAGCATCTGATAGGTATTAGGGAGAGAGTGGAAGCTGTGGAACACTTGCTGGGATTTTAGTTACTTGGGTAGTATGCGAGTGTCTTCTGGAGTATTTTTTTCTGAATCAGGGACTGAAATTAAACTTAAGAAAGCTTGTCATGTGATCCAAATTCTCTCTTTTGTTGTTGTTGTTGTTGTCCATTTGTCTGAAGCAACCTACAGCTGTATCTGCTGCAGAATTAGATAACCTGTGATTTTTTAGTGGCCTAACATTTTGAAAGTGAAAAGTATTTTAATGAAATACAAGTTAACAGACATAAGTAACCCTAGAAATCATTTCAGCTGTTCCGTAGAAAAGGAATGAGAAGCAATGCATGTCCAGACGCCTTTTTCCCTTAATTTAGCCCAGTTATGAGTTGGGTTTGTAAAATGATGGCTATGTACGTTTTTGAGATGAGAGATGGCACTCCTTCTTCCACTCTTCCATTTTAACCTTTTTGCTCCTTTCCAGAGGTTGAATATTGTAAGAAGGCCAGAACTTGCAAAAAGAGACATCTGTATTATAGATCTTGCTGATAATATTTGTTAAAGTTGCCTCTTTTCATGGTCAGATTTTGTTTTCTGTTGATTGGAGCTGTTTTTAACAGCAGTTGTTTGGAAGGAAATCTAAATGTCTGTCCAGCTAATTCCTTTTAGAAAATTATAGGGGAAATAGTTCTGCTGCTTCAACAAGTTAAGAGACTACACAAAACTCCCCATTATTTTGTTATTATTATTAAAATTTCTAGAAAGTGTTCTGCAGCATGACCTGGATGCAATTTGTGTGTCTTTAGGGCATATAGTTCCTGTAATATTGCACAAGGAGAAGGAAGGAACTTATTTTCTGCAGATGAGGTAGCCAGCATTTTGTTCAGAAACAAGCTTAAAACAGTCTATCAATTTATACATTCAAAGCCAGGATCTCATTGACTTGTGCTGCAGGCATATTTAAAACACTGAAAATCAGACCAGCAATCCTGCAGTGAGTATCAAGATGAGCAATCAGTGATTGTCCACGAAAAAACTTGTGTGAAATGTTTTGCCGAACTTAATGAGAATTTTACCATAGAAAGGAGAACTTAAATCAGTCATAAATGTTTTATTTTTCAACTTTCACATTTTTATTTCTGCAGTGTTTGAATTCTTTGAAGTAAATTACCAGTGGCTAATATTGTTGTATTTTTTATGCTGTCAAGTGGAAATTACCTAAGCTTCTTTATCTATGCTTTGTATTTCTTATTTTCTCTAGTTGATATTATTTTTTTTTCTAAATTCAAATATGTGCAAAGGAATCTGGAATGTATTTCTGAAACATAAAGAATTAGTTAATCACTGACATTGACACAGGCGGAGAACTGAGTGGTTGAGCAGCAGCACTGCTGAAAATGACGTGGAGGTAGACATGAGGCTGAATTATGAGCTAACAAGTGTTCTCCAGTTGGAATAAAGTAAACCACATACAGGCCTATGTTAGTAAAACTGCAGCTAGCAGATGCTTGGTGGTGCTGTATCTGATGTGCTGGGTCAGGTTTGGAACCTCCTCCACTCTCATTTCTACACGAGATGTGGAGAAACCAGAGAGGGTTCAACAAGGAATTAGTTTATGTTCAGGGGCCCAGAAAACAAGACCTTTGAGGAGAGTTTCAAGGAGCGAAGTTTGCTGAGTCTGGCAAAGAGGAAGCCAAGGAGTGATTGAAACTGTCCTGCAAACCTTAGGAGCCCAGCTGGTTAATCTTCAAGGACAGCTTCCTAAAACCCCAAGAAGTGTTCATGCTGTTATGCGGAGAGTTGAGTGAGTATGGCAGAAGGCCAGCATGGATGAACAAGATGCTTCTGACTGACCTCAGACACAAAAACAAAGTAAACCATGGAAGCAGGGGTGAGCTACTCAGTAGGAACATAGAAACATTGCCAGAGCATGTGGTGATGGAGTTAGGAAACCAGAAACTCATCTGGAATTAGAACTATTGAGAGAGTCTAAGGGCAGCATGAAGGGCTTCTGTTAAGTGCATTCATGGCAAAAACAAGGGTGAAGAAAATGTTGACTTGCTGCTTAATGAGGGACTAAGAGTAGGGCTAAGAGTATCCAATTCCTTTTTTTTTTTACCTTGTTTTTTCCCTAATAAAGCTTGCCCTCAGGCCTTCCAGGTTAGTTAAGCCTCCTAGCAGAGAGTGTGATAATGAACCATTACCCACTGAAGTGGAAGGGAGTGTTAAGGAGCACTTAAGCTACTTGGACATTTTCAAGATACTAACCAGTATGCATCCAGGGGTGCTGGGGGAGCTGGCTGTCACTGAAGGGCTGTCATTATTGAAAAATAATGATAGCTAGGGAAGGTCACTGATGACTGGAAACAAGCAAACATCACATTCATCTTCAAGAAGGGTCCAGTGAAGTGCAGGCCAGTCACCCTCACCCCTGTCCTTGTAAAAATTATGAAGCAAATCCTGGAAGGCATTTCTAAAGACGTGAAGAACTAGAAGGTGACTGTGAACAGCCTGTGTGTATTTACCAAGGACAAATCATGCTGACCAACCTGATTGCCTACTGTCATAAAATGACCATCAGTGTGGATTAGGAGAGAGCAATGGATGTTGTATACCTTGATTTCAGCCAGGCTTTTGGCACAGTCTCCAGACGTATAATTATACTAGAATCTGTGAGGTTCTGACTGGATAAATAGACAACAGGGTGGATGGAAGATTGGTTTGATTGTTGGTATCAAAGGTGGAATAACTGCTCTGCAGTCCAACTGCAACTTAGTATCTAGTGTCATACTCCATGGGGTGATACTGGGGACAATATTATTTAACGTCTTTATTAATAACCAGGATGATGGGAGTCTCAGCAAGTTCACGGATGT
Organism: Corapipo altera; assembly: GCF_003945725.1. NCBI lineage: Eukaryota > Metazoa > Chordata > Aves > Passeriformes > Pipridae > Corapipo > Corapipo altera. Next base: position 5,681,950 of record NW_020884890.1, read on the forward strand.
TATCAAATGTGCACTGGAAGGTAGGGCAAGAATGATATTCAGTGTGACCTCAACATGCTGGAGAAACGAGGTAATGCAGAGCTCAATAAGTTAAGCAAAGGCAAATGCAAGGTCCTGCCTCTGAGAAGGAGTAGCCTCATGCAGTAGTACAAGACGGGTTAGGTGCCAAATTTCTAGAAAGCAGCTGTACAGAAAAAGAGTTGGGAGTCCTGCTGGATGCCCTTGTTTTGGTTAAGGCCAAAGGCATCTTGGGCTGCCTTAGCAAGTGCATGGCCAGCAGATCAGGAGGAGTGATTGGTGCTTATGAGACCACATCTGGAATTCTGTGTCCAATTTGGAGCTTCCCAGGAGAGGATAAACAGCACCTCATTAGGGTGAGTCAAGTGGAGGCCCACCAAGATGTCCAGGGGCTTGGAGCTCATGATGTACAAGGGGAGGCTGAGGGAGGTGGGCTTGTTCAACTTTGAGATGTTTTGAAAAGTGGGAGGGTGGGGTGTGATGCGCAGACTAATTGCTCTCTGTAACTACTGGTAGGATGTGGATAAACCAGAGCCAGACTAGGCCAGGTATACAGTGAAAGAATGAGAGGCAATGAACACAAGCTACAGTCAGAGAAACTTTGACTCTATCTAAGAATAATTTTTATATAATGAACTTGGGATTGAGTAAATACAGGATATATGCAGTCTCACAAATGGGAAAGCTAAATGAAGAAAACATTCTAGGAATTTGGCAAAAGCAAGTGAGTGTTAGCTGTGTTATATGTCCAACAGCTGGAGAAGAATGGGAATCACAGAATTATCCAGGTTGGAAGGGACTTTGAAAGAACATCTGGTCCAACCTTTCAAAAGAAAAGGAAACTAGAATAACAGAAGTTGTATATATTTGAAAATTATTTCAGTTATTAGGCTCTCATTTTTAGGTGAGGACATGTGGAAGTTTATTTCACTAAATACCGTTTTGCATGCTTGGTCTCAGGAATGCTTCTGAAATTGATTGTATGAGCCACTTCCGCCAAAAGAAACAAACAAAAAGCAGCCACTATAGGTAGTTGATGAAAGGTCCAGAATATTTACTGATATAATATTTGATAATCTATACATCTGCACACCTCCAAAGCTTTGAATTTAATTCCCGTATGTTTAGTACATGATGCTATATCAGTTGAAAGATTTGACAAACTGCTGCTAGAAATTTTGCAAGCTATTCCAGTTAAATTCACTTAAACCTCAGACTTCTATTTAAGGAAATTACACTCTCTGAAGGGTGAAAGAATGTTTAGACATTGCTCCTTCTAATTTTTGAAAGGAATTTTAAAAAACACCGTTAGCTTTTACTTTGGAAATTTTCCACTCTTTTTATCTATAGACCTGTAAAAACCATTTATGTTGTACTGAGGTGATGAGACTGAATTCTAAGGAATGGCAAAGCCATGAAAACCATGTCCTGCTAGATGATTTGAGGGAGAAAGATTGTTTGGATTTTTTTAATTAGGTAGTTTTTGTACTGCCCATATATAATTTTGCTAGTCTGTTTTCTGTATGTCTCACAAAATATGCAAGTATATATTAATAAAAACCTAAAACAAGTGTTATTCTTGTATAATATAGACAGACAGCAGACTATTTGATGAAGACATTTACATAGTAAGATTCTACGTTATGATTCTTTTCTGAGCTGAAAGTTAGGAAATTGGAGTTGGAAGGAGCATTACAACAGATCTTTTTATTGAAATGTTATCAAACAAAGAACTCAACCTGCTCAAATAAGCTGAGCTTGAATTAATATTTTAAAACTCACTCCTTCTGTGGGTTTTTTGGGGGATTTTGTTTGTTTTGTTTTTAATATGTGGGTAGTTGGATATGGTTTTCAAAGGGAAAGAAGTTAGTTTTCTTTTCATAAATTGTATCCTTATATTGATCTGGGTTGGAGGCCTTCACAGATGACTAGTTATATTTAAAAATTAAAATTAAGACATTAATAGGAATAAATGTATTAAAATTGCTTCTGCAGAAGAACAGAAGGACTGTAATGAGCAGGTTTAGAATCAGTTAATAGTTCAGAATTTTTAAATCTGACAAGATCCCTTAGGCTAAGTGGAAAAATCAATGACTGCTCTTAATTGACAAAACTATGAAAAGCCATGTCATTTTTTTGTAGAGGTTTCATACCTTTTTGAATGAGAAATAACCAGCATCCAAATTATTTCTTTTATCTTGTAGTAAATGTTCAGTGCAATAAAGTTATTTTAAAGAATACAATTAATTAAACAATGACTATGTTTGAGAATTGTATTTTATCCTTCTGTGTTCCAGGGTGAACGTGGCTTTGCAGGTAGCAAAGGCGAAGAAGGTGAAAAGGTAAATTATTCTGTCCATATTTTTCATTTATTTTTTTGGTTTGACAATTTGATATATGGCCAGCCAAGTAGAGCTTTGTGCCGAAGGTCTTCCTTAACTCTTTAATTAATAAAATTCTTATTTTTTTCCTATGTAATTGCTTAAGAACAAGGAGTTTTTATGTGTGTTACTTTGTGCCATCAGTGCTTCTTTCAGAATTTTTTTTTCCCTTAAGAGAAGATTTACTGTTGAAGCCCAACAGAACAATAGCCACTGTACTTCAATAGTGTTTGCTGCTATGTTATTTTTATGGCAACTATTAGTAAATGTCTGTTTATGTAGTATGAAATGTATGATGAGATGATGTGTAGGTATTTATAGTACTTAATTATTGCTTTTTCTACATTACAATTACTTTTATGGGAACTTATTATGTTGGTTGTAAGTACTAAATAGTCTACATTATTTTTTCCTAAGAACCTAGATTTACTGTAATAGCAAAATATAACATTTGCTACATTGTAACTGACTGCTAATTTAAAAATTAATTTTTATTTACATAGTTTTATGTACCTACACAGTAATCAGTATGAGTTCTGTCTCCTGTACACATCTGACTTGGAGCAAATTGACTTGACTGCCAAGGCCTGAGCTGAATGCAGGTCCATTTACCTCTAGCAGTTCAGTCCCTTTGCCTGATGTACTGGTGTGTTGCCCTGAGGACAGTCTTAATGTCCTGACAGCCATAAAATGTTTCTGAGACTAAATTCCAGGATAAGCCTTTCCTTGTTCTTCACCAGTGAGTATCAGAAATGGAGCTTGAAGTAATTTATCTGAATTGCATATTTTCTGCAGTGGCCAGAAATAGTTCAACAGCTTATGTATTAAAATGGGAGTTAAACTGGCATTGTACAAGGCTGCTGTGGCTCACAGAATGCCAAGCATTGGGTGGCTCTCGATGATGCAACCTAATCTTCTTGTGTGACTTCAGAAAAGCAGGTCTGCACAGGTCATCAAAGGCAAGTAAGCCTGTGTTGAGGGACAAGTGGAAGGAGGAGCCAATTACTAGTTTACCTGACAGGAATTAAAGTAACAGTGGTGATAGTTCATAGTTGTAACTTTGGTTCTTAACCATGTTAGCCTGGTTACTGCTTTTTCATTGGTTTTGGCTGATTTGGCTTAGGCAACCTCAAATATGAGTCTTTTCTTGGGTCATAGATAGTTTCTGTGTGCTTCAGCCCATTGTCTGAAAAAGGCGCAGAAAAGCATTTCTGCTGAATTTATATATCATAAAGATGAAGAATGAGAGAGACTGCTATTCTGGCAATATTCAGACTGATGAAAATAGAGAGTATGTGACAGCTTCTGAATTTAAAGAAGCGTAATATATTTGTGATTTAGGCTGCTTTGGACATCGATATATTCACTCATCCACCATACCTCTTCATAAGTGTCAGACATCTTTCCAATGTTCATATTTTAAAGAAAGATTTAAAATGTGGAGTTTTTTAAAGGAGGAAGTATTCCAGTAGCCAGGGTAGAAAAAGTATCAGAATTAAAACCCAGCATCCATAGCAACTAACATTTATAATGTGAGAATTCAGCCTCTGAAAAAACACACTTGTTAAGCTTGAGTGTTTCTAACTGCACTGACAGATCTTATTTCCTTGGTGGTATCATTATTCATCAGTTCTGATGGGCTTGTGGATTTTTCTTTATCTTTTTTTTCCCCCTCCCCATAATTGCTCTGCAGCTGTGCTCTACTCTCCTCAAGTTTTATGAATAAATTGTGTTTGGGCACATGGTTCCAGCTGTTGCTGCCACTCTCTTTGCTTGATTTTCCCTTATTTTGAAGCAGAGATAAAATGACCCAACCACTGGCAGTTTCCTTTTTCTTATGTGGAAGCTGAATCAGCATGTTTAGACCATTTTTTTTTTGGTTTTGTCTTATAAACTCAGAAGATAATTAAAAGATCCCATTTAAAAATACTTTCAGTGTAACTATTAATGTTGAATTTAACTGTCCTTCAGATAAGAGAAATGTAAGAGTGGAAGAATCTTTATTAACCAGCAATCATGCAAAAATAATTTGAGCCAGTCTCATCAGAAGCTACACATATTTGTGAGAAAGAATACGTTTTTCAGGTTATGGGAAGTAGGTCTTTAGTAGTTAATCAATTCAGCTTTAATTCAAATAATTATTTAATAATAACATTGTTGAGTTTCCAGTGAATAAATCCAGTATAAAAAAAGTATCAACACATTTACATTTTAACACAGCATCACAAAACATAATAGTTATACATACTACTTTCTGTGTAACGTGATTAAAAAGCCTGAAGTGGAAAATTTTCCTATTACCAAAAAATTCTGCCTCATCTTGCATATTAGGGAACAAGATTCTTGCATATCACCTAGGGTGGGACACAGCTGCCTAAACATGGGATATTTGCCATTCCAAACTCTGCACAAAAGTGCATGAAAATGTCACATTTTTTGTTTAGTGACCCTATAATTCCATAGGACTGAAAACTTGAAACCAGCTCAGCCTTATACCTCTTGGTTCACTAAAAACTTAGTTGATTTATTTTATTGTGTTCTGCTTTGGCAGAGCAAGCCTTGGGGACATCAGGGAGATGTAGACTACTGAGGCGACAGTGAGTGATCATTTGTACACTACAGTTATGGGAAACATCCATAATTGAAAGTATTGAGGGAGATTCTTTCAGCCTGTTTAAAGGTTTCTTTGCCACACTTGGTTCTTCTTGAGGAATCCAAAAATCTTTTTCTGCCTTCAACCTTTTTTTGGCCATGGTTGAACTTGGTTCTTCCTTGCAGAACCCAGTAATCCTAAGGGAAGCTACAGACTGCATGTGCAGGTGTTATGCTGCAAGTTTTCCCTCCAAGGGAAATACACTCTAACTGTGAATTTATTTTAATTCTACTTTGTATTCTGCTTTCCTTGTGTTACTTAGATAATGACAGTCTTATATGGTGGTCTTATAACTGCAACGAAAACATTGGTTTACCCTTATATAGCATGACTGAAAAAGTATAGCTGAAAGCAGTTTTGACTGGTTTACTGCCAAGAAGGCATACTAAATCATGTGGATCTGTCCTCCTTGTAATACTGTTTAGAGCTGTAATTTTACAGTATGGTATAGAAAATATGACTATTACATTTCATGATGATAGGAAGTCAGGAGGGACTGCTAACTAGAAGAAATACAGAATGTTCTTGGTATATCAGAGATGTAGTTGAAAAAAAGTAGGATCAAACATAGAAAGAATAAGTGCAAGGAACTACTTGTAGGGGAGAATAAATCTGAGCTGCAAAAATCCCAAATCAAGTAATATCTACTCAAATCAAAAAATCTGAGGGTAGATCAAAAGCTGAACACACGTAAATGAAGTTGCAACTCAAAGACTTCTACTAATATGTTCCAAAGTAGAGTATTGTCTGCAACAGTAATTAAAAAGTCCTGTGCTGTTTGGTATTGATATGGCTTCAGTTTAACGGATTTTGAAAGGTAAGCACTGAGAATGACTGGGTGCTCAGGAACACAGAACCTTTGAGGCAGGGTTGCATGATTGGAGATTACTTAGTGTGGAGTCAGCTGAAAAGAAATATGTTAACAGTCTTCAAATACATAACATTGCTGCAAAGAGGAGAGAAATGGTCTGTTGGTGTGACTGTAGTGTATGCAGAGCAATGGGCTGGAAGTGCAGCAAGGAAGATGCTGTGTAGCCAATAGGAAAGGCTTTTTAATTGTAATGCTGTTATTTATTATGGAAGTAATTTCCTCTTCTAGTGGTGGCACTTTTTATCCTGACTTTTTTATTTCTGGTAACTCGAAAGGGAATTAAACTAAAGAAATACTTGCTTCATGAAATTATCTTAAGTGATTTTTCCTTTTTCTGTTAATAGCATCAAAATTATGGAAGACATCACTTATGCTTATTTCTAATTGGATAAGCACAGATAAGCAAGATAGTTTCTTTTTAAACTTGTTTGGTTTTAATGGCCAGTTAATAGTTTTCTGTGATAGGACAGTAAAGCTCTGGAACAGGTTGCCCAAAGTGGTTTTGCATCATCTTTTCATTGAGGTTTTCAAGACCAGCCCTGAGCAACCTGACCTGATTAACTAACAGGCTCTGGGCCTGGATTTCAGCCTCTATAGGTTTCAATATCTCAGACCTATCTTAAAACCTGCAGAGGTTGAAATCTTGTTTATTGTTATTTATTTTGATACTAAAGTATGTGCATCCCTTGGGAGTTGGAATTGTCCCAAAGCCTTTTAGTTAATCAGACAAATAATCTCTAAGATACTTTTTTCCTTTGTTAAATCTGTAATTAATTCTCTTTTAATCTCCTGGTTATTGCTTCCTTTGGTCACTCCAGCTAGTACTCTTTACCCAGGTCCCCCGTTTTTTCTGTCATCTTGTTTACCTTTTTGGCTAGAATATGTATTTTCTTTAGTGTACTTCAGATATGATTCTTTCTGTAACTGAGCTAGAAAACAGAGAATTCAGTTTTGTGGGATACATGGAACATGAACACTACATAAATTTCATTACCATTTGGCAGCATGTGTGGAACAAATCTAAATTTTATTCGAAATAGCAGTGATAGAAAAGCTAACACATTTACATCTTAACTATAGCTGAGCAAACATGACTTAATTGTCACGAACAGATAATAGTCATTTCATGGAGCTGGGAATCCCAAATTCCTTGCCTCCCTTAGCTACTTCAAAATGTTAGCATAAAATCTCTGTTTCTCTTTTAACTCAGAGAGGCAAGTAAGGTTTGCTGCTTTATAACTAAATCATAGTACTAGTTGATATCTTAGAGGACTCGGAAGTTGTGCATGACTGAGTAGGAGGATAGCTGTGCTCTGGAGAAGGACTGTTCAATTCCAGTTTTCCTGGACTGGCTACTTTGCTTTATAAAGTATATTCCCCTCCCATCTCACAGTTGAAATAGAGGATTTTAAAACTGGATGTCATTGCAGCTGAGCTATGTAGCAGTTTATGTGCCGTGATATGCACTTGTAAACACTTGATCTTTAAGTTATTTTACTGTATTCCTTTGATTTATACTTCTCAGTAAAATGCTATAAATAAAAAGGTTACATGTATTGTACTAAAGGAAACTTTGAGAATAAGACCATAATGATAGTAATTTATTATTTTCAGAGTTTCATCCTTTTATCTTTACTTTTTGCATGTTTTAATTGTGCTTTTGCATGTGAGAAGAGAGGAGGAGTCTGGGACTTGTCCAGCATGGATGTAGAAAAAATTTTCATCTGCTTAATTTTCTTCTAAATGCAGGATGTTCTTTGTATATATTTACTATTTTCTGAAGTACAATTTGAGTTATCCCAGGAAATAGAGCTTCCTTTATTTCCTTTAGGAGACAATTCCTAATAGATCTTAGTGTCAAGAAGATTTCCTGGAGGTTCAACATTTTCTACTTTCACACCTAATAAAATACTCCTCTGTCTATCTTGCATCCATTCAGAATACACAAGGCTATAAACTTCCAGTGTGTCCCCAGGTGTAGTCTTTTATTTCAGTCTTCAATATGCTTTTCTTAAATATACATAAGTAAATGAAGAAGGAATCATCTTTCCTGGGTCTAACACACTGGCTGAAGTTAGTCCTGATTTAGTCTTTCTAATATTTTAATGTCTGTGTCACAAATCTCAGTGATGAAACCAAATAACATCATCTACTTGATTTCAAGTTACTTCCAATCTACTTGAAAAATAGATGCTATTGTACATGGGTAGAAGACAGTCATAAACCTCAAAGGTTCAATAATTAAAAATGCCAAAAAATTAAGAGAAGCAGTTAGCAAACTTTTAGTGTATTAGTAGAGTGCTTCTGTTTGTGAGCTGTATATTCTCTAGAAATGCTTCAGTCTGAGTAAAAGATTTGAAGACTAAATTCCATAAAATGAAAATCTTGATGTAACCATGGACACTCCATGTCCTGTTGGTCTTAATGTTTTTGGAGTAATGGAAGAATGTGCATTTTGCATTATAGACTAAAAGTCCAGTTCCCTAGTTTGTTTGGATGGGAGTGGAGTTGGTGCTACTGTGCTGAAAATGTGGCTCTTCGCTTTGCTAAACATCAATGCAGATACTTTATTTGGGCAGGGAGAAGAATTTTTGAAGTCCTTTAAATCCTATTTCATGCAGGCAAGACTGGGTGCTTTACTACCTGGATTTAAAAATGAACTGAGTTTTTTCAGACTTGTTTCGTAATGCTATATAGGCAAGTATTAAAGTTTTCTCTTTCTCATCTTGTAACTATTTAGTCATCTCTTTGAACCATTTTAGATTTTTTTCATGAAGTCCTCTGAGGTTAAATATTGTTTACAAGTTTTTATTTCTTTTTGTTACCAAGCAGATCACATATAATCACAGAGATACAATAATCTGTACACAGATATTCTGGGAGAAAAGGAAAAGCATATTAATTGTGCAGGAAGTCTCTCCCTGAAATAAAAGCAGTCACGTTGGCATTTATCCTAATAAGCTAAATGTTACCAGGGCTTATCAAGTAGTTCTATGGTATTTGGCTTGATCTGGTCCTCTTCCTACTGTTTAACGTTCTTGCCCTTTGAAACAGGCTTAATCAAAAGTGCCTGTTGGGAATAGTCCCTAACCTATGCTAACTTCTGAGCTGTACCTGGGAATTATATGGGGAAATGCTAATTAAACTCATTGAAATGTCTGCAAAAGACCTTCACAGCTGGGGTCTATCAATTAAATTATATAGATGACCAATTTCCAGGTCCCAAGCTCTATCACTCTTTAATTTACTTACACATACCCATTTGGTCAGATTAAAGGTTCATCAGGCTCAGCATCCTGCTTCTAATGATAACCAGAAGTGGTGCCCCAGGGAAAAGCAAAAGGACGAAGTAAGCAAGTACAGTGCTTTTCCCCATGTACTCTTACAGCCTCCAATTTTTTGAGATTGCATCTCAGCCAGATGTGTTTTCAGTGAATTTAGTAGTCTTCGATGGACTTTTGTCCCATTAGCAAGTGCATTTTTCTCTTGAATTCATGTAAAGTTTGAACATCTGCAATATCCTGTGGTGAGGAATTACACCGTTTATTTTTGTGGTTGAAGAACTACTTCCTTTTGTTTATTTGGAACCTGCTTCCTCTTAATTTGATTTGGCATCCCCTACTTCTTTTGGAAGATCTTTGTTTTCCTTTTCAGTATCAATCAAGAATCAATTAGTATCTATTATGCATTCCTGAGCTGTCTCTTTCAAATTTAAGAATATCTGCTTACTTAGTATCTCATGCTATGAAGACTGTTCTATATTTGATCATCCTCACTAGCTGCCTCTGAATCTTACTGAGTTCTGTTGCAGTGTTTAAAGATGGAAGAGACAAGAACTTTGTTTGATTCTCTGTGCCTTTGTAATGTCTCCCCTCAGAGACTTTTCTATCCTCTCTTTAGCCTTGAGTGTGGCCTAAAGATCTCACTCTTGATCATTTTGAACTGGCCATTACCAGTTATTGCGTTTAGGAAGCTGTGTTTTTGTTCACAGGTGTTTTGGCTACATAGGGGACATAAGGATATTACAGTCTTCATAACTTTATGTATAGCTACGCTGAATTTTATTTGTCCTTTTGCCATGTCATTTCACCTCATCATGCCTGTGTTGAGTTTGTCGCAGTTCATCCTCATCTGTTTTATCCTGTATAATGTGGTATCTTCACCAGATTGTTGTGTACTTCAAAGTGGTTTTCACTGAGGGTTGAATGTAAAGACTTCACATCTTGCTGAGAACAAGGTTGATGGAAAAATTGACTTTTTCAATACCTTTATGCTGGTGTGAACTCTCAAGCTCCTTCTGCTTTGGATTAGAAATGTAATATTTGACAGGTGCAAAGTTTTTTTGGCGTTAGAAAGGTATCTCTATCTTAATCTCTGAAAATGGCCTTTTGCGCGTATTGAGTACAATTGTTCAAACACTTCTTGAGACTGACAAGAGTCTAAGAAGTGTTTGGACAACACTCTCAGGCACATGGTGTGATTCTTGGGACTGTCCTGTGCAGGGCCAGGAGTTGGACTTTGATGATCCTTGTGGGTCCCTCCCAACTGAGAATATTCTCTAATTTACTTCAGACAACAAAGCTCTTCAAATTCCAGTTGCTCCCACAATGTAGGAAGCTTCTTGCATAGGAGGCCCAGATGTGGAGCTCTGGGAAAGAAAGCACACACAGTGCTCTGTAGAAATACCCAGGCTGGTTCTGAACAAGCTATCTGGGGTGTCAGAAGCATTGCAGTTTCCTTAGCAGGCGCTCTGTTGAGAAGGCTTAATAGTGTAAACAGTGACAAGTCGTTTGAGTGTACTGCTTCCAGTAACAGTTACTTCTGTGCCACATGGGATATTTCTGTGAAGACATGTCCAGACTGGATATCATTACAGCTATAGATGCCTAGAAGGTATGTACTAGTTTGGAAACAGCTAAGGCTGTAAGTCTTTTGATTCATAATTTTAATAAATGGTAATTAATTTAAAATTAATGTAGAAATTTTTATATGTATGAAACTATGCATATTTAGCAGCTGAGGAGAAATGTCCATTGGCAGTTGCAGAGAGCACGGCATCATCCTCTCTTAGTAGACATATTGAGGTCTCCATTACCATTTACGGCTCTGAGGGTTGTTGACCAGTAGGGTCAACGCTGGGGCTTGGGTGAGGGCACCTGTGTACAGTAGCGAGGGTAGAGATGGGCATGGACCTGGAGTGGCCTACTTGTGGAAAACTGGAAGAGTGGGTGGCATATGTGTGTTATTTTTGATAGCGATGGAAGAGACTGAGATTATTCTGAAGCCAGAGTGGGGTACATCAGTACTAAGGTGGGAATAAAGCTAAGATTTCTAGTGTTTCCTAGTTCTTCCATTTGACAGCACTGCGTTCCAGGAGGCGTTTGGTCTGGATGTCATCTGTAAGTAGAAAATCTGACTCCTTTTCAGACTCAAAAGTAGAACACAAAATTGCTGTTTTCCTTGCTTTTTGTCAGCTTGGCTAGTGAATTCTTTCGATTCTGTGATGAGTGGAGAGTGTCCTGTGCTCAGCCTATGCTTTTGGCTCACCTAAAGAGAGGGGTCATCATCTACTGTGGGAACCTAATCTTTTAGCTCAAGTGATAAAGTTTATTGCTATGAATTACTCTGTCTTCTGACTCCACAGATCAACTTTGGTGAAAGGCCTTATTCATTATGACATATTATTTTTGTTGTTCACTATTTATTAATCTGAACAGACTTAATTTAAAAAAGATGATTGCTGAGTCAAGAGATAAGAAATGCCAGAATATAAATAATTTACAAACTAAATGTGACCTCAATTGGATTAGAGAGAAGCCTGGAAATAGCCCATCATACGTGTTCCCACAAAATAGTGTCAGAGAAATAGGTCTGACTGAAGTTTAACATTCAGTCATTTTTATTCAAACTTATTTTCTTATTACTGCTTCTGTATTTAGTTTTTTATCTACTTGGTATTTTGTTACATGTTCTGGATTATCTGTTCTTTCTTTCTTCCTTTTTCCTGGGTCATAAATTACCTTTCCTGTTGCACAGACATCCACCCATATGCATATTTGTCCATTCGACTTGCTTATTTTACTTTTTCAAGAGCTGTTTAGATGTCACCAATACCTTTAAATAATATGTTAAAGAAAGAGTTGTCTTTAACTGGAAGTGCTGTGAGAAGCAACGTAAGTACAGTGTAGCATAACACAAGTACTTCAGCTCCATACAGATCTTCTGGAAAACATCAGGTAGTAGTATTGATCTGGTCTTACAGTTAGCCAGAATTAAAATTAAAGTAGTTTCATATCGCTATAATTCTCTCTTTATTTTCTTTTTTTCCTGGCGATAAATAGGTGAGATATTTTTTCTCGATCCTAGATCTGGTGATAGGTTTAACTTCGGGTGTATTTCCCCAATTTCCAGTTGAAAGTGTACATTTACACTATTAAGCCTGTATGTTTGCATACATATTTATGTGTACACTAGAATAAGTCATCCCCTTATAAGAAATATAGTACAATAATAAAAATATTTAGTAACATACCAAGTAATAGATTTCTAAATTCAATCCCTTCTGACTTAATTCCTTCAATTTACCGCAGTGCAGTTTTTAAAGGAAAGTTTTCTTTACCAAGAACTTTAAACCAGAAAGGAGACTCTGGAGGAAGAATGCATTGCAGCAGTACAGACTAATCACAACTGAGGCCTTGCTGGCAGCTGCAGTGTATTACTTTATAATACTGAGCTGAATAGACCTCCTGATATGTGAGGCTCCTTTCTTTCAGATAGGAGGCAGTTTTTGGGAGTTGATGAGTGAAAATACACTGTAAGACAGAGCTGGCAGGACTCCATAGCGAGGAGACCATCAGTACGCTGCAGCTGTAACTATCAGTGAGATTATGTTGTATGCACTGTTGCAAAAGGTTATTCTTTATGAAAAAGAGTGTATTGACAGTGTCTAATGAGAAGAAGCAATAGAATAATGAGCTGCAATGTTCGAAAACATCGTTTAGCATAAATTGCATATATGCTTACGCAGCCTTGTAGTTCTTCTAGTTTAGCTTCAAATTGTGAGACCTTTTTAAAAAATCTTTTATGTAATATTTCTAAAATAAGCATGAATGCAAGGAAGTTAATTTCCACATGAAATCACAGAATCATGGAATTGTTTGAGTTGGAAGGAAACATAAAGCTTTAGTTTCAATCCTCCTACCATGAGCAGGGACACCTTCCACCAGACCAGATTTCTCAAAGCCACATGCAACCTGGCCTTGAACTCTTTCAGGAATGGGGCATCCGCAACTTCCCTGGGCAACGTCTTTCAGTACCTTGCTACTCGAATAGAAAAAAAATTTCTTTCTTTTACACAGTCTAAATATATCCTCTTTTGCTTAAAGATGTTTAAGTCAATGAATTCTGTATATAGGCTCTTGCAATTTTGAGTGAGAGTTGTTTGCAATGAGGAAAACGATCAGAATTCATTAACAGAGTTTGACGAAAGAAGAAACAACATAATGGCTACTCACATTGCTCACTGTAGAAGAGGAGATGACCAAACTCTGTTCGTTAATATTCTAAAATGAGAACTCAGTGTGTGCATGTGAGCAGGGAAGGCTTTCCACAGCCTGCACAGACAGATGTGGATGTTTCTACTGAACAGTCAGCAATATACATCTATAAGTATATTTAAGTCTCCAAAGCACTTATTTTTTTTTCTCCACTTAGCAGTAGTTGATTTGTTAAGGTAATACTGTCAATGATAAAAACAGTCTTTCTTTCCAATCTCATCCGTTCCAGTGCTTCTTCCTATCCCCAGTGCTCCTGTGCATTGCAACTGTTTGTGCAATTCCTAGGAAAATAAATAAGTTGGGGGACTGTTCAGACCAAAAAAAACCCACCTCTATTTACTGGGTTTATGTCCCCACACATTCTGTTTCTCCAGACTAGTGTCTGGCTATTCTTCAGCAACCAATGTATTTCAGAAGAATAGGCATATTTTAGTGACAAGAAGGTGCTGCAGTCCTATACAGATGACTTTTGGGGTTGGAGAATAATAACATCACAGAATCACAGAATATGCTGAGCTGGAAGGGACCTACAAGGATCGAGTCCAACTCCTGACCCTGCACGTGAATCATGCATATGTGGTTCATCCCCATGAATCACACCATGTGTCTGAGAGTATCATCCAAACACTTCTTGAACTCTGTCAGGCTTGGTGCTGTGACTCCTTCCCTAGGGAGGCTGTTCCAGAACCCAACCACCCTTTAGATGAAGAACCTTTTCTTAATAGCTAACCTAAACCTCCCCCGACACAACTTCAGGCCATTCCCTTGGGTTCTGTCACTAGCCACCACAGAGAAGAAATCAGTGTCTGTCCCCTTCTTCCCCTTACAAGTAAATCATAGACTGCAATGTTTCCTTTTGGATGAAGCTAAACTAAAAGGTGTACTCTGGGAACAAGCCCAAGGTACTTCAATTGCTAATTGCTCTTGAGTTCATGGAACCAGACTAAAGCTATTTCAGTGTAGGTTTATAATAGCTCCAACAAAATACATACAGTGTTAATATCTAGTATTCTCCACCATTTGTTCCATAAATCCTCTGCTCTTGTGCCACACTGTACGCTCATGAAGACATACCTAGAAAAATATTTTGGAGAAGACCTGACATAACATGGCATGTAAGTCAAGGATATTAAGGCTGTTATAAAAGATCCGCACAAAAGTTCAAGAATGTATATGCTAATGTAGCTAACCCAATCAGCAGCTCTGTGATGCTCCTTTCTACGGTATGCTCATTCATCATCTTTGTATATTGTCAAGTTTTAGTTTAAGAAACCAAAGCTAGCTTAGAAGAGCAACTAATTTACAACAGACGTTCAGAGTTTCTGTGACAGTAGGTGAAGATTGAGTTGTCTTAGATGTCTATAGGGAGCATATCATTGATCCTCCTGGTATGGTGAGGTCAGTACATCCTGTGCACAGATAAAGAAAAAGGCTTTGCCCTGGTACCCTTTCAAGTTTTATGTGCTTAACTGAAGGCTAGGATTAAGTTAAACTTCCTTCTGCTGTCAGTAGCTGGCCAGTTCAGATTTCCCAGAATGACCTTTCTAAAGATACTTCCTCCCCTTCAGTAGGCTGCAGATCATTCTCTCGCCTATTTATTCTAGTCCCATTGATTTTTCACACTTCACTGCACAGTGGTCCAGCTAGAACAGAAGTATAATTGTTCCTGTGGACAGTACCCTATGGTAATTGAATGGACATTTGCAAGGAGAATGGGAGCTGTTGATTGTGATCTTCTCTAAAAGAGAGAAAACTTCCTGCATTAAATCTTTAATTATTAAGTTTTATGTAAAAGGCAGCAATTTCCTACTTTTTTATCAGTGTTTTGAACTGACTTTAGTGAAGTCTGACTGAGCAAGATATGCATATTTTGAACACAGATCAAGCCTCCTCCTCAGATAAATATCCATCAGAAGACTGAACATATCACACCTTTAGACTGTACCAGGGTCCACGAGAGCTTTATTGAAACACCAGTTTCCTGGTCTAAAGTATACGTTTCTATGATCTTATTAAACTACTTACTGTAGTCTGAGAAAATAGAGATAACTGATACTGCTATCTATGGGCCTTACAAACATGGTTAATAGTCAGAGCTACATAAATACTATTATTTTCATTGTCATGTGACAGAAATAAAGCTTAGAGGTGCAGCCTTTGCAGAAAAGACATAGCAATCCATCAGCTTGTGCAAACACTTGACATTGCTTTAACCATCTGCAGAACATCTTTTAGAGTATAAATAACAATAGCAATACCCTGCCAAAACCATGAAAACATGGGTGTCTAAAAAATAGTATGTTCTGTGAAAGCAACACTATTTGTCAACTGCTGACAAGAAGAGATTGGCTTTAGGTTTCCTTAGGAGACAAGCCTCGAAAAGAAACTAGTTTATTCCTCCTACGGAAAAATCTTCATTCAACACTAGCACTAACCCACTAGAAACAGAAACCTCCCCACTAAAAGGCAGATAGAATTTTAAACAATTGTAGCTGAAATTCAAACCCCTTTCTAGTATTTGTTTAAGAAATGGAAAAATAATGTGCTCATTAAGTGAGACAGGTTTTTTTTTTAAGGTTTTAAACTATTGATAGATAAACAAGATAGTTCAGTTTAAAATTACTGTGGAGTTCAGTGAGGGAAACGTAAAGCCAAATTCAGTTATTAGTTTTGTTCATGAATGATGTAAGAACAAAATTCTGTAAAAGCTCAGGTATTTGAGCAAGTGAAAACATGTATTATGATTACCTTGTATGAGGCACGGTATGAAGGCAGAGTGGACCATTTATTTGATCCCAAAGGTATTATAATTAAATTTTGAACATTTAGACAAAAGATGGATACCTACAGAACAACCAGACTTGGTTGGTTAATTAAAAAATAAATAATATGACAATTGATGCTTCGCCTATTGTACAGATTTTGCATTCATCACACTAGAGAAGAATTGGGCTGAAGGGAATGGTTATTGAATGGGGATAAATGGAATTGTCCTCATGTAAGCCTTGCAGTGCTGACTTGTACACGGAGTTTTGCACTTAGATGTCCCTATATTTAAGTGTGTGTATGAGAACCAGCAAAGGAGAAGATAAATAATGAAGAGAGTTTTAGCAATGACATTCCTGATAGGTGGGTGAGGGCAGGTTGAGGGAGTATTTGTGAAAATAGTGTGATCAAACCTGCATGAAAGTAGGAGCTCTGTAGTTGAAAAGCATTTAATCTGTGGTCTGGATGTGGTTTGTATCTGAGAGGCTTCTTTGATTATTCCTGTTTTTTCTGACCAACAGAGTCAGTGTTTTTTCAGTGTCAAGAAGAGGAAGCTTTCTCAAGTTAAAAGTGTTGAAAGAAACATTTAAACCTAGTTCAAACTTAGATTAGATATGAGGTACTGGAAAGTTAAGACATGCACTTGGCCAGCAGTCAAGTCTGGATGTAACTGATGACTCATAGAAATGATTGTTGATTTTCTATTTCAGATGAGATTAGCCAGAGACACTGTAGAAAGAGAGGAAACCTGGACCATGAATGTACCCTGTATAGCCTCTTCATGGAAAGTTGCATGTCTGAGTTGTCTGACTGGATTCATGAGCATTTATACTTTGGAAAACCTTTTCCTTTTGGCTTATGAGGAAAGGTATAGCACAATAAATGATATGCAGTACACCAATTTTTAAACTAGTATGATATTCTGTCAGTAGAATGTATTGCAGAACTCAGCCAGATGTAGTGATTAAACAATAGGATATCTATTACTACTTACATGTGGTTCTTTTCAAGTTTTTAAAATATATTCTGTTTCTTTGTGTAGATTTAAATTCTTGAAATAAACATCATACTGATTTTTTGGGGGGAAACTTTGAGTTATTTTAGAAGGCTGTTTACACCCACTAAAGCCTCAGCACAGAAATATTACATTGAGAATACCATGAAGAGGTTTAGTGACTTTTCCTTATAAACACATTTATTTGACCAATGATACTTTCTGAAGAGAGTATCAATGTATTCAAGTGGATGTTAAGAATACATATTATCTAGAAGACTGAAACTCTGCTTTCAGATAGCTCATGCTTTAGGTAGTACAATTTTTCTTACCTTTATGAATAAAACTTTAATCTTGGGTTAAGAATTTTTCTTTCAAGTTAGGTCTGGGAATATATGCTCAAATAATTTCCATAAGGAGTGGAGGTTTGGTTGTTGATTTTGTTAGTATTGTTCTCCTTGACATTGAAATGTTTAAAGGAAAAGAAAAAAAACCTGAAATGGTCATGACAGGATGAGCCATAACAGGATAGCACACAAAATGAAGTTTGCAAAACATAACATCTAAATTTCACATGGCAGAAAGAAAAGCCAATGCGAGCATCATAAGCATGATTACTTTCAGTTGGGAGATTTATTATTGAAAAAGAAACTATTAGATTGTGATTAGTCTTGAACACATTTCAGTAAGTTAGACTTAGCCAAAACCTCAGTATTTTTTCTTCTTGTGCTGGCTAATGTCTATGACCCAAAAGAATGAAGTTGTGTTTTATATTTCTTTTGACCTAAGAAGTCTCGTAGATTAAATAGTAGTCTGTGTATCTTATTTTTTCTACTTATCACAGAATAACTTAATCCCTTTTAGTATTTGTTTCATTAATGGTCTCTAATAGCTCTAGTCAGCACTAGGAAATGTTGGGCAGTCTTTTAGATTTCCACAAGATAGGGTTACATTGAAGATAAGAACCAAGGTGAGATTCAGAGGTCTGTAAGGAACACCTTAAGAGATCATAGCTTTATTCACTTGTGTTTTCAGTAAGGCGTTGGTGATAGCCTTGCTGTGACATTTTCTACGTGTGAAAGAATAGAATTTGAGGTTTCTTAAGGTTTAGTTCTCAAGTATATCATAGTTCTATAGGCTATGTAAGAAAAGTTTTCAATAAGGAGGACATTATTGCCCATCAGGGTACCACGAAATTGGTAGACTTGTTTAGAAATCATTGTTTGTGGATGTTGCAATGTGAAAGCTGAGCTTTCATGAAGAATGTAAGAGCCTGCCTAAGCTACTTGAATGAATGTGGATACAGTCCTTCAGTCTAAAGAGGTTGCTAGCTCTTCAGAATATGTTTATTGGTCCCCTGCTTTTTCATCTGTGTTATTTGGTTTAATTTTTATTTTGCTGTTCTTTGTCTTTGAACTTGTACTGTTCAATCACTGTGCTTGGCAATAATGGCATGAGAACAGAGCAAACATCTCAGTCATTTTGTTATTCTGTATGTTGTTGGCATTTGTATTAATGCTTGTCTGTCTTTCAATACTTTCATGAAAAAAAGAATTTATTTATTGAGAGAATTTTGACTCCTTGAGACATGTGCCTCCTGCAAAAACTGTAATCATTACTTACCAAGAACATGATCCTAAGACAAGCTAAACCTATTTTGACCTGTGACTTCGAGACATTTTTCAAGAGAGGGCAATCATAACAGAACCATTATTTTTAGTATCATTATGGAAAACTTGATGTCCTATTTATAATCTTCTTTCCCATATTTGAGGTCCATCAGCATGTCCTACGTTCATTCTTTCCTCCTAACTTTTTTGCAACCTTTCTATCATTCTGATTTGGAGAAGAGCGGGTACTTAAAATTGACAAAATTCCATGAAAAAGGTAATACCCTAAACTAGATGTTTCTCGCTGTTCTCATCAGTGGCGAGTAATCCATAATAACTGGGTTTTTTTCAGCTTGCATTTGGCAAATGGAGAATGGAGTTTAGCCGTTTAAAAACAACTTTGTGTTACAGATTCCCATGCATCATATGATCTATGATAATCCCCAAATATTTTTCTGTGACAGTGCTGCATGGGTTATTCTCATTGTTAGTGCATTGGATTTCTCCATTTGGAGAGCACTACACTGAAACTTTTATTTGACTTGGTTTTTTCATTTGGTTTGGGGTTTGGTTTTTGGGGGGGTTTGTTTGTTTGTTTGTTTGTTTGTTTGGGGGGGGTTAATTGCTGGTTTTATTGATCAAAATAATTTTGCATTTTAAGGTTTTTCTGCAAAGAGTGAAAATGAATGGATGCCTTATTCCTATTGACAGGAGGCAGTTCATCAGTGCAGCTTTGGAGCCTCGGGCTGGCATAGCTTCAGATTATTCTGTGCCTAAGGTTTTGGCCTCAGCCGAGGTGGTAGTTTGCCTTTATATTGCCTCTCTGGTTAGAAATGCTTAGAGCTTTCTTAGAAATGTGACTAAGCAGTAATTAGCTATCATGAACATCTTCAGTGTTGCTCAGTCTGTGTAAGCAAAGCAGGAAGGAAAGACACCTTATCCACTGTGTTCAGGCATAACATTTGTTTAGGACTCTTTCATAAGACGGCAACTGTGCAGTTTGGAATTAGATGGTCTTTGGTCATTGTTTCTTGGTAAGTGTATCTACTGAGCTCTCTGAATTCCTGATCCCTATGAAGCTTTTTGATCACCAGATTTCTTGTTGTGTCTGAGTATCCTAAATAGGTGGGTTTGGGAAGACACAGGCTTCATGGTGGCATCCTTCCAAATCATCACTATTGATTTTAGTTTACTAGAAATAGAAGTGTATTTCTGCAATGTATTATGCTGTCTTTCTCTGACCCTGCTTAGGAAATACTCTTATGTTACAGCCTACTTGGAAACGAGCTTCTCGCATCCCTGTTGCATCCCTCTTATGTTTCCTTGCATAGTTCCTCCTAGTCTGAACTGAAATAAAGTCATTAGTCTTCCTTGCTTTCCACTCCTTTTAAATGTACAGTGTCTCAGCAGTCTTGAGGTGCTTCACCCTGTGTATTGCCACTTTCCTAAAGTGTACTATCTCACAATCTGCAGAAGGTTTAAAGGTCAGGCAATAAGAATATTATTGAGGTCTAGCTCTTCATAATACCAGCTCTCCAGATTATCAGCAAAATCAGAAAGAAACGTAGGGTTTGTTTGGTTTTTTTTAACTGAAGATGGGGATTTTTTTAATTTCCTAGCTTACTCAAGAAAAACCAATGAGCATTATTAAAAGCTGAGATCAGATTAAAAGTCATAGAGAAATGGTCATGAGAAAATAAAATTCACGTAGAGCATTCCACTGAGACAGAGCTGTAGCATAACACAGAAAAGCATTTTAAAAAAAAAAAAGTCATAACTAGCCTTAAACATATGTAGGTGAAATCATGGAGTTTCAGAGGTTAAAAATTACAAGGTAATTACACTACTGAGTTAGTGATACTGTATAGCATGCATACTTTGGAAAGTAATTCAGCTAGTGTTAACAATGACACTCCAATTTTTCAAACAAATTATAACAGGAATTCCTGATTTGTATCATTAACAGAGCAGCGTTGTAGAAAAAGCTTTACCTTTTTAGGTCAATTTTTAGGTATGAATGTATTTTATTTCCAAATAAATTACTTCACCTTTATAATAAGGGGGAAATGGTATGCAAGGAAAATGAGGCAACCTTAAAGTGGATGAGTGGGTTGGAGACTGGTACTGTCATCTTGCAGAGACCGTGCAGGAACCCCTGGCCCTAATTAAAGAATGCTACCACTGAATTCAGTGTACCTACTATTACACACAGCAGACTGAATGCCTCCCAGCAGTTATTCTGGAGCAACCCCATCGGCTTGTTCCGTCAGGGTAATGGAATGCAGAATTCACCCAAAGAAATACAAATAATTCTGTGTTACGCTGGGTTAGTTTTGGTTAACTAATAAACAAGGCTTGACACTTTCAGAGTTTTTTCACCCTGTTTATGCAATAAATACTCTTTCATTGTGTCATCTGAATAAAGTATAAGCAGGCACGAACATTAGATAAAAAATGGCATTAAAGCATTTTTCTCTCTTTTTTGTTAATCTATGAGGTAAGCCACAATGTTGATTATTAACAGCCTCCTCTACACTGCAGAGTGGCTTCAGCAACTCTGCAAATTGGCTAGATTTGAAGCTGTTAATTATGCAGTATAGTGTGCTCCATAAAGACAAAAATGAGCATGACTTGGCTCAGTTCTCCTGAGAATAAATTGTAAAAATTGGACCTTTCTTTGGTTTGAATTCTATCTTCACAGAGAACATGGACATTCCATACAACAGGCTTGGCAAGGACAAATCATGTACTCCATTAAAAAATCAGAATATGTTCATAGTAAAATCACATACTGGCAGAAAGCTAGGGACTCTGCAGAGGTCCAAGGCTCATAAACAGGGGGTGCTTTTTATCATTTTGTCAAAGAAATTGATAAACATCTTAAACCCAAATATCTTGGAAATCGTAAGGAGGGGGGTTTTTCCTTCCCTGCATTCACCAGCCACACTTGTATGTGTCTAGAACTACCTGATTGCATTTTGAGGTTACCATCTGCCTGCTGTAGAAGACAAAGGCACATTCTCCAACACACACTGCTCCTCTAACATCGAGGCACATGATAAGTGAGGGTGAGGGGATGGTTTTCTTTTGGCTTAGGCTCTCTGTTTAGCTTTTTATGTAAATGTAGATGTTGCATAACAAAATATGACATGGTACTTTTACCTTAGGCGTCCATCAGGGAATTTATAGAATGCTACTACTGCTGAAGCAAATCTGTACATATTTGTATCATTTTCTCTTAAAGTGTGAAAGCAGATACACAAGACATAGGAGAAAAAGCAGCTCCATAAATAGCAATGATTTTTTAAATCTTCTAGAAATATATTCTCATAAGATATTATGTCAAATATATGAATGCATCTTTATAGCTGTTGCAAGATTGCAGCAGTGTAACTGATACTAGTTGAAATATCCTGAAAGCAGTATTAAATGTTCAGTATGTCACAGTGATGAAAAGTAAAATGTCATTTTTGCAGTTTGTTCTAAAAGTTTAAGTGAGCTAAAAAAGAATAGTACCCTTGGGACTTCAACTGGTTTTTTTTAAACTGACAGTGAAAGTGCCTTAATCCATAGAACAAAGAGGACTTTTTAGTTTAAACATAGTAAAATAATAAGTGTTAAATTCCTATAACTGTTTGGTGTCATTTAAATTTCTGCAATAAATGCACAAATTTATCTGGTTGGTTTTTCTGGGGGAGTTTTGACAAACAAGAAAGGGAATACTTGAAGAAAAACCTTGACAGTATGATTCAGGCTAATGTGTAGCATTAAGTTTGTTATCAACAAGATGTATTAAAATGGAAACACTGAACCAGCAAAGCCATCTTTTGAGTGGGATTATTAAATTCACAGTTAGTCGCTGCTAATTTGTTAGTAGTCTTCAGTTGTTTGACAAAGCTCATACAAACTCATTTTGCAAAACTGATTATTAGATGAAATGCCCTCTGTCATTGCCACTGGAGGAATTGCTCTGAATCAGGGCTGTATCACAAATGGAGTTAACTGAATGATCTCAGTTCAATGCCATTTACCTAACAGAATTATGAAGATGATGCTGATGTAATGAATAGGCTCTGCTCAGACAAATGTAGTCCCCTGGAGATAATGGAAATTCAGTGCAGGGCTGTTTGTTTTCTTTGATTTATATGAAGAGCTTGGACTCTAATGAAGTCAGTCCTTGCACTTCTATCAGAATTATAGAATCCTGTTACTTTATGATTAGTTATTTGACAAAGTTCGGTTGAGTGAAAGAGATGCAATTATAGAACTGCTTAAGCTTGTTGGTTCTTGAAGACATTTTCTCTTAAATTATGCTTCTTTAGCAGGCGTATTTTGTTCACTCTGATGAAATATGTGTTAGGTAGAATAACAAAGTAGTTAGAATTAATACAGAACTGAATTCTGTCATGTATGCTACAAGAATACTCTGTTTTGTAGTCAGTATTTCATAAGCAAACAAATTAACCAGCTATAGTCTATTCTGGAGGATCCTTCCCATCATTTTTAAAATTTTGATTAATAATGTTGGTAATTTTCATGCTTGTGAGAAAATTTTCAGAACAAAAGTTGTTTACATTTTTCAAAGTCAAAGACAAATGTTAATATTGAGGAGAGGTTTTTTATCAGATACTTAAAACAAGAATTTTTTATTAAAAAAGAGTCTCAGAGTTAAAAAAAAATGTAATGTTAATATTAAGATTTTCAAAAATAAAACTGTTCCCTGTTTTTATGTTCTGTTTCATCACCATGTTCTTGAAATATAGCAAGAATCAAGAATGTTTTTCTGTCGTGAGTCTTTATGGGTGTTCAATGACACTATGAAGTACAGAAAACTGTAGCTATCAGAGTGTTAGACATTTTTCAGAGGCATTTATTTAAAAAGAATTTCTGTTGGAATGTAAGAAATAATTTTGCCTATACATCCAGCAATGCATATGTAGCACTTCATGTAGAGCAGAAAAAAATGGTAAAATATTTTTCCTGTTAAAAAGCATCATCAATTAGTATTTGTCTTGTGTATATATAATAAAATAATTATTTATTCTTTTAGGGTGAAAAAGGAGATAAAGGAGAACCAGGACCAGAAGGCATTCATGGAACAGAGGTAAACTGCATGATAGTGAAACAGTCAAGTTACAAACTTTTGGGTAGACAGTTAAGCAATGTAATTCAGAATTTATGTAAGGAGAGTGATTTAGAAATTGTGTACCTGGAGATTTAATATCCACAAGATAATAGGGAAAGAAGAAGAGATACATTCGTGTGAGATAGCAGTTCTTAGGGCTTAATGTCGGACAGGAGAACTGTGGGCAAGGATCTGGTAGATTCCATTATATTTCTGCTGAGGGCTCAGGAAATAAACTGAAACAAGCGTGGGGGTTAAAGCAATATAATATAAATGAAAATCATTACTAGTTGGATAATGTGTTGGAAAAGAGGGTACTTTGGGAGGCAGGGTAAAGCTAGACCTGTAACTTTGCTTTCTGTAAAGGAAAATAGACAAGCTGTTAGCTGTTCATGGGTGAGAGCTTTGGGTCACTCACTGTGGCTTGTGTCTTGTGTGATAGAGTCAAAATTTCACTTTTTATTTCACTGCCACATTTTGCTGCCTACTTAGTTAACTGGACTGGTCCATATTTAAGTTAAAGCTTGAGTCTGTGTCTAAAAATACTGGATAATCCTGATCACTGAGTTCACATTCAAGTTTGAACATGAGCTTGCATGAGCTTAGATATGCCCACTAGTAAACCTTACTTTTGCCTATTTTATTTTTAATTTTTCATTTATTTTTGTATATATGAAACCAAGATGAGAGGTCAGAAAATCAGATTTTTTTTTTCAATACAATACTAAAATGGTCAATCAGCATGATTTCAAAAGATTTTTTTAAAAACATAACAATAAAGTCAAGCAAGCTGGGGTTTTTTATCCCCTCTTCCCCTCCAGTCTCCCTCTTGACCTTCCTGGGGGTCACCCTGGCTTTAAGTTTCAATGAAGGATACTGTTTACTCTCCAGTTGCAAACCATTGCAATTGAAGGCAGAGAGCATCTCACAGATGGGGAATGACTCACATTAGGATTAGAATCCAGACACAGGATTTGGAAAAATCATTCAGCAGTACCTTTTAAAGCAACTTTAGCAAAAGGGTGAAAGGGTCAGCATCTGACACAAAAATACTATGGCAATCTAGCCAGGTCTACTGAAAATGCAGTAAAACAGACTACGTAATTATGAAATTTTACAACACCTGGCTTTTAATTCACACTGTAACCATAAAAATATTTTTCCTATTTTTGCTTTATTATAATGTCATCATCATGGCTAGGCTTCGTGAACGATAAATTGATCTATTTTTAAGTAATAGTATATGTCTTTCATATGAAAATGTATACTATGTACTAAGCTGAAACTACATTTAGATATTCAAAGTGATGTTCTCTTGTAGCCTGCCTGTCTGTAAAGGTGAACCATATACTTCTGTCACGCATACATATATGCTGACAGCATGGAAAAAACACATCTGTGTTTCTTTCCATAGCCCTGGTGACATTTCTGTGTTGGTCTTACATGATCTCCTTTACTACATGGGATCTTATTCCATCAACCTTTTAGAAAGAGCAAGATGTACTAAGTATCTGACGAACTTCAGGACATATTTAACATAGTGGCACTGTGAAAGTGAAAAACACTGAACATTTATAATTTTAAATATTTATTGAACTATTGCAATGTGTCAAGAAACAGTACATTATCATTGTGGGAACAGTCATTAAAACAGTTTGGAAGTAAAATTGCACAAGGCAATATAACATTGTATTATTTGAATCCACACATAATTCCTTTTTAACAACACTTACATAAAATGTTTTGGATTCAGTTATCACTGTGCATGGAGATGCCAGTCATTAAATTTAAAGGACTGTGCATCATTCACTCTTTGTTGCTATCAATGTGTCTCTAACTCATTCTGTATATAGAAATGTAACATCTGATATTTCTAAAATAATCAAGTTAATCTACTTACATTGGTTTAATCTTCAGTGATGTATAAAGAAAACCTGAAAACACTTAAAAGTCTGCTGGCAGCTGTTGTCTCTTCCTGGGGAGTGAGGATTTCCATCCTCATGAGCGAAGAACTTTAAGATGATGACTGAACATTTTATCTTGCACAAATGGTAGAAACATATTTGAATGTATTTTTACCAAAATCAGGAAAGTAGGTGTCACAGACAGCTTTGCTTGCTGTTGCTACTCATGTTTTCCTAGCTGTACAGAAAGTTCTTTCTAGAATGAAGTAGCATGGCAGAGGGAAACCAGACCTGATTTGGAGACTAGGTTTTTTGTAATGATGATCCTATACCTAGAAAGTTTTAATTCTCTCATCCCTCACTGGTTGTGCTAACTGGGTCAATCTCACTGAGAGTCAGGTTTTGAGGCAGGAACTGTGAATATATTTAACTGTTCTGCACATCTCCCAGTTCATCACGCCAGGAATCTGAGCCAAAATTTATAGTGCCGTGTCCCAGTCTAGGACATCATTCAAAATCCATCTGACAACGTGAATGCTTACTGTAAATACTACTAATGTGGTTGCCATTGTTTTTGGTTTCTTAAGGAGTAGTCATAAATAACATATTACTAATATATTCCTCCTGTGCTACATGTTCACATTATACCTGTAAGCAGGTATTTGCCTGTATAGGATGAACAGCCAATTTAAGTAGTATGTCTCATTTATCCCTTGAGACTATTTTAGCCACTTGACATTACACTCAGGTGCCACATTGCTGCCACTAAAATCCTGTAATTTTTTTATATGTTGCTTCCCTCCACCACTCTTTCAGATATTTTGTCTTACATTTGGATGCGAGACCTGCCTGCTTTTGTAATTGAGGAGTTATGAATTCTTTGGTCTAGCTGACAAGATGGTGATAAGTCAAAGGTTGGACTCAATGATCTTGGAGTTCTTTTCCAACCTTAATGATTCTGTGATTCTGTAATAATGCTGTCATTTGTATCACTGTAGCAAGTGGGGCCTTATAGAGACACTGTCTGAAAGAAACTCTGATAAATACATTCATATCCCATGTGGAATAAGGACAAATTTGCAATATAAATATCCATGAAACTATATATGGAGTAAGATCTATGTTATATTCATATTCTTGCCAGTTGAACTGAAATGAAAAGAAAATCTTTATTACTGAAACTTTTAGATGCTTTTTTGAGTTGTAATTTTCTTGATCAGTGGTGCTGGTAGGAATGAATAACCTGAGACACTGCCAATTACTATTTGCCAACATAAATTCAGTCCTTCAGCAAAAGTAAGAGAAAACATCAAGTTTTATCATGCATGTGTCATGCATAGATAGTGGAAGATTAGTGTCTTTCTTGTAAATTGGAAAAAAAAATAACCACAACCAAAAAAACCAAAGCTGAAATTAAAATCTAGTATATACATTAAACCAAGTGTTTAACTAGTTATTTTTATTTCTTCTGCTGGAGAAGGTAATACCATAAGTGACTTTTCTAAAATTTTCCTACATAAAATGTTCTTATTCCTTATGTACCTGATGTCAAAGGATGGATCTCTAAAGTTCAGTAAGCAATGAAGAAAATCCCAGGTTTTCAATCAAAGATGGAAAACATATCAGACCTTTTTATTTTTATACATGTGGGAAAAGGTAAACAGAAGTATGAACATTTTTAAAGGGATACAGTGTCTTGATATGATCGTAACAGTTATTTACCTTCACACCCTCAGGGCCTGTCTGTCTAATCTTGAACTCTTTTAGCATTAGCATTGCAAGGAAACACATGGATAGGAAGGGAAGAAACCTATTGCTTGAAAGGATGAAGTTGGTAATGATATTTGTTCTTTCTAGAGTCTGAGAATTCTGTTAGGAACTAAAGTATAAGGAGATAGTAGACATTGCTCAGGGGACAGTAAATTCTAGTAGTGTACCAATTTGAAGGTTTTGAATTACATTAATGAGAAAAGAGCAATGACAATGTTTTAAAGTACATGAAAGATAAACTGAAAAAGTTTTGAGCTTTGAAAATACTTCACTAAATTAGAAAAGTTATCCCAACTTATACAACTTGGCGTTGTACAGCTGACTCTGAAGCTGTGGTTAGTGTAGAATTCTATTTTATCTTTAGATTTTAAGGTTGCCCCGCGAAGAAAATGTAGTTCTGTTCTTAGTCGTTAGAGTATTTCCAAGTTCCGCTACTCAGTAAACTGATTTGATCTATAACAGTGTATAAACATCATTGTTTAGGGTGTTGGACTGTGTACTGTATTTCCAGTACATTAGATAATATGTATTGTTCTAGGAGATTTTAACCTGATGTGAAATTGAACCAGATTATTCTTAATGCAGGCCAGTGAATTGTAAACAACAAATTATGTTTTTCCCGACAGATATCTTTTAGAGTGAAAAATCAGTTCTCCTAAAAATATTATGGCAATCTTACAGCATGTTCCATTGTCACATGTGTGCAGCATGGCATATGCTGTACAAATAGATGGAGTTCCAGTGGGCAACACTTGGCTCATGTGGAACTGCTGAAGTCCTCTGGTTGAGGTCCAGCTGATTTTTGCGTTTTTTTCACTGAGAAGAGTGGCTGATGTCAGCTGATGGTACATTTTACCTGTTTTATCTATTTTTCCTTCATTCCATGAGAAATAATACCATTGTCATCACCTCCAACCAAAAATCTGCCTCTAGTTTAATCTTTCCCCCACTGGACCCAATATTTCTGACTTCATATCCTTACTGACATTTGCAATATAATCGTGTTACAGTTACCTGTCTTATTTTATTTATATATAGAACATTTTTCACTTCTGCTATTTCCAGTGTTGTTATCTTGTTAGCTTTGAATCAGCCTTATACGTATATATTCTAATGTTCACTTTGCATTTTGGCATCCGTAGAGGAACCATAATGTAACTTTACTGTGACCGGTAAAAAGACCAAGCTGTAGTCCTTACAGAGGAGAAAACACAGCAGCTGAAGACTGTTCATGAACTGGTCCCAAAAAGGTAGAATTAGATTGGTATAGAATTCAATAGTTCGTTTACTCTCTGTTAATGGAATTTTTAGGCAGTTCTTGAATTCCTGGCAAATCTGATAGCAGACTCCGTAGATTGATAGAAACTTGTTAGTTTTCAAAACTGACCTTGTTCTTGTAAAATATTGCAGAAAACAAGCTTTTCTAATTTAAGGTTTAATCTAAAGTCATCCAAATTATAGCTGTCCAGATAACCACATTCATTTTACTGAAGCATCCTGTTCTGGTGTCTGCCAAAGACAGGATACCATACTGTACTGCGCTAGAAGGGGCTACACATTTGACTTAGCACAGGAATTCTTATGACATTTTGGAGAATGAGCAGCAGCTAAACCTCTCAGCACCTTCAGAAGGGTCACTCTAAGAAAGAATAGGCATAGTGCAGTCCCAGATGTGTTTTTTTCAAGCATTCAGTATGTCAGGAACTTATTAAGATTATAATATTTTTTAAATGTATATATAATGTGTAGGAGAACCAGAAATGCTTCTAATGGGATAGCATTCTAAGCAATTTTTTTTTCTGATACTACTTTTCTTTCTTGGGGTTTTAAACTGCAAATAAAAGCTAATTCAAGTATTTTAGAATAAATACATTATATATAAATCTTCCTGGGTCCTTAAAAATCCACCTTCAAACACTGCAAGGCTTGTTGTCAAACATGTAGTTTCCCCTTGTTCTTTTTATTTGAGGTCAGCTTCTGTGGTCATCATCTCTGCAGTAGCTGTCAGACTACATACCTCACCGAGGTGCTCTGCAGGAGCACTACTAAAAGCTTTAAACACAGCAATTAGGAAAAATTATGTTCATAGTTTGACAGTGCATGGCTCAGGCTCAGTATCTTTCATTTGCAGTTGCCTTTTCTATTCAGTAGAGACACAAAGATATATATCACCGCCTGTGAGTTGCAGATTTTTTTAGTGATATCTTTTCTCTTCTGTAAACATACAGCCTGAGAACTAATTCTTAAACTCATGCATATTGTTCCACTGCTGATTTGCTAGTATCGATTTTGAATCAAATCCATACAGTTTGCATACCTGAAAAATCCCTAAAATGGCTTTTAGAATATGGAGTGGCTGTGTTTTATGCAGTCTTTGAGGAGGAGGTGGAAAGTAAAATGTAGTAAATGGGGACAATATTAAGGCTATGTCATAAATATGCAGATTGTAAAAAGAAAGCAATTTTTTGGCTTGGTTTTTGAATCCATCTGCCTATCACATTTTTTAAGTTCAAACAGCAAAACTACTTCTGATTTAACTATTACGTATTTGGCAAGCTTAATAAAGGACAAATCAAAGCTAAATCAGGGGTATTTACAACAACCACAAATTTAATCCAAAGTGGGTACTTAAATGCTCATATAGTTCTAAATGATGTTCCTTCCAGATGGTGAATTAATGTAATTTTAGCAGGAAGTGAAGTTGCACAAATACGCAGTATTTAGAACACTCACTGATTTAATGTTTCTGCACCCACCAAGGCACAGATGTTAGTTACCATTTTTGTGCCAGTTGTCTCTATCTTTCCAATAATTGCAAACTGAGGAAGAGAGTTTGCAAGGACAAAAAGGGAGCCAAGAACAACTTTAGTTTGTAAACCGTAATTCAGATGTAGATTAATCTTTTCTGTCCTTGTCCTATTTAACCTCCAGAATAATAACGATGGTGGCCTAGTTGTGTGGTATCTCATTATGATTCTGTCCTATATTGCCTACACTGTTGCCATTTCATTTCTAAGTGAAATCTTTGAACTTGTACATGGTCTCCTGTCCCTTGCTGCTAAAGCAGTGATCAGAGGGAAGACACAAGCAAAGCTCTTGGCTTAAGCAAAAATGAGTTCCTGGTAGGTTTGTCCAGCACGAGAATTAAGTTCAATTGTTGCTGCAGAATGGGTTGAAATTGCTGGGCATATTTCAAAACCTCTTGCTTTTCCTTTTTTTTTTTTTTTTTTTTTGCAAGAAGACCACAAAGATTATGTGCTGGGTGCTAAAGATTTTTATTTTTTTTTTGAGTGCTTCTGGTGAGAACTTGTTAGCAGAAGAGCTGTATAATAGATATTGTAGAGGGTAGATTCAGAATAGGTATAAATAGGAAATACTTTACAATAAAAATGGTGAAAACTGGAACAGTTTGCTCAGAGAGGTTGTAGATGCCCCATCCCTGGAAACGTTCAAGGTTGGGTTGGATGGGGGTCTGAGCAACCTGATCCAGTTGACAATGTCCCTGTTGGTTATAGGGGAGGTTGGACTAGGTGACCTTTAAGTGTCTCTTCCAACCCAAACCGCTCTGCCCCTGCACGTGTGAAGTTGCTGCATGTGTAATGTGTAAGGCTAGGCAATAGTTATTTGCTTCTCTAGTTGAAGGCAGAAGTAAGGAAGGAAGTATGAAAGAATCAATTATTTCTCTAGTTGCCTTTTCAAACACTGGTGAAGATGAGAGTGTTAGAAGATGTGCAGCAGCTCTGAGCTGTACCTTCCTGTAGCTCACCAGCTCAGCATTGCTACTTGAAACATGGACTCTGCAGTTCTCTGTCCATCTCTGCCTCTTTCCCAGTTTTAGAGGTGTTTAAGTGAATGTACTAGTACTGTCTAGTATTCTATTTTATCTTTGTTGGCCATCCAAGACACAGACCTACTTCAAAGGAACTTTGCATTTCTACTTGCTACTTGCCATAATGGGGCACAATAAAGTAGACTGGCTTTATATGTTTAATTATGTGTTGAAGATACATGTGGTCTTCGATAGATATCTGTCTGTTCACAAAATAATGAAAATGAAGGATTTTGAGATAGTGCTAATAATGGGATAGGATTTTAAGGCTTAACTGTTTAGTATATAGTAATTTAAAGCACTGGAGGATTTAGTCCAACATTTTTCACAGATGACAACAAATCAGCATTTCTTTTCTTTGCCCAGGGACTAAAAGGTGACCCTGGTAGACCTGGTGTGGCTGGTCCGAAAGGAGAAAAGGTACTTTTTTAAATCTATTAAGTTGTATGTATATGTGAGTATGCGTGACATTCTTCAATTGTGAACACATTGCCATAACTATGTGTGACAAACACCCACTGCTGCCATTTGTGTAACTTAAGGGTTGAAGAATATGAATACAGGCTGACTAAATGCAGAAGACAAGTATTCTTTATCACAACAAATTTTAAAAGGAGTTCTGAGCAGGAGACTGAATTTGGTTCTGAATTACTCTGTGGATGTTCTTGTTTGCTCCCATGAACTAAACCTGAAGGTCTCAAATGTGATTCGTACCTCAGCAACCTAATTCTGTGAATGTTTTACACAGTCAGATGTCTTTGAATATGTGAGCTGTCACACTGATTTCAGCAGCCACCTTGTGCATGTAAGCTGCAGCTTGTAACTTAACATATGCAAATGTGTTTTGAAGGATTGCTTTTTTTTTTTTATAGCTGTGAGTCATTTATGCAGAGGCTTGGCATTTTTTTTTCCCTTTAACCTGTGGCAAACTGTGTATATGTCTGCCATTACTGGAAAAGAATATCCCTTTACTCACACATTTTCATAATGAACATGTTTGATGATTATACTGAAATTACTTCTGCAGTGGTGCATATTCTCTAAAATGACTAGAGGTCAAATATATTTAACTAAAGAGATTGCTGATTTATTTACTCTCCTGTTTTAACTAGGGAGATGCAGGACCTCCAGGACCAGCTGCCTTGAGTGTGAGTACATGTAAAACAGAAACAAACAAAAGAAAATCCCTAAGAAATGCTGCACATTTTTCACTTATTTGCAGTGTAAATACTTTCCCTAATAAACATAAGAGCCATGTCCCTCTCTTTAGAGTGCCTCAGCATTTTCTATATGGCTTCTGAAAGGAATTCTGTAAATATAAAAAAAGTACATTTAAAACATCTTGTTTCCCACCAAATGCTAACAAGAATATTATGTTGTTTATTCTGTGTATAAATAGTATAGGCTTGTTGAAATGAAAGAATTCCCTTGTTATTTTTAGTGAAAAACATTTTTCAGTAAAGCTTGCAAAAATTACTAGTGCTTTTAAGATACAGTATCAGACTGTAGGCTAGATAGTGCTATATAGATGGTGGAAGATGTTCTTGATTTTCTTGCAATGATCCTTGCCCCAAGCATGTATAAAGCCTGAAGAAAACTGTCCCTAAAATTCTCCAGGGCAAGTTTTGCTTTGTAAAAGTAATAAATTCTGCTTGAATTCTAGTGGTTGTGTTCATGAAATGAAAGGAGAAGCCCTCCCATAAAGGATAGTCTATTTGGATAAAACCAATGCAGAATGGTGCAAAAGAGCACAGGAAAAATGAAAAAAAAAGAAATAGGCAGCAGCTCCCAAATTCCCAGGCTGTAGTTTCACAATATCAGTAACTCTTCCCCATAACTCAGTGTTGTGAACTACTTCTACACTATTCATATTACCCATGTAATCCTAAATAAACTTCATAAGGACTGTCATTCATAATGTAAATTATTATATATTGTCTTTTCACTCTTTTAATTTCCAAGACCATAGCAGCAAAGACCTCCATTAGATCTTACAAACATGGAAGGATATAACCAGAACCCCATATGATAAAGATAAATTCTACTCTTAAGGCTTCAAAATTAAGTTGCCATGTTTTATGGTACTTGTTTTTTGGATGATGAAGTCTAAATATTCTGTATCTTGATTTTCTGGGGATAAGTTAGTACTGTGTCCCAAGATCAGTGACTCCTTACTGTAGTTCATGTCTTGCTAGAGGTAAACAGGTCCATTTATGTCCTTCGGCTCTTGAGTATACAGTCAAAAGTGTGTTGGAAGAGTTAATATTGAAATATTAGTAGTAAACTGCAATAGGATTGTTACTGCAGTGGATGGATTGGAGTAGGTTTTGCTTTAGATAGATTCTTACAGGCCTTGAAGGGATCATTGAAATAGGAATAAAACACGTCTGAGGATAAGATAGGAAAAAGAACTGAGGATATCTATTTTGTGTGTGCTACAAGAGCATTTTTTATGTAAATTGTGGAAAAATTATGACATCCATTCTGATAGAAGCACCTGGATATGTTCCTCTTCTGAATGGGTTCGTTGTGTTAAGCTGCAGTTGTGGACACTTATCTTACCTAAGAATTGTACTTGGAGGTCAGTAGTACAATATCGAAAATCAAAAGCTGCTTTCAAATTGACTGAACTTACTCTTTCTGTACCTGATGTGATTCACTTTCATAAAATGGACTATTAAAGAATTGCATTTCTTTGATTATAGAATGCTGTGCAAATGTTTTAGTTCAGTCAATACAGGCAGAGCAAGATGTCTCTGTGTCGGTACATTCACTGATGGTTGTCTTCACAGTTTTTAAAAGAAAATATTTAACTTTTCGGAAAGCAGAGGGATGTTAGTAACTGACATACTGAAATGTGGTTTTCATGTAGCTGCTGAGAGAAGAGATAAGGGTTTAGCAGTTTGAAGACAGATTACAACAGTGTGGGAATATATGGCTCAGCAGGAAGGCTTTCTCTCCCTGCCACTGTAAATAGTCACGCGTTTCTGCTGGCAAGAGCTAAAAGAAGATGAATGACATGAATGATGGTGGCTAGGGGAAAATCTAGTCCTCAGAGTTGTTTTATTTGTGTGACTTCTGTGTGGCCATGACTCCTACAATATATAATCATGAAAGGAAGATGTCATATCTCGCTGTGAATAAGAAGTAGGTCAGATAATGTCAAGATCCATGTGTCACTTAATGAGAACGTATTATGTCAGGACCATTCATGCTGTTATACTCAAAATGTGGCATAAATGTTTCAGTTAAAGCAAAGTTTTAAAATGTTCCATTCATTTGGGACTCAGGCATAGTGTCATAAATTTATCCTCTGCTTATAGTCATATTTATGTTTTCCTAATTTGAAAATTATTTATTTTTATGCAAAAGATAAATAAATTATTGTGCTGAGGGGCAAGGAGGGAAGAGGAGTGAAAATTATGACACACTGTTAGAGCTAAGTCCAAAATGTGACTTTTGGGCAGGGAGAGAGGGAATATTAAAAGGGACTTGTTTTTGCTCCAACTGGGCCTGGGTCACCGATCTTCTGCCTCAGTTCAATTGCACAGTGAAACAGGCAGAAAATGATGGTGTTATACAGAGCTCTGCTGCCCTGTACAGCTTTTCCATTCCTAGAAATTTCCATAGAAATCACACATCAGTGGAATAAGCTGAGGAGATCTATAGTATATTCTAGAATCAGTATAAACTAGACCATCAGCAATGTCGTTCAGGGTCAGAACATTCTCCCCATACACAGACCTGTGTCATGGTCCTGTCCTCAGCATAGGGAGTGTGAAGGTGGCAAAAGACTGAGACTGCTTCACTGCATTTATTTCCAAACAGCTGGTTCGTGGTCCTTTGGTCCAGGGAGAGTTGTCTGTAGGTAATTTACAGGGATATTTAACAGCAAATAGTAGAAACTCTTGTTTTTTCATTTTTCTGTGCTATTGGTACCTGCAAAAGTCTAAAATATGTCAGTGACTCTGTGTCTAAAAATGTTCAGGCATCGCTGATGAGTAGGAAATCCCCCACTACTCAGAACCATGAGAAGCGTGGAAACATGAGAAAATATGGAAGAGAATGAAGTTGCCAGTACTTGGAGGAAAAACCTGTATTTTTAAGTGTTCAGCTGACAGATATAGCCGTTATCGTTTGGAATGAGGGATACTTTGAGGTAGTATGTATGGCAGAATTCATAAATACCCAACAGCTGTAACAACCTATTAGGTACACGAGGATATGCCAAACTGCAAAACAGAGGAAATAATACCACTGATTTTTAAGTTGCAAAAATTATTTTATGAGTTTGAAATAGAAATTTCATAGCTCATAAAGTGCATTGATCTAAAAAATGGTAGAGCTCTGGATCATCCTGTTCAATGTCCTTAACAGAAATTTCATACTGAAATTCTAAGACATGCACACTTAACAAAATTTCTTACTTGCAGCAATAGTAGAGAATTCAGAAAGAGATGGGATTAGAGTTGAATATGTTTCTGTACATTTCTTCAAGGCACATATAGAAGTTCTGTTAATATGATTTCATCAATCATGCATAAAGAATTAGAAAAAAGAAACAGCATTGTAGCACAAAATATGCTAAGCTGTAAAAAGAAATACATGAAAAAGTTTATAGGCTTTATGTAAAATTCTAATGAAATTAGTAATTTCAATAGTTTTAAGTATATTTGTTTGATTCAGGCATTTTTCACACAAATGCATTTTATTGTAAATTTTACATATATACGTGCATATTTGAACCCTTTTAGTAAAGATGTAAAGTTTTCCTATGTTTCTATGGAGTCAGTTAACACTACGCAAGTCCAGATACACATATTTATCTTGTCTCCTCATCTATGATGGTAGTTTCATGGGAGTAGTCCAAAGTCATGATTGGTTCTTTATGCAGCCTTTAATTTCTCTGCTGTGTTCTGAATTTCTCTGTAAGTACTAGGTGTCTCTTTTCTTTAGTACTTTTCAGGTGTCTTATGAATAAATGCTGCAAATATATTTTGAATTTTTCTCCTTTATTATGTCCACTTTATGCAGCAATCTGTGGGGGTTTTTTTAAAGTTTAAGTTCCCTGATCAATTGTACTGTAGCTAAGGAACCTTCAGAGAAGAAACGGGAGGGATTTTACTGCTCTGTTGTGTGGCTTTGTCAAAATATGGGATTTAGTGGCAGAAGCTGGGGACTGTTTTCTGCAGGGTCACAGCTGGCTCTGCAGCTTGCCCTCTCTGGTATCCCCAGCTTAAGCCTGTGCGTGCCGTGTCAGAAGAGTGACAGGTGAGGGAAGGTAGCGTAGCCATCTCTTGTAAAATATATGATAACTATTCCTCTTGACACTCGATACGCTGCTTTTGGTTCCTGAGGAAAACGAGCGTCCATCCATACGTTCCTTCGGACCTATCCCTTTCAGGAGTTATAAAATAGTCATCCAGATGGCACCAAGTGTTTACTCAGAAGCTGAGGCTTAAGTCAGTCACAGACAGAAGTCCCCAAGACTTGCTTAGTAAACAGATAGTTGGAATGTTGGCTCCTAGGTCTGGTTAAATGGAGCCAAAGGAAGCTGGCACACAAGTGTGGCATGTAGGCGGTTGTGGGAGGAAGTTGCAGATTCAGGTCCGGGCAAGCTTCACTTGTAACTTTTGGCTCTCCCCTTCGTAAAGAAATATCAGCAACAGATTACACAGCTTTTTCCTCAGTTATTCATGTGAAGCTAAAGAAGGAGACACACACCCTCCATTAGTAAGCAACTCAACAAATATTACCCTCACTTTCTTTTCATGGAATGACATAAAGAAAAGCAATTCTACTTAATAAAGAAAGTATAGAGAGAAAATTACATTTTCATTCTAAATCTCTTCTTTTCTTGCACATACTCTAAGAAAAATCTGAATTTTGTCTATTCGAGCTTTTTTAATTGAGGTATATTAATTTCATGACAATACTAAAGTGTTCAGTTGTTTTGCATAGAATATAATGATCTTTAGCTCTCACAAATATGCTCTTCTTCAAAAGGCACTTTTTAAGTATGGGAGTAGATCCTATTAAGATTACCTCTTTATTAATATAGAAAATGTTTTAGCAGTTACAGTCCAGTATTTATCTTCTTTGTGCAGTAATACTGATACTGAAGGCACAAGTGAAGATTGATATCTTAGCTTCATATAAAATTTGTTTTTCAAAAATTCTCATTCTGCTAAATTGGCATGAATGCAATTTATATGTCCTCCATTAGAAGAATGATTTGAGAATAGTCCCATATGCAATAGACATCAATGTAACCATTTCAGATTACTCTGTAGAATTTTAAATAATGTTTTTTTACTCACAAATAAGCCTATGTTTATTAAAAGTACTATGTTCATGAAGTGTGAACTTCTGTGAAATTGCTCTTCCAATTTCCCTTTGAAATGATTCTCTCTGAAGAAACGTAGATTTTGAGTTAAGTTACCAGAGAGAGCTAAAGAAATAGCCAAACCCAAAGCATAATGAGATCAGTGAGGAACATATTTCCTGTTTGCTCCAGTAATAAATTATCATGAAAATGTGGCTGATCATGTATTCTGGCAGACTGAAATACTTCTGCTAAATGCTGTCTCCTTTCTCAAAGAAGTAAATGGGTTGGCCACAGTTTTGAAAGAAAAATGGCCTAGTAGCAAAACAGAATGGTAACACTGAGACCAACATGGTGTACAATGGATATACTTCAGTAAGGATGTGAATGAGACAAAGTCATGTTCGGAAATGGTGAAGATAGAGGTAGTA
Organism: Corapipo altera; assembly: GCF_003945725.1. NCBI lineage: Eukaryota > Metazoa > Chordata > Aves > Passeriformes > Pipridae > Corapipo > Corapipo altera. Next base: position 5,720,183 of record NW_020884890.1, read on the forward strand.
CAATTTCCCTCATAGATAATAATACAACAGGAGATTAGTTATCTTTCTGTGATTTTCCTGTGCCATTTTCCCCATATTTGTATATTCCCACATATTTGTAACAGTGAGGTGCGTCTGTGAGCTCTGTGTGTTACCATGTGATGGGCAATGGGTAGTCCTTTGGACAAGAAGAGGAAACCATCATAGTCATATCCCTCTTCCTCACCCTCCTGTTTGGGCTTCAAGGTAGGGCAGCAGGACAGCCAAAGCAAGTAACTTGCCTTGAAGATACCTGAGAAACCAACACTGTAGCCATGTTGACTGCAGGGAAGGTATTCATATTTCAGCTCCTTTGCTTGATGAGTATGATAGTCTGGTTTTGCCTGAGAGGAAACCGTTTATATCCCCTCAATATGGTACAAATAGGCCCAAGAGAAAAATATCCTCAAAATACGGTAGAAGGATCACAGTGACAGTCATGACCTGCACAACAGAACTTGTTTTCTGCAAACACCTCCTGATGAGTAGATGCATTTAAGACCTAATTGAAATGCATCTTGTTGCATGCTGTCTGGAATGCTGTGACGTTCTTGCATCAGTGCATCCACAGCAGTACCATCCATCCCTCAAGCAGTATTTGAGTGGCTGGAGAAGGCTCTTCAGGTTAGTCAGTATGCAGTTATTCACTGTGATCACAAGTTGTGCTTTGTCAGGAATCTGGGAATCTGTGATCACCTGTTGAATTGTGTGATTTTGTGCTGCTCTGCTTGAGGAGCTTACAGAAGGATCATTGTATATACAATTCAACAGTATGATGGCTTTTCCTTATCCTGACAAGGATTGTGCATTAAAAAACTAGGTCAAACCCCTGCAGTGGGAATTGCCCACCAGTTTGCTTTTAAAAGTGTTTTAGTGTTGATGTTGTTTCAGCAGGGCTATACCTTTCTGTTTATCAACAAAATGTTCTCAGATTCCTTAGCTAAATCATGTCTATTATAGCTAGGTGTTTTTGAAGTAGCAAGTTTTAGCATTGTAAAAGCTTGCATATTCTAATGGTTAAAAAACGACCTATTCTTGCATTAGCACAAGGTGTTTCTGCAAACCTAATTTAGGCTATCTCTGTCTTTACTTGACTTGTCTAGGTAGCATTTACTTTGTAAAAATTGAGGTCTTATGTTTGCTGGAATTCAGTGAGAAATAACTGGATGAGAGTAGTTTGTGTATAGTACACACAAACCAACCAAAAGGGTCTACAAGGAAATAATTTGTGTGCTTTAATTAGACCTGCCTTGTTATTTTTAGCATTTGCATTATATGTTTTGAGAAGGAAACATATTTCAACTTGGAATGTATTTCAGCAACACTACCTACAAGTACATAAGGCAGCTATGTAACCTTCTGCTTCAAAAACTATCATCTGTGTTTTGAAGCAACTTTCAGCATACCAAAAATATACATTCCTGTCTAATATTTTACTGTCTTGGTATCCACCATAAGCTTCCGTAATAAGTAATATGAATAACAACTTTAAGTAGCCTCACTCTTCTACTTCAGCAAGGATTTTTTTTTTAACTTTGTTTTATTTACTGAGAGGTCACAATAAAAACTTTGCTTTTTGAGAGTATGTGTTTAGGCAGTTACTCTGAGTAATTAAATTTATGAACCAGGTCTCCACCACGTCTCTGCAGATGCTTGTCGTGATGTATCAGGTATTTACAAACATTTTTGTATCTGCAGAGTCACATGACAGGATTTTAGCCCTTCTATAGTAAGCAGCTTCTGATAGCTACATGCTGGCCCATACATTTTAAATTAATAGCTTCTGAAACATAAAACAGCTTAACAGGCTGAACTGGTAGCTACTTGTACTGCCACTTCCTAACACATTTTTCTTTTACTATCTCAAGTTAAATAATTCTTGTTATCTTTTATCTCTTGATACTTGCAAAAAATATTAGCTGTTAAGTATTAAAATGTTAATTTCTACTGGTACTTCCACTGACAAGCAAGTTCTTTTAAAAGCTCACTTATTCTACTGCAGCATTTTTTAAATCTGTTGTTTTTCCTGGATACCCTTAAGTAAAGCTTAGACTAAGCTTTGATGATATTTCGTTTAAATATCTGTCAGCACACACTTCATAGTGTGTTTGCTTTTTCTATTTTGTATTCTAATCAGCACCTTTTCCCTTGTCAGCACTTCCCTTTACGATTTACCTCTTATAAAGGAATTCACAAGTTGCTGCTCTCCTTATTCAAGATTTTGTACAGCCCTCTTATGCCTGCCTGTGCATCATGCTTCATCTCTTTCCATAGCCATCCTCATTCACTGTGTCAGAATTTCTAAGTTTCAGATGCCCTTAACCACATCCCCCGTTTACTGATTTTTTTTTTTCGCAAGCTACATGGTAACGTTCAAGACATTTACACTTCATGTTCCTCAAGCTCTTTCAGGAACCTAACTCCAAGGGGCTTGCCTGGTGCATGACAGGAACAGGCTTTTTAGACTGTGTTCATTATTTTAGTTCACTTCTCTGTGGAGTAGGTAGAAGGCTACCACCTTCCAACCTCAAAGGTGGCCTTGCAGTGTCAGAAAAATCCTATACATATTAGGCCACCTCTAAGGATGCATCATATTTTCCTGCCAGTCTGATGTCACAGGAATAGGCTGTTTTTATATCTCACTTTGCCTTGTGCCATTCCTAGACATTCTTTTGCTCATCACCATACCCATCCTCTGGCCAGTTCAAGAGTATCAGTGTGACACACAGTGAATCATTTCAATTACCTTTCATTACCTGAAGGGGGCCTATAGAAAAGATGGAGACGGACTTCTTAGTTGAGCCTGTTACAATAGGTCAAGGCATAATGGTATTAAACTGAGGGAGGGTCAATTTAGATTAGTTATAATAATGAAGTTTTTTCACAGTGAGGCTGGTAAAAGATTGGAACAGGTTGCCCAGAGAGGTGGTAGATGCCCCATCCCTGGACACATTCAAGTCCAGGTTGGAGGGGCTCTGAGCAACCTGATCTAGTTTAAGATGTCCATGCTCATTGCAGGAGGGTTAGACTAGATGACCTTTAAAAGGTCCCTTCCAACCAAAACCGTTTTATGATTCTATGATTTTAATTGCTTTGGATGTTGTTTAACTGGGGAGATGGTACATGTTCAACAGATTCCCTTCTGACAAAAATGTTTTCAACACAATCTACAGCTGATCTTTGATCTCCAAACAAAGATCTCCAGAAGTTAAATAGGAATAAGACCTAAGAAATACTTTGATTTACCTTCCTACAAATACATATTTCTATTAATTGCTAAGTTTTATAGGAGTTCAAGTTTTATTCATCCCTTCAGACAGAATTCTCTGTAGAAAAGGGGTTTTTTATATTTCTCCTGCAGGTTTCTTCTGCAGTTATTTTTTCAGGATACCTTTCAGTGAATGTTGAGCAGGGATAGCAGTGCTAGGTCATTACTTTGGCCAAGTTACTACAGTTTCACAGCTGTGTTAGTTAACATGGCCCATGTTGTTCTATCACTTTTTAAACCGAAGATCCCACTGAAGTTGATGTGAACTTTTACCTCTGTTTCAATATCAGGATATGGCTCCTTGTACAGGGGAGTCCTCCCTGCCTAGTTACCAATTGTACGCTGCTCTCCTCCCTTTCCTTGAAGATAAATCTCCTTATCTGGTTCCTTTTTCTTGACAATAATATTGTAGAGAGAAGAAAAAGAATAAAAGTAGTTCTTGGACAAAAATGTTGGCTGTTAATTATCATTATTGTGCAGTTACATTCTTGTGTAATTCTTGTCCCCTTGGAGCCTCATTGTGCAGATATGTGAGGCTAAGTATTTCCTCCGCCATAAAACAGACATTGCAGGTTTTCGTCTCATTCCCCTGCGTAAGTTGTCACTAGAAATGAAAGATTAACAAAACAAAATTCCACCTCTTCCTGAATTCCCAGAATTTCTTTACAGAATTAGAATATTGCTAACAGTTGGACAGACAGAATTCCCTGCAAGTTCTACGTTAACCTGAGGAAAAACTAAAGAAGGTTTACAGAGGTCACATTGACATACTGCTTTATGGTTTTGTGCATGTGTAAGCTACATATTTTGCGCTGTAATGAACTTACCATGATTTATTTGTTGGACACAACATTGTCATGTATATTCTAGTTCCATAAACTTATGGTGAAAGATGAAAATGGTGTGCATCAACTTTGTAAAAGATCTTAAACCTTTTCCTGTTTACATTATAAACTGAAATAAAAGAAGAAATATCCTGTAGTGAAATACTCTATGAGGTACATTTTTAGCTTCAGTGTTTGAAAGTGGAGAAAAGATAGGAATAGAAAAGCTCTTGAAGTGACTACTTTTATTTAAAATTGAAGTTGGACTTCATTCTAATCAACTTAAAACATTACTTGAAGATCTATGAGCTAGTAGCTTTGAAATGTCCGCTTATTTTCTCAAGTTTATCTTGGGAATTAGAGATCATAAATGAATTTTTTTAAATAATTTTTGGAAATCTGGGTTCCTTTTAAAATCATGATTCTCAGGGGGCCTAAGTTCACCCTTATTGGGGCAATAAATATGTGTAATTGATTCTAAATTACGAGTTTGAATCTGACCAAAATATAATTCAAGCTGAAGCAATGCCCCAGTCTGAGTCATTTAAATGGCTAAGAATTTAATATTTTAATATTTTGAACTCTTTTATAAACTAAAGGTAAGTTCTTTAATTTTATCACACCCTGTAACAATATGCAATATAACATACAAGACTTTTTTTTTTTCATTATACAAAGTAGAACTGTTCCATACTCTTTGCTTGTTGCACTGAAACTGATTTCATGTTTCTTGTTGCTATAATGGAAATTGAATTGCTTCCTCAAAGTAACATGTTCCATGGTGACTCATAAAATAAAGGGGGAGTGGAAGGGAGAATGACTGCTTCGAGTTGTTCTGAGTTGTTATTTGAAGGCTTTATGATTACATTGTACATTAATCAGATATAAAATTAAACCCCTAAAGTGTCAGAACTGGTCTGTGATTCCGTCTGTGATTGAAAAAGGCAGAATCTTGCACTAAGTTCAGAGAGAAAGCTCACAAGTCAAGGGTATATTCAAAACACCCAGAGTTCCTGTGCCTGGTCAGAGGAGTGAGAAAAAAGTGGCACAGAAGTGTTTTGAAAAGCTGAGCCAGACACACAGAGGAAGCAGCACAGGCCAGTTCTCACAATGCAGCAAACATAAGGTCTTCTGCTATATTTAGTTCCCTTTCCCTGCCTTCCCTTCCCCCTTCAGTGCCTATATTTGAATTTGAGTTGTAGAGTAAGTTGTCTTTCATTTAATATAATTTTTTTCTCCTTTTTTCATGTGGCATCCCAACTTAATAGAATATTCACTTTTCATATAATATTGTAGTTAAATATAACTATGCTTAATTAGTGCTGACTTACCTTTTCTTTTCCAAAGCCTTTATATGGTGGAATGTGATTCATAATTGTTTGCATTTTTTCTTGAACCTTAATATAACATTGAAAGAATTGTTATGAATAACCAATTTTTATTATTAGAAATAAAGGCCTTGTCTTGACATCTGGCTCTTTGGACTAGTCTTACTTCTATAGAATAATAGAAGATGAAAATAACACTGAATGTTTTATTTGTCTAATGTTCGTATTTTCAGGGTTTGCTGGAGGGTCCCCAAGGTCCACCTGGCAAAGAAGGTCAAAGGGTGAGTAAACTCAGTGAACAACTGGTGAGTGTGCTAACTGACCTTGATGTGCAACTTCTGTCTAAGCACTAATAAAAAATGGTAAGGTAGCAGCTGAGTATGAAGCATGCTGAAAACAAACTGAGCTTTGACACTTGAGGTTTCTCTCCAGTTGAGGGAGATTTAACAATTTCAACCATCTAAAGTGTTTTAATGACTGGCAGCACAGATGCAGATATTGTATTGTGTGCAATGTGTTTCTGCTATAATTTTAAGTGAAATAATATTAAAACTTTTCAGTTTTCATTTTATTGCAGGGGTGAACCATACCTTACAACATTTAAGATATATGAAAATATGAATTTTGGGGTCATTATCTAAAATATTAACAGAAACCAGTACTGTTGACCCAGGCCTTGTAGATAACATTACACAAGTGTCAGAGCACAAAACACATATACAAAAAAGGAGATATAGTAAAGGCTGGTGGAGGAGGGCAGGTAGATTATGAAAAATACATGAAATAAACCTTTGTTTTTTTAGAATTGTAGTATAATGAAGTAACTGACTGACTGGTTTCTCCATGTTCTGTTTTTGTTTCTCCTGACTTATTAAATTTGGTAGTTCAGTAGAAAAGATAACAAATATTTATGATTGTGTTATCACAAGAAATAATTCAGTTTTATAAGTTTATAATCTAGTGTGTTCCTAAAAGTTTGGAAAGTTATTAAGACTCAAACATTTCAATATTTTTGTAAATTAAATTGTGCCCAGTTTATGGTTTTGAAGTTGGGTCTCAACGCTTCTTATTTGATTTAGGCACCTTGCTTTTAATATCTGAGTTAAAATATCTGAAGCGAAAAGATTTAGTATTTCTCATCGTTGATCTTAATAAACTACATTGAATTATTAAAGGCTAGTTTAATGATTACAGTAATAGTAATTATACTAACAGGGAACTAGTTCTTGAACAAAATGAGCCCCAAAGCTATGTTTTATGTTGCTTTTTAAGTTGTAAAAATAGTACTAAATTTCATTTAAGTTGAACACAAAGATATGAAAGTTGAGTTTAAGTTTCACACATAAGGATTAAGAACCCATTCAGAAAAAGTCAGTGTAGTAAAGGAGATTTCAAAGTTATGCGATGAATATGTTGTTAAAACATATTTACTAACATATGAACATGCTTATTAAGGATTTTAAAATTACCATGACTCTTACTGTTATGCTGTTAAATATCCAGGATACTGTGAAAAGATATAGATATCCAGTTTTAGCATATTTAAAGTTTTCTGTGGAGTATTGAATCTGCAGAAAGACACAGTTTATTAGTTCTCCTTTAGGAACAGTTGTAAACATGGCTGTGTTTTTAGAAATATTGCTCCTGTAATTTCTTACTTTTTTAATGCAAAAATTCAGAGTTAACACACTGTATCATATTTAATGGTGGATAAATGAATTTGAAAATACTTTTTTTATTTTATTCCATTTTGCAGTGGGAATTAGGGTGTTGATTCCTCATGGACATTTTCCTGCTCACATATAAAATAGAACTGCTCTCTCACTCCAACATCTATGAAAACAGGAGCACTGATTGTTTTGTAATCTTGCCATGCACACAGCTGCCTTGAGCCAAACAATGGGAACAGCAAACTGTAGAGCCTGGGCATCTGTCTTTATCTTTCTACCAGTAAGATGCTCACAACAATACCCTTCGTGGTGGCCACTCCTGCCCAAGCACTAACAACATTGTTTGCAGTCTTAATTCAACTCCCATGTGCTTTCACATTTCCAATACATTTAATTACACAATAACATACCATTTGTAACAAGATCTCTGCTCTGTTTAATGACAAACAGGACAGTGCACATCTAATGGCTATTAAATGTTCCTTTTTATTCAATTATAGATGTCATGTTCCTCTGTTCTACTTCCAGCAGATCCTCCAAATCTTTCACATTATGTGAAGATATTGCTTCTGTCATGGGCTGTCTTCTGAAGATTAAAGCATATTATTGAGTGTGTAACTAGCTAATAATTTTTTCTTCAACATATTGTTCAGACCTAAAAGTGATTTTGTGTCCATTTTGCAGAGTTGAACTGTAACATATTAGTGACAACTAAAGTCACTTCAAAACCACCTAAATGTAGCTATTCAATTTGGATGCCACACTTAGAGAACATGAAATTTTTTTAAAAACTTTCCATGTATACTGTACTTGTTATATTCAAAATTTTAATTTCCACTTACATCAGGAGCACTTCTAAGTGCTCAACTCCTTTAAAAATTGGCCTTAGATGAATGAGGAGCTGAGAGGAGAACTTACAGACCTCTCAATACACATTGAAGCAAGATAAAAGGAACTGAGGAGAATTAACTGTTAATGGTGATACTGAAGAAATGTGCAGAAGACTCATGTTAGAGCTAGTCACTTAGGTAAATGACAATACAAAATGAGATAGAAAGGCCAAAGTACCCACTTTCATTCACATCTGTTAGCCAATGTTGTGTTTTCCTGTGGGCTCAAGTAGTCCTCAAACATTTGCTATTCTTACAAAAGGCCAGCATTTCCTCTTGCTCTACCATTAGTGACTTTGTACAGTTTTTTAGTTTTTTTATCTTTAGTGAAGTGGTTTATGTTAGACATGAGACCTTGCTCAGTAAGAGGTTTAGGTTTTAGTTTTAGTCACTGAAAGAAGTGAGCCAGCAGAAACAGCTACTCATTCCCTTTTCCTCATTCCTCTATAAGAAACATTAGATCGTTCTGTGGGCAGGCACTACGTTCATCTGTAGTTTTTCAGCATCCAGCATGTTGGCTTCAGGCATGTTACTGCTGCAGCAACTTGATACTATTACACAAGTGCTCAGAATGGCATCAGGAGTTACAGAAGGTATCTTGACGTTACTCAGAAAAGTCCCTAGTCGATATTACTGACCTACAAATAATAGAAAGATTGGGTGCTAAGCTAACATTGCATGGAATTTAAACCACAGTGGACAACTACGCCATCTTCCTGTCTCTATGTTATGCAGAACTTCATTATTTTTCTTAATATGCCTGCACTTTTTAGTTATGTATATCTTTCACGGAAGTACAGTTTCCTGTTGAAAGACAAGAGACTTCACAAATCTCCCTGATTTCCTTCTTCCAGTGTTTCTTGTCGATCACATATTTCAAAATATATATTTTATTTTATACTTTGGCATGTAGCTAATCCTCCATTTTCCTCCAACAACTCTTTTATTTATGTTTTTTTTATATTAAAGAAGTATTTAGAGTTTTTTCTCTATAATCAAATCACCATTCCATTAATTTTTGAAAAAATTCAACTAAGGTCCATCAGCTGCCCATGTAAAGAATTTTCTGAAATCTTCAAATAATTTTGTCATGTCCTGCTTTCTTAAAAATTTCTACTACCTATAATTTACAGAATGGATGGAGTTTTCCAGATTCTGCCTTTACTGTGTTAAACGCAGTGAAGTTAAATGCAATGAAATTTATATTTCCAAAATAAAATTCAAAATGTTTTGAAAATTAATGCTTAATTTCAGTTGGATATCTTTGTAGCATGAATTTTCCCCTGAACTTTATGCATTTTTATAAATACTATTTTTTAGTATTTATAAAAATTATATTTTTATAATATAGCTGCATATTTGTTAGGCAGCTATACTGTGAAATCTAGAAAGGGACATTTTTCATTCTCAGTTAGCCTGCAGAAGAACCAGGTCCAGCATGCAGCTAAAATATACAGCAGTTTGTACCAGAGTTTTGGCTTTTTTAAGGTTGTCTTGATAACTTGAGATTCTGGGCACTTTTTCTGAGATTTGGGAAACTTATGAGGATACTGAGGATACCTGTTGTTTCCAGGTAAGGGTAACTCAAGCAGCTTCTGACAAACTCCATCAGCTGTCCCTGACCAGCGGGTGCCTGCAGCCTTTTTTCCAGCTGACCCCTGAGTAGGGACAGTCAAGCACCCTTTTATCCCAGGCCAGGACAGGGACTATGTAATAGCAGTTTGTGCAGCAATAGCAGAAGTAACCAGTAGATGTACAGCAGATTGCACAGCAGGTCATGCAGAAGGGCACAAAGAAGATGTCAGCGAACTTTCTTTGTCCAGCGTACACGTACTTAGAGGTGATGGTCACAAGGCACAGGACCAAGTGCTACTGAAGTAGTGCTGACAGCTCTTTGCTTTCAGACTTTTGTACCCAGGCAGCTTCAAATGGAGGACACAGCTAAGTCCATGGGGCCTCACACATTGCATCCACAAGTGCAGAGGGACCTGTCTGATGTCATTGCAAGGCCTCTCTAGATTATTTTGAGTGGTCATGGTGACTGGGAGAGGTTCCTGAAGACTGGAAGAGAACAAATATCACTTATGTCTTCACAAAGAAAGGTCCAGTGAACTAAAGGCCAATAGCCTTCACCTCAGTCCCTGGGAATGTGAGAGATGAAATCCTCCTGGAAACCATTTCCACACACATGAAGGACAAGAAAGTGATTGGGATAGTCTGCATGGATTTATGAAAGAGAAATTATGCTTGACCAAATGCCTCACTTTCTATTATGATTTGACTAGCTTGGTGGATGAGAGCTGAGCACTGGATGTTGACCTCAGGTTTAGCAAAGCCTTTGACATTATCTCCCATAATTTCATCTTGTCAACTTAATAGACAAACTGACAAAGTACAGGTTAGATGGGTGGATGGAGAAGTGGATTGAAAACCTGTTCAACAACTAGGTCCAGAGATTTATCATCAGTGGCACAAAGTCCAGTTGGAGATGCATCAGTAGTGACTACTACTCCAGGGCTACTACTAGAGCCAGTACTGTTCAACATCCTCATTAACAGCCTGGACAATAAGGCAGAATGTAGCAGAGAACTGGGGTAAGGGAACTCACATGAAGTTCAACAAGGGGAAATGCAAAATCCTACATCTAGGGAGGGATGACCTCAGATATCAGTATACACTGGAAACAAACTCTCTGGGAAAAATTTTTGTGGGGAAGAACCTTCTGGACAATAAGCAGACCATAAGCCAGCAGTGCATCCTCAGGGCCAAAAACAAAAGGAGACCCAGAATATCCTGGGCTGCATTCAAAAGAGTATTGCCAGCAGGTGTGGGAAGGTATCCTTGCCCTTTGCTCAGCACTGGTGAGACCATGTTAAGAAAGATGTAGACATACTAAAGTGGGTCTAGCACAGGGCCACAAAGCACATTAAAGGAACTGGAGCAACTGTAACAGGCTGGATAAACTTTCATTGGCTTGGAGAGCTGGGGCTCTTCAGACTGAGAGGGCTCAGGGGATCTTATCAGTGTATATAAATACCTGATGGGAGGGAACAAAGAAGAGGGAGACAGATTCTCCTCTGTAGTAGCCAGTGACAGGACAAGAAGCAATAGGTACAAATTAAAAACCAAAAAATTGCATCTAAACACAAGAAAGCACTTTCTTATTGTGAAGGTGGTCAAATACTGATACAGGTTGCCCAGAGAGGTTGTGGAGTGTCCACCTGTGGAGATATTCAAAACGTGAATAGATACAGTTCTGAACAACTGATCCTGCTTGAGAAGAGGGATTATACTAAATGTTCTCAAGAGTTCCCTCCAACGCAAACAATTCTGTGACTTATAATTAATTAGCTCTAGCTTATTCTCAGCATAGCTGCCAACAACTTCTTTATGGATTAGTAGGATTTCTTAAAAATATTTTATATGTATTTAAACAAACTGATTCTCTATCTTGGTGGTTTCCCTGGTTCCAGTGATTGAGTTCAAGCATTTACAAATCTTTCTATGATATCACAGCCTGTGGTATTCTTGATCCTCTGTTCATTGGGATATTGCAGGTGTCTTGAAGTAAATATTTTTGAAAGAACTTCCTTATTTCCAATTGTTTTGTTTATAATACCAAATGCTTCACTTAAGAGGAAGTTATTTTAGCATTATCTTAGTAATAAATTAAATACCTCATAAAACTGAGAATCCGTTGTAATATCTAGTGTTTCGGCACTGATTTCACTAAAGTTACAAATTTGGAGAGATCTTGTGGAATTACAATACTTGTTTTATGCTAATAAAGTTTATTCTTTGAGATTACAAATTTTTCTAATCAAGCATGAATAAAATTATTATGACATAGCGGAAAATCTTCCTAAATAAATAAATGGATGGGGAGCTGTTAGATTTTCTTAACATAATTATTTAGAGTGACATCAAAATTAATTTAAATTCAGATTGCATTTATCTGCTTTATAGAACTTAAATATTTCTTTGACATAATTTGTTTTCTAGTTCAGTGAGTAAATGTTGTACTTAACCAAATGTAAAACAAGCTTTACAGAGCAATGATAATTACTGCACAGTAGGTCAGGCTCCTGGCACACTGCAAACAATTTTCTTCACAGCTAAAGCTCTAGAGTTCTGGAATCTCTTTTTATCTTCTCAGTCCTTCTTGACTTTGATGTAAGTTGTTTTTAAGTATGCAAAGCTCTAATCTAGTTTTATCTTTAAGTTGGAGTGCTGTATGTTCCTTCACTCTGATATTTTATATTCCAAAAATGCTGCATGTAAAACAGGGAAATAATTTTCAGTTTTTCTACCAGAATATCTCTAGCTTAAAGTACCTAACTAGTAAAATAGGATACAGAAAAAAAAATGAAAAAAAATCCCACTTTGGCATTTAAAAATTATGAAACCATTGTAATTTAGAATGCTAAAGACAGCTTTATCAATTAGAAGAGTTCTATTTTTAATTTAATTCCCTTGTTAAATTCCATTGAAGAAATTAAAATCTAACTTTTAATGGAATAGCAGTAATTAATTAACTTTTAAGAACTCATTTAGAGTTTTCAGACTCTCTTCCAAATACTCTATTATTAATATTTCTTTTGTTCTTTCAGCAAAAGGAATAAAAACATGAGAGAATAAGAAATTTTTTTCTCAAAAGTAAAAATTAAGGTATAAACTATCTAAATGTAGTTGAAAACTATTTCTGCAAATGATTTTGGATTTAAATTGAACATCAGTGGATACATTTGAAAAATTGTGATGGAGATTTTGTAGTGATTTGTTGGCAAAATGGGTTGTGACATTTGACTTCTCAGCACTGCTAGGCTTATTTGAGGACTTTCTTTTTATGTTTGTTAAATGCATTTGAATTTTATGTAGTGTGGCTAGGCTTTCCCTTTTAGCATTTTATTAATACCACGATAGAGAAATTAAAGATATTGGAAATCATTCCTAAAATTGGAAACCCGAGACTGAGTGCAAGAATGCTTCTGCATTAGTGAGGAGCTCCCTACTGACTTTTCTTCCAAAACAGAGCATTAGGGTCTGCATGCTTTCTGTATTCTTCTGTGAGCTGTGTGTCTGTGAAAGGCTTTAGTGGGACATGAGGGACAGACTTGCACTTGTTTTCTGCAAATGCCTTAATTTCTTGCCTTCTGGCCTTATTTCTTGTGAGTTTATTCAGGTTTAACATTTAATACAGAGGTTAATTTGTAATTCGCTGAATACCATAATACATCCTAGAGGTCAAAGTTAATAGGATTGAAGAAGGAATTGTACACTGAAGTCCTAACGCTGTATTATTGAAGTTTAAAAGGTTTTATTATCTGTGGCATAGATTTCCAATTTAGGAAAGAGAGTATCCAAACTACAAGATTTCTAAGGATAAAAAAGCCTCCCGTAGTTATGCAGTTGTGACACTACCAGAGTTAATGACAAAATTCTTATTTATCTGCAGCTGTACAGTCAGGTGGTTAAATGTCAAAGTCCTCTTGAAAAATTACCAATTTTTTTACTAAATGTGTAGATACAAATAATGACAGTATTCAGGTGTGCATTTGTTGTGGATTTGTAATTTTCAGTTGTCATAGTTGATTGGGATTCTGGAGAACATTCTTCTATCCTACAGCTGATCATTAGATGTGCACAGCTAAGCAACTGGGTTTGACGGGTGATTGATCTGATTTTTGTGATTAATTCCAATCTTCTGTTTCCTATTTGCTCTTGAGCTGACTTTCTGACTGATACTGCGGTATGACATCTGCCTTCATTCCCCTAAAATGGCAGTCTGCCAAGGTTTTTACCATAAAACAGAGCAGGGCACTGTCACCAGTTTTGGTCTGGGCTGGGTTTTCCCTGGGTTAGAGTTGATTGCAGCTTCGCAAGCTTCAGGTGAACTGCCAGGCCCGCTGGATTCCAAACAGAGGGGGGAAGCTGTGAAGCTTAGAGGACTGAGACAAAGGAAAGCCTCTTTGCTGTACTCTGAATTAGTGTGGACACTAGGACTTGTCTGGCTGCTTAGTGGTAACTTTGGGCATCTGGAGTAACAGCCTTTCAGCTGCCCAGAGCCCCACTCACACAGCTGTGTTTAGGCAGGCAAGGCACTGGTGGGGCATCTGTGGGTTGGGCATTTTGAAATGGAGGTCTTTACTTTCCACCTGCCTCCTGTTTTGATTCTGTCTGTTCCTTTGTCAGTCTGGTTTTGAGGATTATGCAAGAGAATCTTAGTTTACCTTGGCAAATGAACTACATAAACCTCATTAATCTTACATAACAACTGTAGTAGATAAGACTTTAAAACCCAGATTTCTACATTCCCTAGAACTAGTTCCTGTTTTGAAATGTGATGTGTTTCAAGAACCATTAATTACCAGTTTCCCTTGAAAATGCACACGGGCTAATTCTAAGAACTTCTGCCTTCGTATTCAAGTATGGGTGTTCTTTAAATTATTAATTCCATAAATAATGTCGGTACTCCTACATAACTCTACTCAATTTTATTTTTAAATAATCCATACCTTTTTTTAAACACTAGGATTAGATATTTTACTCTTCTAAAGTTAGATATATGCAAATAGATGGATGCAATATGATACAGCAGGGGGTTACAAAATAGGCTTTGAATTCTTGCACTGTACGTTGGATCTGCAGCATTTCCCAGGGCCAGCAGTCAGAATCAGAGCACAAGCCCATGGAAGGATGGGCAGATCTCCTCTTCTGAACAGCTTTTCATCTTATGTAAAGCAAAGCTCATCAAGTAATTTCAATTCATAGAAGGGGTAAAGGAAGAGAGAAATAAAGAATGCAGCTGACCATGTACTTCAGCTGGGCACTCAGCTGGGTTTCCTGAAGCACAAAATTTCTCATTTATTTTATTTGTAGTATTTTGTCTTTGTTTGCCCCTAACCAAGCAGTTGTTATTTGCATGATTTGTGTGTGTATCTTAGCTGAAGCCTGTCCCATGGAAAAGAGGAAAGTAGCCAACTGTCCAAATTAGTTGGGGGCAGGCTCTTGATGAGTCAAGGGGATAGGATACAATATCAGTAACATGTGGAAAACTTCCTATCACATTAATTGCCATCAGAAATATATGCAGCACAAGGGAAATAACCAGCAACTGTTTAGGTCTTCTTCAGATATGCTCAGTAGCATTAGATAACTGGGCCTCCTGTGCTGGCTATCAGCCTGTAGTGGTTTGATTATATTTTAGTTTATTGAAGATTGCATGTTAATTAGAGTTTTTCAAATTGTTGTGATATGTTGACATTTTGCAAAAGCAGGGGGTGGAGTGTCGTAGTGGTTTGAATCAGGTTTTTCCCCTGCAGTCGAAAATGGTAAAATCTGAGGGGGTGGTGGCCCTGGAAGTTTTGAAGTTTTGTCCAACAGTATGGCAGTAAGTATGGCTTTTATGGGGCTGCCAAGACCTGCTGCCGAGCAGGAGATGGGAACTGTGGCTCTCTGCTAAGCCCGCTCTACAAACTGGAGAGGACAATGAGATGTTTTTTACTTCTTTCTTGCCGGGAGGATGACTCAAAATCAAATTGTAAATATTTAGTTACAGCCTGGCTCATGGCCTGCTCAAGGCAAGATCATATTTGGCTTGTCAAAAACATTCTTCTAATTGTTTTAATTATCCTGAACAAAAATATAAACTGATTTTCTCTACTTACACTGTTACTGTAGTATAAATTCTATCTATCCCATGCTGATGCTGAGAAGTCATAGAGAAGGAATGCTGACAAGTACGTAGAGCTTTGTGTATTCCTAACACTAAAGTCTCCATATCTGTCTGAAAGGCATTGATGGAAGGTAGTGGCCTGTTACGCATTTCTGTGTTAAAATTAAAATATCAGTTTATAAAGGTGCTTGGAGGAAAAAAAAAAAGGACTTCTATTACTCTAGAAAAAGCTTACACTTCATACTGATCCCTGTGGTTGCTTTACATGGAACATAGCACAATGTCTAATAATGATTAGATAAAAGGTTGGGCAAGTGTTTCTTCTGTATTTCATTGGGTAGGGGTTCTACTAATTAAAAAATGACTGTGAAAAATTAATACCCACAATTTTTATTTTTTTTATATCTGATTTTTCAGAAAGTTCACCGAGTTTTGTCTTTGCTATGTCATAAATCAAATTTTAGCTCATCTTGTAAACAGAGATAAAATTGCCTTCCCAACATATTCCATGTTTTCCTGTGTAATTAACACCTCGTTCACAGTTGTGTCTGCCAGTCAAAGCCCTGTCTTTTTCTTCCTGACACTTCCTTGATACTTTGTTTAGACTGCTGAGATTTTTAGTGTCATCCTCAGGATATTTTAAAGAAGTCCAAACAGGAAAAGGAAGGTGCTTCAAGAAGTCAACACTGTAGATCATTATAACTCAGAGGGACTATTTTAAAAGTAAGGAGCAATTTATTTTTGTTTATTCCTTACATTGTTACCCCTCAATCTGTTTTTCATACTTTCTAAGGGAAGTTTAGTGAGTTTTTTTAAAGAAAGTCAGGGAATATTAGTTTCCAAATGTATTTCTGTAGTAGATATCAGTCCGAAAGTACAGATCTAGCTAACTACAGCCCCCTTTCCTTGTGCATGTGTGTCTTTCCTGGCACTGTGCCTTTTGTCAGGCCAGACAAGGTCCTCAGTTGCTCAGTGAACTGCATCAGTCAACTGACCAAAGTCAAAGAGTACTCAACTTTTTTTGTGGGCCATCCTTAGCCCAGATGAGTTTTCATCTCTGGCTTTTCCCAGGGCTGTATGGACTGTGTTACCAGCAAGCAGAGGACATGCTGGGGGTGCGTAATAAGGGCAGTATAACCATAATCCCAGTTTACACACCTACTACTGTATTTTGGTTCTAAAAATTTATCCTGAGCTGCCCCAGTTAAACCCCTGCATGTGCAAGTACTGGTGAGATTAAACAGCTCAGCACATAATGTATGTCTCAGCTACTTAAGACCAAGGAATTTGGCACTCCAAATATGCTGAGGTGTTTTTTTTTCACACTGCCCTTAAAACACACTGACTGACGGAGAACCTTTATAAAATCGTGGTGGTAGTGTACATGCTACGTGGCACAATTTGTTCATTCTTCAACTTGAAGGGCTTCAAATTCCTACCTCTCTCAGGAGAGTCCCTGTCTTCTAGGCAAGAGGTTACCCTGGTGACCTGCAGGGTGTGAGGAAGACAGGGTTTCTGACAGGGGGAGAACTGTAACCCCCCCTTGTGCAAGACCCAGAAGGACCACTCTGGATGCAGTCACAGTGTGGCACAAAAGGGACCTTTATTAAACATGGATGCCGGCTTATAAAGGGAGAGCAGAGACCCTTCTGGAAAGAAGGGTGGAGGTTGGGAGGAGTATTAAAGGAGTGGCCAATCACAGCAACAAGGGGTGGAACTGTTTAAACATGAACAAATGGGAAACTGTCTCTGGGGAGAACTGCTGAAGCAGGGTAGAATGAATAAGGAAAGGGCTTAGAACGAATAGGAGAAAGGGTAACAGGGGTACAGTGAAGGGAATCGTACACCTTATAATAAGGCATATTATACTAACAATAAAACAATTACACAACTGAGTAAAGACACTGGGGAACAGACACTCTCGTAGTCATGATAGTCACATTCAGCACATTACAGTGTAAGTACACTCCGATATATTTTCATCCTCTTCTTCTGTTCTCTTTTCACTAAGTTTCCTCCACCACTCATAGGATTCTCTTGGGGCACCTTCAACAGTTTTGCACTCTTACGGTCATCATCTGGTTCCCCTTAGCATCAAGATTAATGAAAGGCAGAGCATGAGAGTGGTTTCTTACAGATCAGGGATCTCACCTGGAAAAAGTGAAACTGGATTTTGCTTTCTGTTCCTGAGATTACTTCTGCAGTTTGTGTGAGATCATTATTTAATAAAATACAGAAGCAGGCTTAGAAATAGGGGCCACAGCTTACAGAAATACCCCTATGTGTAAATTGTGAACTGTCAGCAAGCATTTTAATTTTTTCACTTTTTAAGCCAAGTTTTCACCAGAACAACCCCCTAAAGCTTTACATTAATTTACACTTGCCATATACAAGGGAAAAATTTATTCTTAATGGATATAATGCTTCTTTTTTTTCTTAGCTATCACACCTAGATATTAGTTGTTCTCACCTGTTGCTACTAAAAATGTGCATCAGATTTTGGCTTGGCAATAAAGATGTAAATTCCTGTAAATTACTTCCATTTTTATGTTGATCTTCCTAAAAAAAAGCACATGTGAAAACAGCAGTTGTTCAAGTAAGCTCTGTACTAAAAAATTATAGTAGTTACATATGCATGGTTTTTTTGGAATCTTAGTGGAAAGTCTCCCTTAAGTAGACTTTTATGGACCTTAAGTTTTAGTGCAAATGATTTGCATGTGCATTACATATACACAGATGGTAGTAATTGCACAAAGAAGGTGAATTGTTTTTGCAAATAAATCTCTGACTTGTGTGCTTGTTATCACATCCCAGAGAAGAAGGATATGGGTGTTTCTTAATTAGTTTATATTGCGCGTATGTACTTACTGTGCAAGTCAGACTGCGGGAGCACAGTGTAACATTCCAAGCTCTGGTATATTCAGACAAAATATAATGTCTTTACACCTCATCAAGGTGTTTTGTTAATATCCTTGTCAATGTGTACTCACATTTGAGACAAAGCTTTAAAATGTGACAGTAGATGTTACAGGGATGCAAATAGTTTGTCATAACTATTAAAAGCAATCCTAGAAGCAGTGTTGCAGTGACTGATACAGAGTATTCATTTTGGATGGGTTTTGATTTTTATGGTTTTTTCATAGTAAGCAAGGCAATAAATGTTTTCTTAAAATTCTTCTTCCAGATCAGTCCCTAGCCACAATATTTATAAATGTCTGTTCTAATTTTTTGTTTCTAGGGAAGACGAGGCAAACCAGGTCTCCCAGGAAAACCGGGGCCACCAGGACCTCCTGTGAGTAACTAGTGAGAGGAATGGGAAATTTTCACTCTGTCCTCAGACTTTGTTAGCATTTTTGTAGCAGGTTCCTGAATATAACTATAATTGAAAATAATTGATCTATGTGTACTCTGCTCTATCTATCAAACAGCTACTATTGCTAGCCTTTTGATACAGCAAGTATAAAAGGACTGGGTCCACAAATATGAGGGACTACCCAGGAGGAAAAAGAACAAGATACAAACTTCAGCAGGGGAAGCAGAAATTGACATTTCAAAGACTGGCCATATATGCTAAATATGAATACTGTGCATTCATTTTCTTAGCAAAATGTGCGATGCTCTGTAGAAAAAGGGATAACTTCTGTCTCAGAGGGGTAATTTGAAAGATGAAGGACTGTGTGAAGCATGTGCCAATTGTCTGAATGGTGGGGAGGATTATACCCAGTGCTGGAATGAGCACTCAGCTGTAGTTCAAATGAGTTGACTGAAGAATTAAAAAGATTAAGAAATACATGGCTCTATTAAGGGATTTGCAATATGAAGAACTTAAAGGTTTAGCTCAGATCCAAGAGGTTTGGGATTTTATTTTTCTCCTTTACTTTTTTTTAAAGATAAATGATTTAAAATTCAAGTCATGCGTGGATGTATACTAGTCTTTAATAAATGCAGCTTTCCTTGGCTAGAGGAAGATTTGGTCATATTAATAAAATTCCCTGTATATTGTATTGTAAAAATGGTGTTGTACACAAATACAAAACAGCTGTTCATGGATTAAACTTCTGCTGCTTTACATTCTTAATATAAAACAAAGATTTCATAATTCCTTCTTCTACTTACCTAAAATAGGTAAAGGCTAGTAGTTTATGCATCTGAACATTTGATTCATATGCTTCAACCTCATCTTATTTCTAGAGAAGAGAATAATGCACTGTTGTGTGAGACGCAATGACTAAAATAAAATAGTTTTCATCCAGCCTCATCTAAAACAAAAAGTGCATACATTTTATAAATACTCTTTCCTTGCAAAATATGTTCAGAAGGAGGAGTTGATGATGAAATTCATTTATCCTGCATAAAACTACATAGATAAAAATTAGTCTCTTGCACAGTTTGGACTTCAGAATGCTGAAATGTTCCTGCAGACTGCAGGAGGCCAAACAGGAGAAAAGGAGTGATGCAGAATCTTTCTTAATACAAATGCCAAAAATAACCTTTAAAGGATAAAAGAGCAAACCATAGCAGAGGTCAATGTTAGACCTAATCTACTTAGCTTTTCATGAGCTGGTGAAAAGGTTTTTCTCCATTACTGATTTCTGCCATCATAGATTTGCTGGCAGGTCAGGCTTGTGAAGATTTATGATCCTTGACAGATATACTAGGAATCTAAATTACACTTCTGTAACTGAGATATATTTCAGATTTTCTTACAGCAAATAGAGCACTCAACTTTGTCAGCATGGCAACATCCATACAAGGAACTCCGTATGAGTACTGTAGCCTAGTACTACGCACCAGAAAAGCATTCCTCAAGCAGTCATGGCCTAAATATTGGTTAAAAGTATTTGTTTCTGGTATAACTATCTTGATGCACTCCTTGCTTTGGGTACACCTATGTCATCATCTTGTGTTCTTCTTCCAAGACTGAGAATACAGAGCATAGAAAAGGCATACTCTAAAAGCAGGAACGCCTGCTAATGTGCATTGGCAGTATTGCCATGTTTGAAGTGCCACAGCTTGTACATACCGAAAAAACCTTCAACACCATCTATCATTCCTCCTCTCTTCTTGAAGGCTCAAACCATATTCAGTTGTGCTATACTGTGCTTCCCTTTACCCCTTTTCTACTAATAGTAAGCAACTTCTTCATGCACATGGATGTGCCTTTACTTTGGCCTTTCCAAAGCGCAACAGAACTGTCATGCCTGCAGGATGCTGGTTGTGATAAGTTTGGCATACACAGGATACAAAATGATTAACAGTTTGACTGAACATGTGAAAATTAGACTCTCCAGGATAAACAAGTTTGGGGTTTGGTTGATGCTTCAAAAGCATATGAAATTTGTATTTGAGAAAAAGGAGATTCGGTCATTAATTATCAGGGTAGCTAAAGCACACACTGTGTGCTTGAAATTAATAAATTTACGTAATTTATTTATCAGTTTATACCATGATGTTAAATATTTAATTTAGATATTAAAACATCCAGGTGCTTAGTAATGACCAAAACAAACAAACAAAAAAAAAAGAAACCCAAAACCTGTGAGAAGGAAAGTTCTGCCTCTTTCAGGAAGAAGTTGGCGGACAGGATACAATACTCAGGGGATTTATTTTAAAGGACAGTCCCAATAACAGTGTGTGCAGATAGGGATTTGTGTGGAAAAGATTGGTAGTAAAATTAAAGAAAACTGAAAGTTACAAAAATTGCAGTCAGCATACATGCTGTGCTTTCGCATGACAGCGTTATAAGGACACATTCTAACAGTCAAAAATCTACTTGTCACATGGCAGAATTGAAGACTTTTCTAACCTTTTCTAAGTATCTCATATTTTTTCTTTTTTTTTTTCCTAACCCAATTGCTGGGGATTTTTTTTTTCAGTAAAATTGGTGCTTGTAGTGAATTTCTAGTCCCTTTACATCATCTGCACATCTTTGGTTAAAAACCTGTGTTGGTGTCAGAAACGTAGATTGATTGGCAACTGGTAATTAAACTACTCAGTTAAAATGGGACTTCCTATGCAATTTCTTCCAGGTATCCTTTCTTTTGCATCATTTTCCCCTTATCCTTTCTTTTATGTATTTTTTTCCCCTTTGGAGCAAATCCTGTGCTCACAAAAGCCAAGGAGTCAATGAGGAGTTTTATTGATCAGTTATAAAAATATTTTTGTAAACCTACCCAGGTCTGTTCCCCTTTTGAGTATTTGTTTAAAGTCTATTAAATATTATAGACTTTTAAAGTGTTCTTTTATTCCCCTTCCTTTTCAGAATTCCTGGTATGCATCCTTGCTGTGTGACGTACTGTTGTGTTATTTCGGTACAGGAGAGCTGAGATGTGTTCTCACATAACTCTCACTCCAGCAGGTAGCAATTTGTGCTGAAGTCAGAAATCCAGACCGTTTAAGTTAAGCAGCAGCTCCCTCTAGTGCTTTTTGGCCCTTTCTCCACTTTGAAAGAGCCTAGATAGGAGTTTAAACCTTCTGTTAAATATGCTGTTCGCTTCAGTCTCAGAAACATTGTGAAAATTCTGATTGTGAAATCAAAACCTCAGTATCCTTCATATTTTATATATTTGCTCGCTTCCATTTTCTTCTAGAGTCTTCTGAAAAAGAGTCTGTCTCTTTCACGTGCTGTTATCCTGCTCAGCATGGCTCTTCACTGAAATCAAAATGCTGATTTTACGAAACAAAAAGAAATAATAATAGATGCTGTGAGGTTTTAAGTACAGCATTTTGATCAGATTGCAGAACTGCACTCTCTTCTGCCATAGCTGCTAATAAAAAGACTACAGGACTTATAAACACAGAAAGGGTTCCCAGCAGACTGTAGCTTGTTTTGAATTATGTATAATGGCTCTCTAGTTACCACACTTCTTTTCTTTTTTTTCTCACTACTTAAAAGCAAATGAGAGAATCACAGAATGAGTAGGATTAGAAGGGACCACTGTGGGTTATGTGACACAACCTCCCTGCTCGAGCAGAGTGTTCTTAGAGAATTTTGCACAGGATTGAGTTCAGATGGTTCTTGCATGTCTCCAGTGAGGGAGACTCCACAACGTCTCTGAGCAATCTGTTCCAGTGCTCACCTGCACAGTAACATGTGGAATGTATTTGAACTTAGTATTTATGCATTCTCAGCCTCAGGGTGGAAAGGCCAAATTTTGCAGTCTTTATTTAGGCAAAGTGCTTTTCTGGTCTTGGGGTGTAGAATTACTATCTGCCTCATTTTGTGTAGAGTTTTATTAAGAGGAGATAATTTATTTTTCTGTTTGTTCTACCTAGAAGATAGCTGCCTGATGTTAGGCACTGTTTTACATATTATGGTCAGTTGTGGGAGGTTTTGAAGTTGGATTTTTTGGGGAGGTTGGGATTTTATTTTTTTATTTTTACTTTTCAATGAATCAGCAGGTATTTCTATTTACATAGATGGGAGAGAGGACAGAAAAAGGATTTTTACTTGTTTTCCCATCAAGGGCTAACTTTATCTTTTCTGCCCTAATTTTCTCTGTCTCTACTGGAACTGTTATGACTGGAGGAATTCCATTTCTCAAGAGCTCCCATTTTGGTGGGACATCAGCTTGTTTTTAAAATAAAAAGAGTGCTAAGCTAGAGTTGTGCTACAGACTTCCACCAGTATAACACCATTCTTTGAGGTGAGTCTGAGTACGATTTCTGCCCAGTGTTGTTGTTTGGCAGAAGTGAAGTGTTATCAGCACTAGTTTTTAAAGGTAGCAAACATGAGGACTACCTGTTTTGTCTAGGTGCCATCTTGTCGAAGCTATCTGTTGCAGAGGTGGAAAAGAAAGTTTGGGTGTGCTAAATCACAGGCTAGTAAACTATAATCACAATTATTCATTCTCTTAAACCAACATGTCCAAAGCTATTGTTTTCAACTAATAGATTTAATAGATTTATTTCATGATTGCTATTAGCCCTTGAAGCTCATCATTCAGTTCATCATACTTTTTCAAGGGGCTGAATTTCATAACTTTTGTCTTCTCAAGTATTTTTCCTTGGAAGATTAGCTTTGTGTTAAAGTCTTAAATTAAAATAGAGTCACATTTTGTTTGTGTTACATGTGATTCAGTAGAAAATTTCACTTGAATTTCTTTATTTAATTACATATACTTTTGGTCTTGTGATTCAATACGTATGTCATTGCCACAAAATTAGTTATCTTAACTAGCCAGCAGTTCGCCTTGGAAATTTCATTTCCTCTGCCTCAGGAAATACTGTCATTCCTCTACCAATGTTTTGAAAGGGAGTGAATGTTATCATTTAATTACAATAAGCAGAAAATCAAAGCAATGGTAAGTGAAAATTGTCAGTAGCATTTATGGTTTCCCTGGACTTTCAGCTTCTTTTTAGAAGAGTATTGGAAATGGTTACATGGTAGGATGGGAATGGCTGGCAAAGATTGGTCATATTGCTTGTTTCTATGCATTAAATTTTTATATGCATATCAAAATATAATTTATTTCATGTATGCTATTGTGGCAGACATCATGCCTTCATCATTCTTTCCATTTGCTCTTGGAAATAACTTGGAAAAGTTATACAACACTGCACATCTGCACTGATGAGTTTCACGATGTTTTACATTATAGTAATCAGAAAAACAGTATCTTATTTTAAGGGGCAGGCACCAATGTGAAATAAAAGGATAAAGTGATTACACTGAGTCACTTGCAGACTGTGTTCTCCAAAATGGCCTATTCTTGAGATGCAACCGGTGCAATTTACTTGTTACACATTTTACTGCATGGACTGAGATTGGGTAGACTTCTTCAGCAGTTTCATCTATACAGAAATGCAGATGAACTATAAAAGTAAAGGGAGGGAAATACATTGTAAACCCCTGTAATTTCACAGTTTGGAGCTATTTTCCTTTAAGCACCAGTGTTTCTATTCCTGCCTTGTCTATAGAAATAACATCTGAAACCTGTTTGTAATTTCAGAAAACAATCAGGACACTTTTTCAGTTCTTTTCTTATTCATACAACTGTACTCTCTGTGCACTTCACTTCTCTCAATTACACAACTTGATAGTAAAAAAGAGAAAGGAAATCCTGCTGAAGTGAGCTTCAAAGTGGCAGATGTGCAAAATTCTCAAGCGAAAGCTAGAAACTGCTTGTACAATAATTTTTCAATTGCTGTTAATTTGATTGCTTCTTCACTTGCAAACCAATGCTACTGTTTTGGGGTTTTTTTGTTTGTAGAGAATTCAGAGTGGATTGTGCAACTATATTAAAGGAGTGGAACAGTGCGGAAGGAAAGAAAGAGACTACAGTTTAGGAAAAAAGTCTAGAATAAAAATATTTTCTGTTGTACACTTGTTTAAATATGGTGTTATAGTTTTATTATAGAAAGAATGATGGAAAGATAAAATTATTAAATTTATGTCAATTTTTGAAAACAGAAATACTAAAACCAGAGGTTGTTTATCTCTGGTAACACAAAAACTGTGGCATAGTCAGGAATACAGTCCAAATGCCTGAAGTGCTCCTTGACTGTCTTAGTCATGAGGCAGTTCGGGGATGGGGATGTTCGAGGTTATATGTGGTTTTCAAAACTGTGACGTACAATGGCTTTTCATTTTGTGAAGAATTATTTTAGGTACAAATAATATCTGACATGTTGAGGTTGGGGGCAAGTACAGCTTTAAAATTCTTCCTGGGTTGTGTGGCAGAAGCAGTTTCATTTGTGTAAAAGAAACAACATGGAACATGGTAGCAAATGTAAAGGGAGAATAAGTTCTTACTTTTGACTCCTTGCAAGATTGCAGAATCCTGCAAGGATACTACGTTCAAGGATTCAACACCACAGGACTACAGTTGAGACATCTGAGCAGTGTCATCACAGTGCAGTCCCAATTCTGGACTGCCATCTTTGATATGGATATCAAAACAAAAATTCTGCCATTAACTTCAGAAATCAGAGTGGAGTGAGCATCTCAGTGAAAACATCTTGACTATATTTATCTTATATTTAACATAAAATCGAAGTGACAATTCACTTCAAAATAACATGAATGGAAGAATTTATGGCCTTGTATCTCTTCCAATGTTGGGAACAAAGAGGGAATGAGACACCTGTGATGTTTCATGTGGCTTCCAAATCTTCCTAATGTCCCCACTAACACAAAAGCTGCAGAATGTAAATTGTGATTCTAAAAAGCCCCAGAGAAGGAGAGCTACTTTTGTGCCCTGTCTGTGTTACATCCAGGTCAATCAGACTAAGTGACTTACTTAAGTATATTGTAATCCTGTTATTGAAGTCAAATGTTTCCTACAGCCATGTGCATGGCTGTAGTTCTTATTGCATTATATGAAAATTTCAACTCAAAGAGAGTAACTATGCTAATCTGTAAATTTAATTGACTTTTAATTCATAAGATCTTGACTGAACTGTCAGTGTTCTACTCTCTTCTACAAAACTCAAAAATCTCATTGATGGCCTGGTTTTTGGCAGACTATGCCAAAAATGTTGAGTTTAATGTCCAAAAATGGTTTTTTGCGAGCATATTTTTTTGATCTCTTCATCCTAAGTCTGCATTTGAGTAGGAAGTTCCTTTTTCACAATTGAATTTCTTGATGAAAGATCTGTATTTAAGTGCAAACTTGCAGCGCTAATAAAACTAGGAAGTTAGTGTTCTGGAGAATTCTGACATTCCTCAATTTCACTTTCTGTACTCTTAAGTTAAAAATTTACCTGTTTACTCACACTAGGAGCTGCTTCTACACCAGACCCTACTCTTCGACTTAGTGGAAAGAGTTTTAAAAGCTGCAGAACAAAGATGTTGCTCATACCAGAAGGGATTTATATTAAAATCAATATGAATGTCACTACTGCCTTCTCTGACAGACCAGTTCACTTCAAAATAAGATGCTGGTTTCCAAAATTCAGAGATTTAGAAACTGACTTTCCTCCTCCCCTGTGCCTGATAAAAAGATATAATGAAGTTACAGAAAATAATTTACTGTATGACCAAACAAAAATATAAACTCTTTTAAGTCCTCACTGCTCTTTGAATAAAGATATGCAAACATAAATTTAGTTCAATTAAAATGACCTTTTGATACATATTTTTCCATATAGGGTCCTTCTGGACTAGAAGGAATTCTGGATTCATTGAACAAACATTATAATGAGGTATGGAGATTTGATATAGTGTCTGTGTGGGTTTATGACTAAGAAGTATCTAAGGTAGAAATGACTACAGTTTTGATCCCTGCAAACCACATTCCAAATTAATCCAAAAGTTAGTTCCTTCTGTGTTCTCTTTCTGCATCCCTTTACAAGCTCAGGCCACACTCCAGTCACATACCTACTGTGTCATTTGTCTTGCTGTCTTGCCTCCCATCCATCTTCTACTCGCTGATTTTTTGACTGGTGTAACTCAAAAAGCAGGTGGGTGGACCATGGAGCTGTTAGCGGGAAGCACCAGGTCCCCACTTCTAAAACTAATTGCTCTAAGTTGTACTTGACATCACTTTCTTGAACTGCTCTGTCATGATTCTAAGAGTAAAATAGAAAGACAAGGCATAATTTTGAAAAGATCTGCTAGCAATCCTTGAGAACTGTCCTTATGTTTGTATTATAGACTCATAAAAATAGTCTTAATTACAAAACTACCTGCAGCTAAAACCACTTAATAGAAAAAAAGAAAAAAGTTAAAATTGGATAGGATGGCGTTCCACATGACAGAGCTTTGAAATACATACTACAGATGTTTCAAAGTTGTAGTGTCTGCCATTGTAAGAAACCATAATTCAGAGATTACAGACGTTTACTTAATTGATGCTAGAGCAGTTAACTTATCTGATCAGAAAATTCTATTTAATTCAAAGACTTATGAAACACTACTACAGCAATATTTGTTCAATATAAAGGCTAATGTGTGTATCACATCTTAAGTCATGAAGGTCAAGCCTGGAAGACATCCATTTCTTTAAATATTAGAATGTACAACTATGAAGAGCAGGTGAATTCACGGTATTCTCCTATACAACATTTCTAGACAAGTACTGAAATCTTTTCTTGAATAGATATTCTGGAGCTAAGTTCATGTCAAATATATCTTTTCAGTTGTTTTTATCACTGAAGTGATTTCTCTGTTATTTCTGATATTTAATTCATTTCAAATCAGTGTATCACCTTAGAACCATGCATTAGGAATTAAGCATGGGGCATTTTCATGCCTGGAGACTTAGTTTCTGGTTTTGGTTTGCCATTTCAAATGTATGTGTTGAATTTTTCTATATTTTAATTTTACACCTTTGGTTTTCTTAGCAGTTAATTTTTTTCCACCAAAGAGCTTTTGCTGATGCCAGCCCTGTTTCCTCTATCAATATCATATTTATTGTAACTCATTCCCCACCTTTACACTATGAATTTCTTTTATCCTGATAGTACCTTTAAGGTAATTTTGCAAGAGGAAATACAAGCAGTGGTGACCTTCTGGAACTGATAAGCAGGTGTCTCAAAAAAAAAAAATTTTTTTTCTTATCACTGTAAGGCTCTAAGTGTTTGTAAGGTGGCTTATATTTCCTAATTAACAATATTCTGGAAAAAAGCTGCTACGTGTCTATAAATTAATTGTCTTTTAAATCCTGTACACCTTAACAACTTTTCTTCCTTCAGCTGTCTAGTTTGAAGACTTTAATGACTCTGTCACAAGCAATTAACTGTTCAACAAGGAAGTGCTGTTTGATTCCTGGTGAAAGAGGAGATGACTTTCTGATTCAAGCAACAGGTTCTAAATATGAAAAATTTCTGTAACTATGTGTTCAGAACCTCCTAGAGTCAAAATAAGTCTCTAACTGCTTCAGCAAACATATTAGTTCCTATACATTTTATGATGGAAGTAGGATGTTTCCATCAAGGACAAGACAAAAAGTCATCAAAGGCAAAGACAGCTTCTCTGCTTTGCCATTGATTCATGCAGATGTATGCACCAGTAACTTCCCTTTCTTTCCCTATTATATAGTATGTCAAGAGCTGATTTCATCCACTGCACCTTGGAGGCACTAAGCAATTTTTTGCATTCCAGTATATAATTTCCAGTATATAATTGCCTCAGTAATTTGCATTGGTAAAATGATATTTGAGTGATACCCTGAGATTTTTGAGATTCCTCACAGCACAGGAAATGATCTTGTCATTTTCCATCACTTTATGAATGTTCTTAAGGACCTCTTAAGGTCTTCTTTCACTTTGGTGTTTAAAAGTGTGGTGTGACCCCATTTTGGTTGCTATAGATATCTTAATACCTTTTTTTTTCCCTGAGGATGTTAGTTGGCTTCTTTGTGTTGGTATTTTCAGGAAGCATGAGAAACTTCTACCAAGAAATGTGGTGACTCTTAAGACCCATCATAATTAATAATGTCTCTTTTTTTTTTCTCTAATTTCTCTGTTTCTTAGCAGATTATTTGCTGTTCTTCTGAGTTCTGTATGATATCAAGAAGTAGTTGTTTTTGCATGATGTAATTAAATAATTTGGTGCAACCAAGGTTCTTCTGGCTCAGTATCAATCACTTTATTGTGCTAGGAGGCTGGAGTGCAAGTCTTTAAAAGCATAATATACTTGATCCATGTATACAGTGAAAGAGAGCACTATAAATACAATTGCTGATCACAGCAGCAAATTGTGATGAACAGCAAACCAAGATCAGCAATCTTTCTTTAATGAAGGTGAGGGGAACCTGCTGAGGATAAGTAGTAGCATTGATCCTTAATGGGTTGGGAGACAGTGCCAGAACCTTTCTTCCCTCATTCCTCCTTTGTACCTGTTCTTGCAAGACATGTGACTATTTTTATGTTCCTTCTTGTTATGTCTTTTGTGCTTTCAGCGTAAACAAGGTGCTTTGCATGTATTCAATACATGCATTTTTTTTCTATTCTTTTTGCCAAAAAACTAGTTCTGTCCTGTACTGCAGGTTACATTCCTTCAGCGATTGGTAAACAGTGCCTCATTATTTGAGTTTATATACTCTCAGACCTCTGTTATCATCCTTTGCCTGGGCTTTCAGGGCCTCTCTCATCTTTTTTACTTGTCAGTTTCCCACACATAAATAGAAGGTCACTGTAGTCAAACTTGATTCTAAACATGAGTTGAATCTAAAATGTTCTACAACACGTAAAAATAAAAATGAAACCAAAACACAAAGAAATTGAAACTGTATCACATTCTTTCCAAGAAATGTTTTAGAATAATTATAATTCATAGGAATTTTAGATTATTCTGGAATAATGAATTATTAATTTTCTAAAATTTTTTTGCTTTACTGTATTTTACTTAGATTTTGTTGTAAGGAGCAAATTACCTATAAATATGCAAAGACCATAGAAGTAGTTATTTAGTCTAATAGCCTCTTTTCTTTTCCTCCATGTATGCATAAGAAATGCACAACTAAGTATAAATCATAATTTATAGTGTACTCATTATAACAGACACCTGATTGTGCTCAGTCCAGTAGTAGTTAACTACTTCTCAGCAATACTCAGGTTCCTTTATCTGGGTATCTGCCTCTGGCTCTGAAGCTGATTTTGATAATTAGTGTACCAACAGTATTTACAAACCCTAAATACCTAAGAAAATCCACCATAACACTAGCATTTCTAAAATAATAATGATTTTATTAAACTGATTTTATTCAGTTTATATTCAGTTATCTACTTCTAAAAATATTAACAGAGTGCAAATGGCACTTTTATTCATCATGATGTTTTTCTACTTTAGAGATATGGAAACTGGAATATGACCTGCTAAGGGTGGTACATGTTCTAGGGCTTAGATTCCTTGGGTTTAGATGGGTGCTCATTTTTCAGGATCTTTTATTGTTGTTGTTGTTGTTGTTTCTTTTCCCATTGTGATTAAAAGAAAACACATTCCCCATAGGTAGTCTGAGTCTGGCTTTGTGAAAAGGAAATAATTTGCTTTGTATTTTATTGTGTCTTTACCTTGTAGAGAAGAGTAAATAAATGCGGTGCAGTAAACACCTGAGCACGTATACAACCTGAACCTCTGGTCCTTAAATCTGTCTATTTTCTTTGAGGAGCAGTGTGAGGAGCCTGTTGACCATGTTTATTCCCACTCCTTCTGGCTCACTACTGTAGTAGACTTAAATTAGTTCTACATTCTTTTGCATTTCATGCTGCTCAAAAGTAAAAAGCTTGTGGTTTTTTCATAGGAGAGAAGTGGGTTTTATTCTTTTTTAACATACTTGAGGAATGTACTGTAACAATGAGCATAAAAATATGTACTTTGCATTAAGTTTTTTAAAAAAAAATCACATATTTGCATAGCAATGTTCAACAAAGACATTTCCCTTTTATGCCTTTGTTCATGTTCTGCTAGTCTGGCTGGTTGCTCAAATACATTACCTAGCTGTACTGCATAGGCATTTGTTATCCCTTTCTAGTAATACATTAGGACTTCTGAATTTACATACTAGTAAATTACAAGAAATTATTATGGTAAATAAATTGTTACTGTAAGTGAATGGTGACATTATCTGGTTTTTTTATCTTTGTGATAATATTTCTTTCCAGAGTGATACAAGACTACTAGGAGTACTTGGGACCCCTGGACTTAAAGGCCAGAAGGGAGATGTTGTAAGCATTTGGGATGAACTTGGATAAATTTCACAGTGCCTATCTAACCTGTCTCTGCCACACTTAACATAGTATCTTTTATTTGATTTATCACAACAGGCTTTGAAGGAATAGATTTTAGAGGTGATTGGCACTTTGAACTGTGTAGTCCAATGTCCAGCTCATCGTGCTATCCTGCAGGAACAGCACGTGATCCTTTGTCCTCTAGTATAAACAGAAAGGAAAAATGCTGAAAGGACTGTGTGTGGTTTCCATAATGTTGTCTGAGAAGTCAAATGAGCTGACCTGCCTGCTATGTGGAAAAGACTCTGAAATTTGAATAGTAAATCATGAATATTTAAAGCAGTTTCTCTGTAACAATAGGACTTTCTGTACCAAGAATACTTATAGGCAGCCTCTAAATATTGCATGGAAGTCAAATTCTGAATCCACACTGTATGACAGGATGTTGTTTATAGTCATCTGTCCTGTGTAAACAGTGGAATGATTTTTTAACAATTGCGTGTGTTCCAAACTTGTAAGAGAAGAGACAAGTGCTCTGGATATGTCACAGAATTGACAACATTTTTTAGGGATAAGCCTGCAGATCTGCTATAGAATACAGTCATTTAAGTTCATTTGCACATGTGTAAAGCTTGATTTCCATTGCAATAATGGTTAAGATGTGGCCTACATAGAACAAAGTACAGGTAAAGAAGGGGAGAGGTTTATCTGCATTTGTCAGAATATAAAAGATTTTAAAATTAATTAATTTTCTTAAAAGGGTCAAAAAGGAGAATTGGGAATGACAGGCGCAAAAGGAGAAAAGGTAAGTTAATTCCTTACTTCTGTGCTCATGTGTTATACTAGAAGTTAACTAAATGTACTGATTATTAGTGAAATCTTGGAAAATATACAAGGGATCAAGAAAATATATTTGGGCATAGGAAAAGTTGTCATTCTCTAAATATCTGTATTTATTCAAGCACCTCCTTGGGTGGGTATTTATATATACAAGTAAATTTCCCTGTTCTAGCAGTTCACAAAGTCCTTAGTTTTAAACACATTCAGACTTTCACTGAATACCAGTTTAAAATTGTTTATATAGGTTTATGACCAGAGACTGCTTCATGAATTAGGCACCATTCATATTTTTTCAAGTTATGAATGTGATCTTCAATATCTCTATGAAAAACCATAAGTCTTTAAATTATTAAAATTTAGAAATAAACCTTCTAATTTAGTATCTTTTAGTTTGAGAATAAATTTTCCAGAATGACTGGGGGGGAAAGTGGGGTATTATTGGGAAACAGGTGTATATTTTGCTTTTCTAGGAATGTTTTCTTCATCTCTATACCCAGTTCTTCATCTACTGACTATTAGGCATTTTGCTGTTCAGCTGTTAGGCTTCCAGTTGGTTTCTTTGGTCATATCTTTCTATACAAATAGTTTTCATACAAGCAGAAACATTTTTTTACTCTGTGGATATCACAGATTTATGATTTTGTGTACTATAGAGCACTTGTGTTTGGGAATTTTTCAGTTTTGGATGCATTATCACTCCCTTTAGTTCACGTTCCTGACCCTCCCTTGTACTCCTGCTTGAAAGGATCACACCTGCCATGGTCTTGGCATTAAATCAACATCATCCTTCAAGTAAACTTTTGCAGTCCATGTATTTGTATTGTATATAGGTTTAAAAAATGCAACATTTTTCAAGGACTCTTCAACAAAACCAGGCATGTGGACTATTTACCATTTTAAAAAAATCTGTGTTAACCTCTTCCCTGTGTTTCCTTAGGGAGAGCCTTCTGAAAAAGGGGACAAGGGAGATCCAGTAAGTATAGCATGTTTTGAACTGATGTGAATAATTTACATTCAAGATTATTTCCATACCATATTCATATTGTAATTCCTTGTCTTTGTACATGTTCATTAGATTCAGGGATTATGTGGGATAGCATCTATTTTGTCTTCTGTCTTACACAGGTTATAAATAAAAAACAGAGATACCTAGTTCTTCACCATTTCTGTTGTTGGTACAGTCCATGAACTGAGTTTAAAGCACACACCTTTTTTTTTATTTTATGTAGAGGTTCTTTCTTTCAGTTATTTCACAAATTTTTTTGTGGCCTGAACGGTATTATTTTTATACCCCTAGTGTGGCATTTAACATCAGGCAGATTTGATATAGTCATTTTATGTGTGCATAACTTTTTTGTTATTTTGGGGCATATTTTTAGAACCCTCACTCTGTTTACCTATGTTACTTATTTTTAAGTAATTCTTGTCCCCTCTTATGACATTTGACAAAAGCTAGTTATGTTTTTTAATACACAACTCAAGGTTGCTTAGATTTTTGTGATTAACTTGTTATAATAACCAAAATAAGCCTTACTGCAGTAATGTGTGGGTTTGGAGATGAATATTGTGTACCAGAAGAGATTTCATTGTGAAGAATAGGCTTTTGACTGGAAAAGCTCTTATGCAAATGTAGTATTTTCAAACATGTTTTTCTTTAAAACATTAGGAAAGCCTGAAAAAAAATTAGTTTGAAAGAGGAATGCCTTTCAGAGTTTGCAGAAATTCTTTAATACTTTCTCAATATTTAAGTTTGCAAACTGTGTTACAATATTTTAAGTAGCATATTAAACTCTTAGCTGATCTTAGTTTAAGTTTTAACTTCTTATGGTTTTATCTAATGTTTTCAGGGAGAGACTGGAATGCAGGGATCAAAAGGAAATAAGGTATTTTCTGACTCGTGCACACTACATACATTGCTGATACACATAGCTGATACTGGAAGACATAACAGTAACCTTGGATTTTTTTGTTTTCTCTAACAATGTTATTAGGGTGAAGTGGGAGTCCCTGGACCACCTGGTCTTATCGGAAATCCAGGATCAAAGGTAGGTGAAAGGTATTTTTTTGTTATTTAACAGCAAGTGCATTCTATGCTGTTATATAAGAGGACTGAATGCTATCAATTCCTTAGCTAGTATTAAAGGACAGAGAATGCAAATAGTTTATATCAAAAGTTTGTGCTTGGATTATGGCTGTTTTACATAAGATTTGCATTTTATGTAAAGTTATGTTGATCTCAGCATCAATATTTAAGCAAAACTCAAATGTTATTTGGTCACTCAAGATTATGAGCACCCATTTTGCAATTACAAATCCACTGATAGCTGGGTGTATTCTCTTTATCCATCAGTGAGGCAAGGAGTAACCACTGCCACTACTACTTACCAATTCCTCTGTTTAATCTTATGAGACTGTAGGTGATGTCAAACCAGTCATTGCCTTGCTTTGAGTCTATCCTCATGGGCAAACTAAGGAACTGTGTGCTGGACAGTGAGGTGGATTGAGAGCTGGCTGAACAGCAGACCCCAGAAGGTCATGATCAGTAGCACAGGGTGTACTTGGAGGCCTGTCACTAGTGGTGTCTCCCAAGGTTCAATACTGGGCTCGGTATTTAACTTATTCATCAATTACTTTGATGAAGGGGTAGCTGCCTCCTCAGCAAGTTTGCTGATGACACAAAGCTGGGAGGAGCAGTTGATGCCCCAAGGTGCTGTGCAGCTCTTCATAAGGACCTCAAAAGGTTGGAGAGGTGGGTAGAGAAGAACTGTCTGATACTCAACAAAGGCAAAGTCAGGGTCCTGCACCTGGGGAAGGAAGAACCCCATGTACCGATACAGGCTGGAGGCTGACCTGCAGGAAAGCAGTTCTGCAGAGAAGGACCCGGGGGTCCTCCTGGCAGACAACAAGCTGTCCATGATGCAACAGTGTGCCCTTGTGGCCAAGAAGGCCAATGGTATCCTGGGGTGCATTAGGAACAGCATTGTCAGCAGGTCAAGGGAGGTAATCCTGCCCCTCTACTCAGCCCTAGTGAGGCAAATCTGGAGTGCTGTGCCCAGTTCTGGGCTGGTCAGTCTCTCTACAAGAGAGACATGGAGCTCCTGGAGTGGGTCCAGTGGAGGGCAACAAAGACAAATAAGAGACTGGAGCATCTCTCTTAAAAGGAAAGGCTAAGGGAGCTGGGCCTGTTCGGCCTTGAGAAAAGACGACTGAGAGGGGACTTCATCAATTTGTATAAGTATCTGAAGGGAGAGTGTCAAAAGGATATATCCAGGCTCTTCTTGGTGGTGCCAAGCAACAGGACAAGAGGCAATGGGCAGGAACTGATGCACAGGAAGCTCCACCTGAGTATGAGAAAGAATTTCTTTACTATGTGGGTGACCAAGGACTGGAACAAGATTGCCCAGAGAGGTTGTGGGGTATCCCTCACTGGAGATACTCAAGAAACTGTGACATGTGCTCTAGGATGACTCTGCTTGAGCAGGGAGGTTGGACCAGATGACCCACTGTGGTGCCTTGCAATCTTACCCATTCTGTGATTGTGTGATTCTGTGAGGAAAGTAGCTGAAGCACAAATGTTCGTGAGAGTCTCTCATGATGTCTTGTATCAAAGAAAGGTAGAATCGGAAACTGTTAAAATGTAACCTCTCCCCAACACTATTCATGTGAGATATGATAATACCCAAATTTTAGAACATCAAAAGAAAACCCAATGATAATGGATGTAGTTATAGAATCCACAAAACTGTTGTCTTAAAAATGATTCTTGAAATCTTGATTTATTCTTTTATTCTGTCTGACCCTTTAGGTATTGCCTTGGTATTGACTGGTATTTGCTTTGTATAAATACTTGGGATTTGTACATATCAGTCCCCAAGATTTATTGAACATTAGAGTAAGGGAGAATGAGCAAATTCTACTTCTTACTTCATGTGGAAGATGATTCTTAATGCCAGATGTTTTAATCTATTTATATATAAGTATGCTTTACATCAAATTACAGTAGTGTATTGACTTTTGCCTGTATTATATCATTTCGCAGGGACTGCAAGGCCCTCCAGGACCTGTTGGACCCAGGGGACTGCCAGGAGAAGTTGTATGTATTGTGCAGTTTCACCAAGCTGTAGCAGTGTGGTGTGTGAACAGTTAGCCAGTGGAACAGTACCACAGAAGTTACCATAGGTGCTCCTTTTGTGGGTGGTACTGTAGCGATGATGGGTTGAAGCACAGTCAGATGGAATGCCACCCTCAACAGGCCTTTAATCTCGAGTTTCAATAAACCGTCTATATCCTGCTTCTGACACCATTTGACAGCCTGAAGTGGATCTGGATATTGGGATTTATTTAAGAACCACTGAATTGAGGTCTTTTACCCTTCCTGATTATCTCTTGCTCATTCCCATGTTAGCATTATATCCTGACCTCCCTTTTCAGCAGGGAGATTGTTGCTTGGCCAGGACAGTTGGGCAGCAAGTTGTCTTGGTTTGTGTTTTGCAGCTTCTCACAGTTACCAGCCACAGGTACAACTGGCTAAGGCTCACCAGAGATTCAGTGTGCCCTTAACCTTTATGTCTGAGTGCAAAACTGGTGGGTTGGGAATGTCAAACAGTGATATGTCTCAGCAGAATCTGAATGTTCCTGTAGTTATTATGCTTTTGGATGTCCCACATTCAGGTCTGCCAATGGATTGGAGTTTGCCAAGGTGATAAGGGTCTCCTTTGTGGGCATTTTAGTGTAACTGTAACCATTATGCCACTGGGCAACAGGCTGGTCGGTCTGCTGGTTGGTTGAGATTTCTTAAGCTGGTAGGCACCTCCTTGAAGATCCAGAACACCTGTAACACTTGTGCCTCTAGGCGGGAAGAGCATGGGTGAAATGTTAATCCAGTCTGGATTCTCTAGGAAATGTCTTGAACTATTAAGCACCATTACACTAAACTTGAAAGTTCCCTGGGCATTTGACTGAACACCCTAATATAGCAGAAGCCTCTTCTGGGGAGGTGGCTGCCTGTCTGACTTCCAAATTATAGCACAATCCCTCTTTAGGTGTGCAGGCACCTGTGTTCTGCCTAATCCCCCATATAAACTGAAATTAGGTTTCAGTCCACAACACTTGAGCTCTTGCACCTTCACTACTGGCATGAAAATGTTGTTATCCTTCATATGTCAGTGTTCAAAAAGCTGTGTTTTACACTATGAAGAAAAATTAAAACAATATGAGTTTCTTTGTCTTTTTCTTAGAAAGTTCATTTTCTAGTCCAGCTTAAGTTTCAGACTTGGATTTTACTTTTCAGATGGGGCAATTTTATCTCTTACTGTGAAAATTACTGGTATTAATAAAACACTTGACTAAACGGTTGAATAACATTGAAGGGTCATGGAAAAAGTTTTCTGTATTTGTTACAGCATAGTAAGAGAACCCAATTAAGCCTTCCTTATTATTTAAATATTTTCTATTTAGGTTTTAATCTTTTTTATTTCTCTGCATTTATAAAAATCCTCAATGAAAAAGAAAAGGGAAAATACTGAAGTTAAAATCAAAATGTAAAAGATGAAAATACTTAGGCAAAAGAAAGGTTGGAACATATTTTATTTGCTGAAAATTTTTGACTGTCCATTAAATATCTAAAGCATTTTAGAGGAATTTTTTGGATTAAATAATGTGCAGGAGTGGGAATTCATTGAAGTTTTTAAGATACCAATTTGAATAATTAACTCATGTAGGGAATCATGCAGACCTTTATGGGAAGAAAAGATGAGACACTTATTTAAAAGTCAAGTTTTTATGTGCTACTGCCCTCTTTGAAAAAATTATTGATTTTTCAAGACTTTTGAAATAGAATAAATAAACCTTTCAGTCTCTGTCACTCTGCCCTGAGAAGGTCCAGAAAATAATCTTGATTATTACATTTCAACTAAAAGAAAAATGATTCATGTATTTAATTAAAAAAGCATTCATTAACTTATAGTCTTTAACATTTGGTGTCAATGCTAATGCATAATAAATAATCCAGTGTAAACTAGTTTTTGTCTGCAATTTTAAATAACCTTTAAGGGAATAGCTATAAAAATGTACAGTTATGTTTTTATTAATTTCAGGGCTTACCGGGAGAGCATGGGGTACCAGGAAACCCAGGAGTTAAAGGAGACAAGGTATTTTTTTAAGTGTTTTTAATTAAGCTTGATATGTTATAGCATATTAAATTATCACCTCAGAAGTAACCTTCCATCCTTTTGTAGTGCATCTGTGTGGCTGCTGTATGAATTGATTTTAAAATGTACCAGTAGCAACCTCCTGTCTGCTTCTTGAAGATGCTGCAGGCCAGTTTGGCAACCCACTTTCTCTTCAGATTTATAATTTAAGTAATATTTCAAGAAGGTTGCACTACACCCTTACATTGAATCTGTGCAGTGCAGAAATGTCAGTTCAGGTCCTGACTACAGAAACCCATTTCAATGTAGTGCTCTACCCAGACTAATGTGTAAAACCCCACTTCACAGTCAGACATATTCATCTTGGCAGAGCACTGGGGCAACTATTCTGTCTCAGATGTAAACCAAGGCTGTGTCTCTTTATAACATTGTATTTTACTGTGTACAAATCCCTTAGTCAGAATTCAGATACATCAGTAATCGCTAAAAATTGTATGTGTGTACGTATTGAATGTAGAGAAGGGGAGAAAAGAGGATACACAGGTGTGCTCTGAGCTATGTGATGTGTTATGGTATTTATACATTGTGGAGTATAAGAGAAACTAATAAAATCCATTAATAGTTTGAAAAAGTGAGCTAGAAGACAGAAGAAAATAATTGGAACAAAAATCTACTCACCTTACAAAATGGGAAGTAGTGGATTCAGAAAAAATCACAGAGATGTTGCAAGAGCATGCAAAAGACAAAAGGACAGCATAATATAAAGCCCAAGTAAGCAGCAGGAGTTAGAGATGTGGAACAAGAGACACTGCATGCACTGATGTAAGAAGTAGAAGTGTAAACAGGAGTACAGTGAGGACCCTGGGTTTAGCACTAGTGGTAGATAGCTGGGGAGAAACTGCAGTTGGTGGAAACAGGTGGAAACCTGTTGCTGTGAATTAACTGTCAGGGTTTAATGAAAACCTGTGTATGAGGGGCCTGGGGACCAAGAAATGTAGATCAGTTGCATTGCAAGCATGGAAAATCAAGACAATGCTAGTTACAATTGATGGTTGTGTAGTCCATGCCTCCTCTTCTTCTGTAACTTCTTGAAGGAAAATATCAGTGCTTTTTTTCTTCTCTATTTATTCTCAAATACTGGCACATTCAATGATAACCTTGATAATATTTACAGGTTTTTTCATAGGAGAAAATTCTCACATTTCAATTAGCGATTCAAATTTATTTCATAGGGTGACCCTGGTGGGATTATGGGACCACCTGGACATCCAGGTCCAAAAGGTGATATGGGGCCTCCTGGACCAAGTCTGCCTGGAACACCAGTAAGCTCATAATCTGAAAAAACTTTTCCGACTTTATTTCTTGGGGGCAACTGTTAAAGAATTGTCACTGTGCGATGAAAGAAACCATAGAATCATAGAATGGTTTGGGTTGGAAGGGACCTTAAAAATCATCTGGTCCCAACCCACTATCATCAGTAGGGACACCTTCCTCTAGACCACATTGCTCAAAGCCCCATCCAACCCGGCCTTGAACACTTCCAGGAACGGGGTAGCCACAACTTCTCTGGGCAACCTGTTCCAGTGCCTCATCATCCTCATAGTAAAGAATTTCTTTCTAATATCTCATCTACTCTCAGTTTAAAACCACAAAGCAAGTATTTTTTTAATGTAATTTCGAAATGGAAATATATGTTACAGTGCATATATATTATAAGTGCACTAAAATATAGTCTAAAAATAGCACAAGACTCACACATACTCCTAATGACAGTGGTATTAACAAGGAAGACATGAAAATTTTTCACAGTTTATTTCTGAAGGATAACTAATTTTGGCAATAAAATTAATCTAGTCTCTTGGATTTTAAAACATAATTTGGTTTTTTTTCCTGTTTTTTTGTTTTGTTTTGGTCTTTTTAGGGTCCCACTGGTGTTCCTGGAAACCCAGGTCCACGGGGACCAAAGGTATGCAAAATAGATTATTTCTGTTTCTAAAAAAAAAAAAAAAAAATTTAAAAAAATTTAATATGGTAGTTTGCATTTTCAGACCTATTGTAATGGAAAGCCTTGTACCTTTCACAGGGAGAAAGAGGACTACCTGGTGTACAGGGAGCACCTGGGGAGATGGGGCCCCCTGGAATAGGCATTCAGGGATCACCAGTAAGTATACCAATGCCCAGAATTTGGGCTTCTCACTGTACATCTCTGTGAAACTGCAGTAAGCAAACTAAGCATAGTAAACAGCCATGCTGTGAACTCCCTTCTGACTTGACTCCCAACTCCCAGCTTGTTTCACATGTTGCTGTGTAGTTTAAGTTCAAACATGAAGCAAGTTGATAAAGCCTATCTAAAGCATTCATACTAACTAACTTGTAGAGCAATAACTGTTTCAGTTATTCAGCTTGTTTCTCAAGTTCCTTTCTTTCTAGTGCCTTTAAATAAAGCCCTCCGCAGTGTCTTCAGTAAAAAAATTTGCTGGTATTGATGGCGTAGATGTTGGGTGGTACATGAGTTCTACTCCAGTGAATAAGACAATCTCTCTTCAGTCCAGACTGAAGAACTGTATCAGCTGATACATTCCAGTTTTTGGACAGTACTCTGGTATAGAGAGAACATGTTTGTGAAAGGTAAATAGAGATTCACAGTGAGTTCTTCGTCTAAAATAATCCTTAAAAATATCTTTTCAGTAAAAATATTTCCAAATCTGAATTTTAAAAATTATCCATTTATATCTAAATAATCTAATTTGTTTTTATTCAACTGCTCATCAGCTTTTCTTAGGAATCTCCTGGCTAAATAACAAGTTTCACCACAAATCATTAAGTTTTGGTGTTGCTTGTCCTTAAAAATGGGCCTTAGCAAAGTCTTGAATTCTGTAATTTTGACAAAATTACATTTGGATTTAAAGCCAAACCTTAGAGTGAGTCTTTCTCTCAGTGAAAGCTGCAGCTATATCCCACATTCAATATTTTTTAATGAAGTCCATCTCCCTTATCCTAGAAAGTGTAACTACTGATTATTTGGAGTTTTCTTGCAGGGTCCTATAGGTCCAACTGGATCAGCAGGTGTGCAGGTAGGGTATAAGTTTTGTCTTTAATATAAAAAGCATTAATTTAATTTAAGAATTGTACAGGAAAAGTATTTTTATGTCCTAAATTACCTTTCCTGCTCTTAGGGCCCTAGGGGACCGCCAGGGTTACCAGGAACTCCAGGTACTCCTGGTATTAATGTAAGTGACAGTTTTCTATATATGCAATAAAAAGTAATGTGTGCCTCATTAATGATTAAAGGCCATCAATTTTTACATTTGTTTCTAGGGCACTCCAGGAAGAGATGGAAAGCCAGGACTACCAGGCCCTCCAGGTGATCCTGTACGTATAGAGAGAAAGTTTGTGCATTTGTTTTGGTGCAAGTATTTTAAATTCAAAGGAGGTGAATACCATAATAAGTCTAGAAGAACTGGTGATATGAATGACAAAGTGGAAATACTTTCTTGGGAAAGACAGGAAAACAGTCATGTTACATACCTTTACCTCAATAAAACTTTGAGACTGTCTTCATGATGTTTTTGTAAGCAAGCAAAAAATGCTTAGAATTACTTGCCATGTAGTTGATGCTTATCAGAAATTATGGATCGGAATATCTGTCAGCAGAACTGTCAAACTTGGAAAGAGAGGTCTTTCCCATGCTCAGTTCTTGTCAGTGATTTAATTTTATTAGGGTAAGTAGATATAAACTCTGAAATTGGACTGGGAAAGATTGCTTACTTTTTGAAGATATAATCAAAATTCAAAGGCCATCTGAAGTCAACAAGATTTAACTTGACACAGATGAGTATGAAGTGCTTAATAAGGAAAAACAAAATCCATAAGTAGAATACATCTAGAAGGCACAGTTCATTGTAAACTAAATGTAAGTAGAATATTTGATACTGCTATTAAATAGACAGGTCTAAATTATAAAACTTACTAACAGGAGCATTATTGCCTTTTGCTGTCTTGAAATACTCTTCTCTTTGGAAGGAACATTTTTTAAAGGAAGATGTAGCAAGCAAGAGTGATTCTGGAGAATTAAGGCCATTTTAGCATTTTCAAAATCCTGCTATATATCATACACTTAGAGTTTGGCACACAGAGTTATGATTCTTAAATGTGTGTGCAGTTGGACTGGACTTGCCATACATAGAGAGCAGAGGAGCTGTATGGCACAAACATGGTAGGCTTAATCTTGTACCTGATGTGCTCTTGCAGCTGGATATTGGCACCTTCCACACTAAGGCTTTGGGGTTCTGTACCATAAAATGATATAACAGCTAAAATAAGAATGCTAGAAAAGAGGAGAGCCCGGGGAAATTACAGTTCTCTAGTCCAGCAGGAAGACATTGTAATAGCCTGACTAGCTGTAAAATTTCATCATGAGGGGAAGGAAGAAAAGCATGTGGTAGTTGTTTTAAAGTCTTGTTACAGGTTTTTAAGAGCAGGTGATACTGTCTATATGCAGTTTACCTCTGTGCAGAGGATGAACTTCACACCTTACCTAGTTATGTCCTTAGGTTGTGTTAGGTGGTGATGTCTCACCCTAGAAAACTCATCAGCCTGCTTTCAAAGTTTGGAGTGCTACCCTCTTAGTGGTGTACTCTTAACTATGTTTATGGTTAAGTATGTTCAGCAGTGTGTCTCCTAAGTTGATGTTTTAAACCCATTACTATTAACTAGCAGTTTTTCTAATATGCTACAAAAGTGCTTACGTTTTGTTTTTCAAGATGGAAGTGATTGAAACAGACTGAACAAAACCAGTTAACATATTTTGAATATGCCTAATTTTATAGTATGCCCAGGGCAATTTTTTATTTAGCAATTGCCAGAAGAAATGAGCATTGGTAATTGGAGACTCTGTCTGTGAGTGAAGCTGATGATAACAAGGGCAATGAGTTTTTTCAGGGAATCTTTAAATATGAGTTTAATGGCAGGTCTTGAAAATCTGAGACATGCTGCAGTAAGTGTAGTCTTATTGATTGATCTTTAAATGGGTTAGCTTTAGTAGCCAATTTAGCGCTGGCACCACAGAGTTATGCACTAATTCTTAATGTTTAAAGACAGGACAAAATGCTCTTTTTGCTGTAGCTGGATTATTTTCAGTATCTGAACTAATTTATGGAAGTTATCTTTGTCATCTCCAGAATTTGTGCTGCAGTTGATGGTAGAGTCAAAGCCTAGAAGAAAGGGAAAGGAAAACAATTGAAGATAATTAAGTGAGAATAGTCTGTGACACTTTCCAATTGTGTTAAGTAGTTGCTGATATGCAACAAAACCAACAATATTAGTATGTTCTGGAGTTATGCTGTTGTCTTTAAAATGTAACAAAAAATTATAATTGTGAGGTTGGATAGGTAGCAATATTTAACTATATTTGAAACCCTGGTTTTAATTTTGAGTTTTCATTTAAAAAATAGCACTTATATATATATATATATATATATATATATATATAGTCAGCTCTATTTGTAACAATATAAACACATCATAATTAGTAATGTTGTGTAAAATACTAACTGCATCTGCTTTTTTAATTTCAGATTGCACTGCCACTTGTGGGAGACATGGGTGCCATACTGAAGGTAAATATTTTTAGAGGTTAGATATAGTTCTTTGTTATAAACGTGCTTTTTAAACCAAAATATGCATTTAAAAGTTTCTGTAGGTTCAATTCTGACCCACGGGGCTAGCCTAAAATAATTTTGTGATTTTAGTAGATTTTTGATTTGTTTTCTAAAAATACGTGAGGTTTGTATTTTATAGGAATTTTGCCAAATAGCGTGTGAGGTAGTAGCCAGCAAGGGCCTATCCAACACATCCAATTCACAGAATGAATTGCTACAAATATACCTCGTTCTCCACTTTTACTTTTTACCATTAATTTCAGTAATATACCAAATAGGGAAAATAGTCTAGAATTTCTAAGATATTTTTTTGAAAAATAATGAAATTTGGAGTGCTCAAACCTAAACACAGGTGTGTCTGGGACTATCTAAAATGAAGTAAAAAATGTGTTAGCAGGGTTTGAGAGATGGGGGAGAAATAAGGAAGACTCTCTGAACAAGTATATTGCTTAGAAGAGAGCAAGGACTGAAGAGAAGGCTTTGGGGTAAAATGAAGGGATGGTTAGAAAGGCAGGAAGGAAGCAGTCTGTATAAATTGGTCTGCATGGATCAGATCTATGTAACAAAACTGATTATTTGTCACTCGTTTTCCATCTGTTCCGCAGGGTGATCCTGGCACAAGAGGACCTCCAGGCATCCCTGGTAGAGAAGGGCCAAAGGTAAGTTTTGAAGAGAGTACTTTTCTTTGCTTTGGCTCCTGTTAGAAGTAAAAGGCCAGATTCTTATCTCTGCCAGTCTTGACTTTCTTGTCTGA
Source organism: Corapipo altera (assembly GCF_003945725.1). Classification (NCBI taxonomy): domain Eukaryota; kingdom Metazoa; phylum Chordata; class Aves; order Passeriformes; family Pipridae; genus Corapipo; species Corapipo altera. The sequence continues at coordinate 5,764,871 of NW_020884890.1, forward strand.
TCCCTATCCATGTGACATCTGAGCAGCCTAAAAGTTCAAATGATTTTTCTGGTTCAACCCTCATCATGGGTCAGTTTGCCTTCTCTCTAAGGAAAGTGAGCAAAATAGCCTGAGTCCCACACCGGGATAGCTTTTTTGTGTCTTGCCACCTTTAAAGCTAGCTCAGATTTGACTGTCAAGTAGTGCATTGTTATCTATAGACTTATTTTAGGTGAGTCAGTCACGCAAGAATCCTGTGGTGAAGGAAACTTCCCATGTCTCCCTCAAGTGTGCAACAGCTGGACCACCCTGTGCCTTTGCATTCTGTTTCCATGGGAATAACATAGATATTTCACTGGGACTTGAAGTTTCACTGACATCAATCAAAATCCTGCTTCACTGTAATCAGATCAAATGCCACATGCTTTGGCATATAGATATCTTCTATCATTGAGTCTAATTCCATGAAAGTGAACTTTCTCCATTTCAGCAAGCATTTTGAGCTCATTGGTGTTAATGTCTCCATCAGGCCTTTTGTCTAGTTTGCCTGCTAGGTACAAACTGCTCATTTCCTTTCACCTCAATCAGAGTGATATTTTAAAGCTTTTAGGTTGTTTTGAGCCTTTTTTTTTTTTCTGCTCTAGGCTCTATGGCTGTTAGGGCTTCATAGTAATATATATTAAACGTGGGTCATAAAATGCCCTACAGAACATGAAATTCATTGTTCTCTAACGAAAATATTTGTTTGAATGTTATGTTTTCATAGGGAAGCAAAGGTGAACGTGGATTCCCTGGGCTTGCAGGAGAGAAGGGTGATGAGGTACAAGTACTTCATTTCTACAGCAGCTACGTTCTTATCTGAACCTGAGTAAAGACCTAGACTGAGAATGAAATGCACAGGATGTTTTTTAGTTCTTTAAAACTACTGAGATTGTCATGTATTGCTATAAGTAGCTCGCAATTCTGAATTTTCAATAAGATTAACTGTTATTATTCAATTCAATAACATCCATTTAATTTTTGTCTGTGAATTTTTACTAATTTATATATTTTAAAGCCTCATATACATTTACATGCTAATTCTTAAGAGTACGGCACAGAGCAGTAAAGAGGCAAATGCCAAATATTTTCAGAAAATACTTCATGTTTATAACGTATCTGCTTTCATTTTATTAGATTCCTTTTAGAATTTATTTTCAAAAACATTCCATTAGGCAAATACTCTGATGGGAATGGTCATAGCAGCAATTACTATTAAGTGGAAACTGGAAAATGTTTGAAGAGGCTGAATTCAAAGTATTTACAGTATTTTGCATCATATACTCCATTCTTAGAGTTATTTCTGTGTCTTTATGGAGAAGGAAAAAATTCTCTTGTAATCAGGGAGTGCTGGCTACAAGACACAGCACAGGGAGAATATGAAACACATTTAGAGTGTATTGATTGAGGGGTTTGCAATTCTTTATGATCATTTTACATTTCTTTGGCACTAAGGCCATGTAGACTAGTAGAATGAGAATGATTTTCAAAAAAATCTGTGTTCATCAGTATCCTTAGCTTCCAAATGTAAACAGTTATATGAGGAAAAAAAAGATGCAGCAGAAGCATTAAATATGTATTCCTGCTACTGTTTTGCCCCAGAGTTTAGCATGTTGTCAACCTAAAGTGTCATGCTTATTTTCCCTTTTGTTTTACACAATGTATAGATCTCACTAATTCCTTGCTTCTTATCAAAGCAAGAGCTTCCTGAGGTTGAATTCAGAACATATTCCCTGAAATGGTGGGCAGCCATAAACAAATTTCATGCAGAATTTTACTAAAAAATAAATGGGAAAGTAACACATCCTTGGTGTGCCCTACAGGATATCTCTACAATTCAGTCCTAGCAGGCTGAGGCATTAGTGAAACCATTTCAACAATTCAAATACTATTTAACTTCTGAAAACCAAGTGAGATGTTTCAGGCAATTAAGAGGGTAATAATAGAACAGCAAGTTTATAACTGGCAGTTAGGGTTTTTTTAAAGGACTCTAGGGTAAATTCATAGTAAATTTTTCATTAACTCGGTGGGGTGTTGTGCTGTATTAATAAATTAACTACTCACATGCTTCTTCACTGTTTGAGAGCTCGTTACCTGCCATAGCTCTGATATTTTCATCGTTTAGCAGTAACTTTTGATTATGACATTGTGACGGTGCAAGTGAATTTTTTTGTCAGAAGCACATATGAAAAAGCTTACTAAATTTAAAAGTAACTTTTTTTTTACAAATTCTTTTAAAAAATGCATTTATTTTCAATGTTATACTTTGGTTAGCATGGAAATAGGAAGAAAGTTTGAGAAGCCCACATGAAACTCTTTGAAATGCACTCATCAACTTCCATATGCTTTTAATATATGCCCTTTAATCTTTGTTGAAGCTTAGTTCTCTTCCTTTCAAAAACATGCCTTTTTTTTCAGGGTAGGGTTTTCCTAACATCAGTAACAAGAACTGCAGAAAAGGTTCCTTTGGCTTCATATTAATTTTCCATATGACTGTACCATCAGAGTAAAGTAATTAGAAATGAACAGAGCACATCCTGCCACTATGAAAAGCTGCAGAGGTGGATCAATGTCCTCTGTGTGTAGAAGAAAGAAAGGGAAATCAATGTCTCTCCCTAACTCCACATTTTTCCTGATTTAATTCTGTCTGAAGTTTTTCCCTCAGTCTCTCCCTCAGAGGACCTATTTCAGGGCTCCTGACCTCTGTAGCTTTCTAGACTGCCTCCTTAGCCATTCCTTCTTAAACACAGCATTTAACAGGAGAAATACACCTTCTTCTTGTCAGCGGATAGACAGATAAAATCAATCTCTGCTGGGAGGTATCTATTTTCCTTCGTGGACTATAGGCAGAATCAAGAGCAGTTGGCTCTCATTAGTACATGTCTTTTACATGTCTAAAATTTCACCTAAGCCTGGTGTGGCAGAGGAAAGACTTTCAGTGGCATCCAGGCTTATCTCAAATCCCATCTGTATTTACTGTAGTAAGTTGCAACACGTGTATGTTTAGTAAGTGGATACCAGAGTCAATCAATTTTACAGGCAATAAAATCGAATAAAAGCAGGAAAGTGGATCATTAAATACTATGTAAAATGTCATGTTCCATTATCAAAAAGGCAAAATCTATAAATCAGGCAGAAAACACTATTGCATTTAGATAGCATCAGGAAACACTGAAAAGTCTGAGTAAATGTCTTCTCACCAAAAGAAGAACCTTTTAGTGATAGAAAATAGAAAATTAATCTCTAAGGAAAAGCCAGCTGTCCTGTTCTTATCTACAGAACTAAAGACAAAAAGATTTACAAGACATAAGATAACAATGTGAAAGGTTGAAGGACAAGTGGTGTTTATCACTCAAGCAAGAAGTTACCTCTAACCTTGTCCAATGATAATCTCTTCCCTGCATGTCAAGGTGTTGGTTTTTTCATTACTAAAAATAATGCACCAACCTTTTAGAAGAAAATGTATTTTAATATAGTTGTAATACTGCTGGACATGCTGAATATAAGTATTTTTTATGTAAAAGTGAGAGAGGAACTAGACGTGTGCTCTTTTAATTTCCAGGGTCTTCAAGGTGCTCCTGGACTGCCAGGCATACCAGGACCCAGTGGACCATCTGTAAGTGTTTGGTGTCACTTGTGATCTAATTTACCTCTGGAGAGGTTGCTGTAGCTGTCTAGTTTCTTATTCTTTCTTTTGTCTTTTAGGACAGTAATAATAAAACCTTACCCATACTGGCTCTAATAAAGTAAACTATGTTGGTGTTGATGTTACTGAAAATACTGACATTTTCTGGGCTCAAAGTTTATGTAACTTAAATAGGTTTCAAGTTTTAGCATTACTAGAGAATCTGTGAGGTTACATGATTTACGATGTGCACACTTGCAGTGAATTATGTATTTGTACTCAAGTTATACTTGTTAGTAATAAAAATCTAAAAATAATTCTAGCTAGTAATTCTGAAAAAAATCAGTACTGAAACGAAGTAATTACTTGCATTCTGTTTTTTGTTCTGTAATTACTTGGTTTCACAAGTTAAAAACAAAGTATGAGAATAATCTGACAGTATTTAAAGACGCTGAAATATATCATTAGAATTTTTGGCATTATTGGCAAAAGTCCTCTTCAAAATTTTTTCAAATTTTATTTTCTACGTATTGGATGGAATCATGTTAGTTAGTACGATCATTGTTCATTCCTAGGTTTCTTGGCAGTACTAATGCTTCTTTCAAAAACTGTAGCATATGTAGGAAGTTTAATGTGGAGTATATAAACTGGCATTTTAACAGTAATGCGTGATTCTTAGCAGTATCAAGATGTGCCAGTTAGAGTCAGTGCATTTAGTTTGCCAAGGTGAAAATGCAACTGCAAACACAAGTTTTACCCTTCAAAGGACTTATCTGAAGGACACAGCTGTTGTATCAGACAGAAGAGAAATATTTAAACCTGAAGAAGCAACATAGTTAGGTTTAAATGACCTTCAAAAAGCAAAAGTTTTAAAAATTTAGAGACAATGTAAGAATACTGTGTTTCATTTTTTCATAAGTAATATAAAGAATTCTGTGTTGTGCAGGGAGTCACAGGAAGACCTGGACATCCTGGTCCAGCAGGGGCAAAAGGCGAAAAGGTATTTCTTCTCTTTAGTCTTGGTAAAGATCTGTGAAGGTTTTGCAATCTCATTACACTCTTGTGTTTGGGAGCTTTTTTAAACAAGTGCAAGAGTGCAAACAAGAATGTGACATACATTCCAAATTTTTATTTGTGTCTTAATACAAGTACTTTCCCCAAGCAATGCCGTGCATATAGGCTTATATTTTGAATTGCAGTCCTTGTGGTGTATGTAAGTTGCAGAGAATGTTCTCTAGGTGTAAGATATATTAAGTTCAGGAAAGTGAAAATGTGTTTGTGAAATAGTATATGACTGGTGACTGCTTGGTCTGCTACTCATTCTTTTACCAGTATTATACTCAAAAGTATTTGCATACTTTAAAGGTGCTTCACAAGTACTGAAAGTTATTATTAGTTATTCTGAAAAAAATGCATATGCTTCCTTTATACTTAATTTACACTTAATTTTATACTTAATTTACACTCTTGTAGCACTGCTTTTTATCAAACTTATGTGCTCTTTTATCAGGCACTCAATATTATCCATTGTAACTAAGAGGTCAAATTCATTTCTCGGGTTCCTCAGATCAGAGAAATACAGCAGAGACAAACTAAGTTTGCTGCAAAATACTATCTGGTACAAGTTCTCCGTTTTGTATATGAATACAGCTTTTTTTATTTTTCTCTATTACCTTGGAGTTTTTCAGGCATAACACTGCCACATCAATGTGTGGGATCCTACTAATACTCTGCAAAACTTTGACTCTGTGTGAGTAAGAAGGGAAACTGTTTTGTAAATCTCTGAGATTATTTCAGTATAAAATTTGAATGACAGTTTTCTCCTTGCAGACTACAATAAGAAAAATTTACCCCAGTTATTTCATTTTTATGTAACTGAATGCAAAACACAAGTCTTTGTTAGTTCCTTGTTCACAATTCACACAGACGTGAGAATGAGAAGCCACTGCTCTATAACTTGTTCCTCATTCAAAAAGAGCAAAAAGATGGCTGAAGAGTGATGAAATAAATGAACTACAGGCCCAGTAATTTTCTCCTCCCTCCTTCATCTGGGGAACATGTTTGAGAAAAGATCACATAATATGCTTTCTAAAATAATAGTATTTTAATACCCCAAACCACACTTCGGAGGCTTATCAATTAGCAGGACCATTTGAAAATTATTCTAGTATAAACATTTAACTACAATTATATTTTTCTGGTGGCATTGAACACTTAGCTTGACTTTTGCCACCTTAGTAATTTTAAATATGTGACCTAAGGGTCTCACTGAGACATGTTTAATAGGATTCAACAAAGTTAGTGAAAAATTCTGACAGACTTGTTTTAAATTATACAGTGTACTTTACTAAATTGTAGTGATAAGATTTTGAGAAGATTTTTTGGGAAATTTTGTATGGAAACCTTTGTAACTCTATACTAGTCAGAGACCCCACCATTCTACTGGGGAAAAATGTCAGCAGCTGTATTTTTTTTTAATATAAACAATTCAGTACACATCAGCAGAACAGAATACAGATACAGATAACAGCAGATTAATATTCTATAATAAAAACCAAAAATATATTCATTATGTCTCTTAATAAAGAAGATTTTTTTAAAAAATCCCAATTTTTATTCAGTATGTATCTATGTAAACCGAACTTCTCAAACTGTAGCTCTTCTTTATTTACATATGAATGATCAGCTGAGGACTGGCTTTTACAAAATAACATACAAAGTTAACAATGAATGTTAACTTTTATCTGCCAGTTGCTTAGAAATTCATATTAACAAATCTTTTTTTTTTTAATCTTCCTCTCTTTCCTGGTACCTATGAAATGTCTCACAACCCAGGTTACCACTACTATTTTGCCATAAGGAAGTTACTACGCATAAAGCAGCAAGCAACTAACAAAATAAAAAACTAGTACAAAGTAATGATTCATAACTTGCCTAAAACTTAAGCAGGAACTGGGCAGGAGAATTTATTCTTGATATTACCTGCTTGTATCTCTTGGTTATTGTCATTATGGTCATCATAGCTTGAGTATGGAATAAATCTGGCCAGTTAAAGTAAATAAGTCTTATGAATCTCTTGCTCTACTAGGGTAGTGAAGGTTCTCCTGGGAAACCTGGACCACCTGGGCCTCCGGTGAGACATTTTGTTTTATATTTTGAATGTTATACTAAGAACAATATACCTGTGAGTAAAATGTAAAGTAATAAAAGGAACTAACTGTCAATCTAATACATGTTAGTACTGCAGGATGGAAAAAATTTCTTTTTTCAAAATATTTCTCTATTCCTTTTTTTTTTCTTGCAATTCATCGCTGAGTAAGTTCAGGTCACTAAAGCCACCCTAGAAACCTGGTCAAATTAGTTAACCTTGGAGTCCAGTGTTACTAGAGTAATTTGAGAGCATGTGTACATGAGATCAGAGAACTCGGGGAACCTAGGAAAAGACTATGTACTCCAAATTAAGTGGAATAGTACCTAACACAAAATTTATTCTGCAGAATTGTAATAATATCAAAATATAACATACACGGAGATTTACAGGTTTCTGGTTTTATCATTCAAAAAAAATACCAAGCTGCGTTTGGTATGTATCTTGTGTTCTTTTGAAATGTCTGGAATCTTTGACAAATTGAAAACAAAAAGTATACCACAGGTTTGCCAGGCTACAGAACTTGAACAGAACAATAATTCTGCCTTTATAATTCATAAATGACACTTACTTGATTTTTATGCTTTAAAGGGTATGCCTTACAATGAAAGAAATGGAATGAGCAGCTTATATAAACTGCAGGTATTTTTCTTTAATGTTAATTGTTTTTTTTCAATCCACACCTAATTTTGGCCCAACTCAACTTTTAAACTTACTGTTACAGGGAGGTGCGAGTGTCGCTAGTTATCCAGGTCCGCCAGGACCTCCGGTAAGTATTATCAGAAATCTAATTTCTGAGAGCTAATTCACATAGTAATAGGGACATTAGTTGGTTGTGTGGAATTTGATTTTATATTGAAAGATTGAAAAAATAAGTATATGTTTGGTATGTAGAAAATGATATAGAATCTGTGAATTTATGCTTATTAAGTATTTTAGCACATTTTGGAGAGTAATTTATTTTGATTTAAGTATTTTGTCCTAGCAAGTAAAGGCTGCAGAAGTGGTACGGATTTTTGTATTGGACTCCTTAGTGAAAGTATTCTAATATCTAAAAACATGTCATATTGTATTTATAGTTTGTGATACCATAGCTTCGTAGTGGATTAAATTTGGTGCCAGAAATGAGAAGCTGATGAAGTCTGATCTGAGTTCTGTCACTGATTCACTGTTTGTAGCTACAGTGAAGAAAAATGTGCAAAACCAGGAATTATATTGTGGCAGTAATACAGGACTGGTGTCTTCCATGCTGCAGAGTGCAGATGCACCATTTTGCAGCTGGACACTGCCGCTTTGGTTCTGTGGAGCCAGAGATACTGTGCACTTATTTTACATCCTCCTCCTTTTTAGCATCATAGGCAGGTTCTACTGGTTTGGGATGATTGTCATTTTGGTAACCACATAAATATGTCATAGCCATCAGTGAGGACTTTGTCCTTACATTATGTACCATTTGTGATTATGGCCTGGCACCAAAGTACAGAGCTGTCTTTCTCTGTATTCTGGAACAGCAAAACAAAACCCAAATATTATTAAGATTTTATACTAAATTAGTCAGCTGAGAGGGCTGGAATTAATATTGATTCTAAATGCACTGCATTAGCAAAGTATACTCATAATGCATCATTAAAAATATCATCTTATTGTGTAAGACACTCTTTAAATGTGTTTCCACTTTGGTTTGTTTCTGCAGGGTCCAAAAGGAGATCCTGGAACAGTGGTATGTATGTCTTTTTTGGTCTTAATAGAAAATTCCCAAAGTAGTTTGACACATGATAGTAATTACAAAGGTAGAAGAGTCTATTTACATTGTTTAGCAGGTAGCTGACCTCCTGAAGAATCAGTACACCTGAAAAAGCCTTTTTAATTGCTAGGCTTGTGAATTTTGCAATTATGGTAAAGAATTCTAAGTGAAAATGTAATGAATGACTGAACATAGTATTAACAGCTTATGGATTCATCTCTGCTGAGCTGTTTCTGGATATATCTAAGACCAAAGAAGGTGAAATAAAGGCAGAAAATACCTTTGGAGCTATTAGATTGTTCTCAATACTAAATTTGAAAGTGATAATGGTCAAGGTACAGTGTGTGCTACATCATGTTAGCTAGTAACAACTAGAAGTTGATGTTTTCTTCGAAAATGGCATGATGGCTACTTACAGTATGATCACATTGCTTCTTGTGAGCAAGAGGATGATGACCATAGGAGCCACTATACCTTTCAGCTATGCAGTTTGACATTCAAAAGCACATCTATTTAACTTGTTGATTTATTTTTTTCACATTAAACAGTGTTATGTCGTTTTCATGTGACTGTTCTTTAAAAATTTTGAGGAGGGGAAAGACAAGTAAGAGAAGAATCTTGAACAGTTGCATAGTGCTGTCTGCCAGCAGAATGTAGATCCAAACCCTGAATGGGCGTACATTTTCCAAAGTCCTTGCCTTTATAATAGAGAAACTGTATTTGTCGTCATCTTACAGTGTGTTGCTACAGTTCCTAGACTTGAAGGTGGAAAAGTTGAAACTCACAGGTATTGTGTCTTGATGGCTGGACATCAGTGCAAATACCCAGAAGATAATAGTAACACTTAAGTGTTGATGGTTGAGCCCAAAAAGTATAATTGTATCAAATATCATTTTTAATTAATATTGTTTTAAAAATTGGGTAAGTGCTTCCACAACAGTTAAAATTCTAATAAATTTTGTACTTATTTTTTGAGTCTAAAGAATGTCACATAACTGCAGAATTATTGTTACAGCACTATAACACTACAAAACAATGAAATAGATGCTGTTCCTTCATGGTTAGTGTAGTAGAACTGTGTCCAGCAGGCCTCTTTTGAACTTCAGGCAGTATGACTGAAATGGGATGAGTACTATATGCCAGATAATGAAAACTGATGCAAAAAATTTACTGGTAAAATCAGTAGAAGCCGAGGTGGTTAGGAAAGGAAACTGTCCCCAGTCATGCTGCGTTCCCCATGGTCTGTTGGTAAATTGTCTACTTGATAAAGATCAGGAAACCCTGAAAAATATTGGAGAGATCATTTTTGAAACAAAATCATGTTCCTTCCAGCAAAGCAAATAACATCTCTGCCTCCTACTAGTGAAACAAATTACTGCAGGGTTCCATTCAGGAGTTCATTCAACCACCAAGAAGCTGACATTTGACCTTTTCAGCTGCTGTCCTGTCTTCAAATTGTTAGTCTTGGGCACAATAAATAAGGAGATGGTTCAGCCAACATCTTGAATGCATGATAGTAAAGAATCAGGGTCAGAGGAGAACACACGGATTGTTTAAATGTCACTGGAGACTGGCCTTGTCTGAACACATCAGGCCACTATATTTGGGAGATGATGATGTGTCTTCTCTTGTTGAAGGGTTCTTGTCTTCTAATTGGGTCCATATTATGAAATCTTTGTCTTCAGTATCAGTGTGAAATTACTGAGGAATGTCTCTGCTCATGAAAGCAGCATGCCAGTACCACTTAGATGTACCTTTTTTCCTACCAGTAAAGACACAGTATCTACACAAATATAGTAGCAGAATTAAGTGCAGCTAGCTCACACTGACCCAACCAAGATCAAAGTGGTATAGGAAGGTAATATCTTTAAGAGCTGGCTTGGACTTCATCTGTCATGAAGGTGCATAATCTCCACTCGGCCAACTCATGCAGGGTTTAGGAATATGTTTGATTCCTTGCCAAGTGTTAATGGAAAGTCAGCTACAAGAAAAAGTATATTTTGATTTATGAACCAAAGTGATAACTATGCTTCTCAAGGACAAGAAGAAACCTAAACTAAAACCCCTCAGCAATGACAGCAAAACATGGAGTTGTGAGATAGTTTCCTAAAACAGTCGAATAATCTGTTTTCAAAAGAACTCACAAGCCTCTTCTTTTTCACCATAATGCCCAGAAGCTGAATACATCTTTCTGTATAAGCATCCACTTCCTACTCAGGAAACACCAGCTACCAAACAGAGTTTAGGTGTGGGAAGAGAGATCTGTCAGAGACTTCAAGAAATCCAGACAGCAATTTGCCATGGCTTTTGATTTAACTGACAATTGCTGAAATACTGGAGTTGTTTAAATCTCCATGATAAATTATCAATTTTCTTTCAAAAAACAATTAATAGGGCTTCCCTTCTCTACATGTTGACCTGATTTCTCTAGTGGAGCATGTTTCTGGTTTTCTTTCAAAACTTGAAAACCTACCCAGGGATCCAGTCTATGCATCCCTTGCTGCAGAGTGACCTTTGTTCAGGGAACAGAGCACTGAATTGCTTGGAGTTTGGTTCTCTGATTAACAGTGTATGCTTACATCCCAAGGCTCTGCTGCCTGGAGGTGCTTTAGAGGTGACCTTGGCTTGCAAGAGCACTGAAATGGAGTCTTCTGGATTACATTCTTCATCAAAATTAAACCATTGATCCAAATATTCACACAGTGCCTCTGAGAAAAATTTAATCTACAGATCAGTAAAATAGAGTATAACAAAATCTGTTCACCTAATAACTGGTTAGCTGTTTTACTAATCTCAGGTTAAATAAGTTGCTTTTGCTTGCTGTTCAGCATTTCTCAAGAAGAGTACTGAAATGCTAATGTATACAATCTTTTTTCATTTAAAAAAAAAATCAGGGGGACCCAGGACCAATGGGCTTACCAGGACTGGAAGGACTCCCAGGGGAAAAGGTAGGACTCTTGAAAAGAAGTAATGGTGGCTTCTTCTTAGTGGACACTACCTGCAAATAAATGTTTTCTGAAACCATGTTTGTTTTTTTTTCGTGTATTAACGTTTCTGTGTGAAAAAATCTTGGCATATTTATCTATACTTTTTTGCTTTACTGTGAATCTAAATCAATAATATACTCATCCAACATAACATTTCATTTTCTGCAAATGGAAAACTCTGTGTGGGAGGTCTTCTATTATTTTGTTGTCTTAGTTTGGTAGAACACTTCTGTACTTGATAGTAATATAGTTAACATGTTTCTCTGTATGGTCACTAGTTTCTGTTCTCTATCGAACATTGTCTTATGCTTGCATTCCATCTGTCTTGTTCTCAGCCTTTTGCTTGCTAGTTGTGGAGGCCGATTATGAATTTAGCTTGTCATGAAATGCTAAAAATGTCAGTATTTTAATATTCATTTCTAAATATGGCAAAGTACAAAACACCAGAGAAATGAAAAAATCCGTAAATATGCTTTCTGTCAGCAAAACCAATTTGATTTTGCCCATCAATTTAAGAAGAAAAATGAGCAAATTCTTTTGCAAATGAAGTATTTGCTCAGCTTTTTGAATTACGTTATTCAATGACTTCATACAAAAATAGTTTACTGAAACTTTTTTCACCAAAAAGCAATGTAAACTAAAGTTTCTCTCTTGATATCACTGTGCATTACTGCTACTTGTGCAGAGTGGGGAGTGACAAGATCTAAGGTAGATGTTTAAATTATGTGAGATGGTTCTTGCTCTGTAATACTTCAATTTACAAGCAAATAAGAACTAGTCTGATTTCAAAATGAATAAACACAGGGAGATATTACAGACCTAACTGAGACAAAGTGGGGACAGGAATTAAATAAAGGGAATAAGCAATGGATCAAATTGTATAAACCAGCTAAGTGAGTGTTTGGTCCTTTCCCAGAGTAAAAGTATCTTTTCCTTAACTAAATTTGGTCAAAATTCCACATTTCTGGTGCAAATAAATGAACAGAATCTTGGAGCCTGCCAGTTCCAACAGTATAATGCATACTGGTTTTAATATAGAGCTATTATACACCTCTGTGCAGCAGAATTTTATCTTCCACAGACAAATGTTTACTGTAATTTCATGATAATTTCACGAACTGGTTTAAGAACTTTATGTCCTCTGGATAAAATGTCCCTTCCCTCAGCTGTGCTGACACAGTGCTTTGTGCAACCATGCTGCAAAACCACATTGCTGAAAGCACCACAATAACCCTGAAAAAAAAAAAACAGAAAAGAAAAAGTTGCAAGGGAAATGTTAGGAATTTTGTCATCATGGCCACCATACATGGCCACGGGAAAACACCGCAAGTTCTGGGTCCAGAATAACCATTGGGTCAGTGTGCAGTGCTCCAGACAACATGCCCTACCTGATGCAAATAGCGCTCACTGTTCCAGAGGTGCATGTTGTGTTCCTCATTGAGGGACAAACGTGCATTAAACCTCCACAGCTGGAGAAGTTGAACTGTGGCCTGTAAGCAAGTTGCTTCCTCTGGACATGAGGTCAGACATTTAACTTGTCATCTGTCTGCACTTCGTGTAACAGAGTTAAGTCTTTTTAATTAGCAGCATTGCCATTGTGCACCTGAGCAAAATTATGAGAATGAGACAAAACAGCATTAGTTACAAGAACAGAAACCAGAAAGACCAACACTCCCTGAGGCTCTTCTGCACAGCAGAACATGTGTGTAGCTGTGCTGGCAGAGCTTTAGCAAATCTGCTTCAGGTAATATAAACTCATCTCAGAAACATATTGGCCTGTTAGTATGGCTTTAACAGTGCCAGGACTTTTCTGACCTGAATATAGAAGCTAGGACCCTAATTTTTTCTTACATTTTTAACCAGCATTACAGTAGCAAAGCATAGTGCTGCAGACCAACACACGTCAGCAGTGGGTTAGAGCAAATACCACTGTGTAGAGTTTTACCACTGTTGACCTCTGTCTGCTTTGGTTTATAGACCTCTCAAGAAAGATGAATTTATGCCCATAACTCATCACCTCCAGCAAAAAAATACCCCATTGTCTTAGCTTAAAACATAGATAAGATGGGTGTATGCTAAAATGAGGACCTTTGCCCAGAAAGGGCCATGGCGCAAGCAAATTGAGGATGCTGACTTTTAGTAAATGAATGAGCAGGTTGCAGGAAGGCAAAAACTTCTTTGAAAGACACACCTTAAACATGGGGATGTTGACATGAAAGTGAATTACCCTGTGTTAATTTTGGTCATTGTCATGACCACAAATTGTAATTATTTGGACAACTTCAGATAAGTCAAGGATTTTCCATCCCTTTTCAAGGGAGGCCTGAAGCAGAATCAAAGGGATAGCATAGAAACATAATATAAGAGAACCTAAACAAAGGATTTTGGTTACTTACTCAGGTCTGTAAAATGAGCCACTGGCAGAGATAAATATTAGCATTTAGCAGAGCCTGGCTCTTGTTCTCATTTTCAGTTTGCTGAATAATCCTTCCTCAGGCTTTAATGGGAATACACAAACAAACTTCTGTTTTGATTGTTGTCATTTAAGTATAGATTTATCTTTTCTTCAGGGTGACCGTGGACCAGCCGGCACACCAGGAGTAGCAGGGACACCGGTATGTATGTTCATTAAAGAAAATTCAGGTTTTTAGAAGCTGAAAAAGCAGGTCAAGCAAGATGCTGAGCTGTAATCTCTACCATTGTGGAACATGAGTCCTTGGCTTATACTTTATAGGCAGGTAGGAAGATTGTGTTTTTCCTAAAGAAATTAGATTTTTAATAGCATTGAGGGTTCATATTATTATTAAAATGACAGAAGGGAGTGGTGTGAATACATGATAAAGCTGGAATTTGAAACTGCATATGCTTAGCTAAGAAAGAATATGAGATTCTTCTCATTGCCTCTATTTAATATAGATAAAGACTTTTTCTGTGTTCATGGGCATGCACAAATTTCTGAGCATCTTTCTATCACAAAGAAAAGTTATGAACACTAGTTATTGCAATCCACAAGGATCTGCATATCAAGTCAACCAAACATTTGCTTTAGGGGAATACTTTGTCGGCTATTTACATGTGATATTCAGAGAGATTTTTGAAAGTCATCCAGAAACTTTGTTGTAGGTGAAAGTAAATGTAACTAATGATAAATTGAAATTATAATTATTCATCTGTGTTCCTAAAGGAAATGAATACATTACATTGAATTCACAGTTTAATAAAAAAAGTTTATCCATACTTCAGGAGGCAATATGGAGTTATTTATATGCAAATAGATTTATTATTAAATTTAGGCAGCTACCAATCCATTTAGGAGCTGTTTAAATTATAAATATGTGTTCCATGAAATAAAAAGAAGTTTGTGTCTATGCACTCTCATTTCCATTAGCCACTGATTTAGTCTATTTACTGTGAGTTCTAAGAGAGAACATGATTTTAAACAGCTTAATTTCATTAGGTTCTCCTAAAGCAAATTGCACATTTAAGGGAAAAAGAGAAGTATTTCTCTGAGTTTTGTAGCAGATGTGCGAGTTTCAAAGTTTGTTGCTCTGAAATATATTTCACACTGTGAATAATAACACAGTAGCTGGTTAGGATTATCACAATTGTTCATTCCCTGTGTATTTCCAAGTCATTGGATGTTGTCTATTCAGGTTGGATATGAAATATTTAATGAGGTCCCTTCATCACAGATGGAGTTGCATTCTGTTGATTATATTTAATTCTAATAAAATCCACCGAAATAAATTATTTCCTCCTGAAATTAATTGTTTCCTTTTATATTTTATGCCAAGAAGTTTTAGTTAACAAATTAGTAGACATATGAGAAACAACTTTTTCAGTAGCCTAGGAAGAGTGTGAAACATATCCACATATCTTACTGGAAAATAATTTGCGTTCCTTCCCTGTCATTATTCCCTAGATTGAATAGTGGACTCTTTTTCCCATCTGAGAATATAAACCTCTTATTTACACTTTGGCACTTTGCTGAGATTGCTAGGATTATCAGGGAAGCTTGGGCTGAGATTCTGCAAGCATTGCCATCAATGCCTATTTCCTCAGCACTTATCCTCCGTCCTGTTGTTCCCAAAGTTGTCACTGATGCTGATGTGTTTGATTCCTCACTTGTACAAGTCACCTGAGGATCTAGTCTAATGCTATTTCTTGGAAATGTAGATTCAAGTTGTTAAAAGAAAACCATTATATACATATATATATATATGTATATATATATATATATATATATATATATATAAAGAGAGAGAAGAGACATTTAAAATCAGCATCTAAATGATGAGAAGAGAGAGGATTCTGACAGGCTGAACATAAAATAATAAAAGTGGCCAAAAAACATAATGAAGAAATTTTGCAAAAGACATTAAGTCAGTAATAAAGTCACACACAAAAAAAAAAAAGGACTAGGAAGGACCTCAATCTTGATTTTACATATACAGTGATAAACTTTGATGTGCCTATGACTTCTCATTGTGGAAATCGTGGTGTTGTAAAAGAAAACCTCATGAAAACATTATCTCAGTATTCAGAAAGTGTAAAGAAAACCCAGGGATTGAGTAACATTGTACAAAAGAGCAAGATTTTTCATTAAATAATGAACAAGAACATGAATATTGCATTAACATATATATTCTCTCTTATTTTTTACCTAGAGAAAAATTCTATTTTGCTTCCTAGTAGTTTGAATCTGTAATATTCTCTGTTTGCAGGGAAAGCCCGGATCTCCTGGGTCCCCAGGGATGCCAGGGGAACCTGTAAGTACGGATTTGAGTTCTGGACTCTTATGATAATACACAAATATTTCAAACACCTAATGCAAGATTTTACTGACAGATTTATGTGCATTTTCTTCCTTCTTAGGGTGAAAGAGGACCTATAGGAGATGTAGGCTTCCCTGGTCCAGAAGGGCCACAAGGAAAACCAGTAAGGAATTTTATACTGAATATATACAAAAGGATGTCTTAGTTTATCAGAAGTTACACAAGAAATGACATTACATCTTGCTTTGTGTTAGGTGAGGTAATATCTGAAGAATACATTGAGCTGTAGGGCTCAGTATTAGCCATCCAGAAAAGAATTCCTGGTATTGTGGTGTTTTAATAGTTAATTTTACTGAGACGTGTCCTTTAAAGGTCTTATGAAGGTCATTTGGATTTTGTTGACATAAAGGTTCCTCTAGTAGTTTTTCCAGGGGGGGAATATGAACACAGTCTATAAAGGATGAGGTGGCAGAATACATTCTCAGTTTCAGTTTAGATAGAGAAGCATGTGCTTCATGACTCTGAATAAACTTTTGACTCTTCTTTATACAGGTGATGCAACACTGCAACTGAGGCATTTACTATTCACTTAAGATGTGTCTGATCTGACCTGTTTCTTTAATGAAAGTGTGACAGCAGTGTGGTCGACACTGTCCAAGATGGTTTAAAACAACCTATTTTGTATTCTATATGGGGTTTAGCTAGAATAGCACATAATTCATTATCTCCCCAGAAGCTTGGTGTTTTGGGGATGACCATGAGAAGCAGACCATTGCAGCTTGTCAGCACAACCACACATTACACTTCTGCCTTGAAAGAAGAGACAATTTCTGTAGCTTCAGCAGCAAATTAGCCCAAGGTGCCTAATCTGTATAAAACTCCACTTTGCAGTTTAAGAGGGAAAGAAATATTCCTGATGTCTCTGCTCATGCAAGTCCTTTTTTCTCACTCGGTGAAACAGCAGTGAGTTTGCTGCATGTGCAAATCCATATACATCCTACTAAATTAGGCAGTGCCAGAGCATTTATCTTGAAATTATCTGGCATTGTGCAATTGTTTATATACTCTCTGATATTATTTTGACCCATACCAACTAGGACCCTCAGATGGACCCAGTTCTATTTAATATCCTTATTGATGATCTGGATGAGGGGATTGAGTGTACCATTAGCAAATCTGCAGATGACACCGAGTTGGGGGGGGAGGGGCACGTTGATCTGCTGGAAGGCAGGAAGGCTCTTCAGAGGGACCTAGACAAGCTGGAGAGATGGTCTGATTCTAACGGGATGAGGTTCAACAAGGCCAAATGCCGGGTCCTGCACTTTGGCCACAACAACCCCATGCAGTGCTACAGACTGGGCAAAGAGTGGCTGGAGAGCAGCCAGGCAGAAAGGGACCTGGGAGTCTGGATTGACAGGAAGCTGAACATGAGCCAGCAGTGTGCCCAGGTGGCCAAGAAGGCCAATGGCATCCTGGCCTGGATCAGGAACAGTGTCGCCAACAGATCCAGGGAAGTGATTCTTCCCCTGTACCCCCTGTACTCAGCGCTGGTGAGGCCACACCTGGAGTACTGTGTCCAGTTCTGGGCCCCTCAGTTCAGGAAGGATACTGAGGTGCTGGAACAGGTCCAGAGAAGAGCAATGAGGCTGGTGAAGGGACTCAAGCACAAGTCCTGTGAGGAGAGACTGAGGGAGCTGAAGTTTTTTAGTTTGGAGAAGAGGAGGCTCGGGAGAGACCTTATTTCTCTCTATAACTACCTGAAATGAGGTTGTAGCCAGGTGGGCGTCGGTCTCTTCTCCCAGGCAACCAGCAGTAGGACAAGCATGGTCTTAAGCTCTGCCAGGCCAGGTTTAGGTTGGATATTAGGAAGAAATTTGTATGGAGAGAGTAATCAGACATTGGAATGGGCTGCCCAGGGAGATGGTGGATTCACCGTCGCTGGGGGTTTTTAAGATGAGACCAGATGTGGCATTTAGTGCCATGATCTGGTAACCATGGCACTGTTGGATCAAGGGTTGGACTTGATGATGTCAGAGGTCTTTTCCAACCTGGTTGATTCTATGATAATGCCACATTCCTGTTTGGAGGATAACATGGGCATGGAACAGTTTCCAGCAAGAGGCATGAATGAGAGCACCCTCTTTTGGGAAGGAAATAGGTTTAGCCCAGGAGACCAAAACTGTGCTGTGCTAGAAGTCCTAAGAACCAAGGAGTGGATCTAACCACTTAATATTAAGGCATAATCTCTGCAGTAGCAGAGGGGTAATAGGGCATCAGGGCTAATATCTAGAATAAGAGAAATCTCTTCTATGGTTATATAATGACTACCTGGTACTGAAAAAGTGCATGTACAGGTCCATATTCCACATTTGCAAAATTTCCATATAACTCGTCATTTAAAGTTGAATGCTCATAAAATTTGATGCATATCTTGATGGGTTTTGTATTTCTATATTATAACCACACACACTTCTACCTCTGCAAACTTTAGAATATTTACTGATATGGCACTAAATATTGAGCTTTAGCCCTTATATTTTTAAAATACTTAAGACTATATATTAAAAAATTGTTGTGTTTTGTCTTTTTTTTCTAGGGAATCAATGGAAAAGATGGATTGCCAGGTCTTCCGGTAGGAAAACAAGTTTTTGTGTATTTTATTCTTTACAGATACCATAGCTGTTAATCCTAGGCAGTTGCTTTCAGTTCTGCTAACAAATGAATATACAACAAAGCCTTTAATTGATAGGTTTATCTTTTTTCAAAAACCATTTTTCAGGGTGCTGTGGGAAGACCAGGAGACAGAGGACCCAAAGGAGAACGTGTAAGTCCCCTATTATGATAACTTTTTCTCTTTTTACTGAGCATTTAAGCACCTCATCATCGCATATTTTATAGGCAAAACCGAGAACTTAATTCTTTAAGTGAACGTCAAGCAGTCTCTTAGACACCTAACATGTTTAATCCTAGATACAACTTTAAGGAATTAGAGTTGAATTGTCTTCTGCATTTGGAGGAAAAACACATTTTATAGACTTTCTAACACAGTTGGCCTGGAAAGTGTAAATTGATGAATCAGTTAAAAATTTAAATGCAGCTGATCTTGTGGTGTTGTCAGACTTTGCAAAAGCTGTGAACTTGCCCTGTTGTCATCCTTGGGATGTCATAAACACAAATCATGTTTTATATAAAACAAGCTTGTCACACTTAGGCAGCAGAAATGCCAATGCTATGCCTTACTGTTTCTCAAACTCTTTAGACAGTTCTGTTTATGGTAACAAGATTGTGGTGGACAGGAATGATTACAGGAGTTGAGAGATGAGTTATT
Source organism: Corapipo altera (assembly GCF_003945725.1). NCBI lineage: Eukaryota > Metazoa > Chordata > Aves > Passeriformes > Pipridae > Corapipo > Corapipo altera. Next base: position 5,784,496 of record NW_020884890.1, read on the forward strand.
TTATGTGTGTGTGTGTATATATATATATATGTGTATATATATGAGATGCTCTTATTATAACATTGCTAAAGCCCTGATGTCCTAATCCGATGGATAGCACATTTGTCTGATGAATCAGAAAAGCATCTCCCTGTGTAATGTGGAAAGGGAAGTGCTGCTTTATGACACTAAAGAGACATGAGGTTTTAACCATTATTACAGTTTTCAGTGTTCTGTTTTTTGCCTTTAAGGACACAGGCCTGCATCTGTGAGAGACTGAAGTGAATACAGAAAATAAAGTCAAGATTTTCTTGCAGCCATTATTATTACTGTTGTGCACCATACTCCTTCAGTTTGAGATCAACTGTTACTGTTACAGAAAAGAGAGGCAACAAAATTCGAATGACAGAATAAAACTCTTGAGGTTTTCATGTCTAATATAAGTATGTCCTCATGGAATCCATTTTAAGAAGGGATAAGCCACCTGGGCTGAAATAATCTTATATACCCTTGGAGTGACTAAACACTGCTGTTCTTATTACTTTATAAACTGAGTGACAAAGCAGTTGAAAATATGTGATTTATACCAATCAGAAATGCAGTTTTCAAGTCATTTCAACAGATAAAAGTACTAGTGACTGGTTCATTTATTGCTGTTATCTGCATACCTTTATCACAGACTGTGAGCCTGCTGGACAAGAGCATGTAGAAATCCAGGAAAAACAGTAGTTCCCTCTGCATAGAACTTAGTACAAGATAAAATGTAAGAGATAGGAGAACACTAGAAGGGAGGAGGACTGAATAAATCAGCACTTTATGCAGAGATCATAAAACACAAATGTCCTGAGTTTTGTACAATTCACAGCGGAGCATTTAAAGAGGAATCTGGAGGAAGATATGACCTAGTTTTCTGTCTTTTTACAAGGACCTTTTTCAAAACACAACGAAAACACTGGAGGCAGTTAGAAACACTTGTTTGAAAAGTTGCTGTAGTATTTGATTTACTTCTTACACATTGGCAGCCTGTAAAATGTGAATTGTTTAGAAGAAGAGGATCAGCTTCAAACTGCCATAGCACCGTGGTCCAAGAGAAACCTGCCTTTTTCTTTATCTCTACTAGAAAAGATATCTAACCCTTCTCTGCAGGGTTATAAACCTGAGAAACGTATATCATAGAATCACAGAATGGCCTGGGTTGTAAGGAACCTTAAATATCTAGTTCCAACCCCCCTGCCATGGGCAGGGGCACCTTTCACGAGATCAGGTTGTCCCAAGCCCCATCCAACCTGGCCTTGAACACTGACAGGAGTGGAGTACCCACAACTTCTCTTACAACCTGTTACAATACCTCACCACCCTCACAGTAAAACATTTCTTCCTAATATCGCATCTAAACATTCTTTCTTTCAATTTAAAGCCAGAACACTTGTCCTATCACTACATGCCCTTGTAAAAAGTCCCTCTCCAACTTCCTTGTAGGCCCCCTTTGGGTACTGAAAGTAACTCGTGTGCTAGTTGTCTCTTTGATTAACTAAAGTTTTGTGTAAATGAAGGCATAAAATATTAGACTTCTATGGAAAGTTACAGGAAAAATCCTGGTGCCCTGTGCCTGTGTGAATTTGAGCACCTAAATTTTACTTATGCCATAACTGACGTTTCTAGATCCTTGTATAAGGGCTAAAACTTTCTGTACCCAAGTCCTGTCCCTGAAAAGTGGGTTACAGAGTCAAGCTGTTCTTTCTGTCATTGACTTCAACATCAAAAGCATAAGAAAACAAAAATGTATTTTCAGAGACAAGGTTTAGCCTATAAAATCAGCTTCCCCTCATGACTCAGTCTATTTCTGAACAGGCGAGAATTTTCTCTTCAGAATTCTTGGCTGACTTTTCCAGGTTTGTTCCACTATATGCAATGATTTTCTTTCTGCTTATGTTTTACATAGGGAGATCAGGGTATTCCAGGGGACAGAGGTCCACAGGGTGAACGAGGAAAACCTGGCCCAACAGGAGAAAAGGGGGATGTGGGTCCTGTTGGCCCACCAGGAGACAGAGGCTATCCAGGATCACCAGGTCATCAAGGTCCCCCAGGTTCACCAGGACCCCCAGGGTTCCCAGTAAGTAAACAGAGGTTTACTTTGGTTGCTTGGGAGTTCATGCAATGTGAAGTTAGCATGTGCTGAACAGTGCAAATTTAACTGAGCAATACCACAGTCTTAGAAAAACTGAGACTTTCTCTCAGATAATTTCAGTCTTCAGTTAAGGGGTGGAAAAATATACCCAGATGATCTGGCAATTATTTTTAATAATTATTTTTAAATGTCTGCTATGAGTGAATTTTAATTATTTACTTGTTTAGTTCCTTCATATCAATATGGCTACTCAATACAGTTAATTCTCACATTTTCTGTAAGCTTAAGAGCTAGAGTGTAAGTCTTTGCAAATGGGAAAAAAAAGGAAGCAGACAAAAATTTATTCTCAGTTGAAGGGAAATCAGCATTTAAAAAGACAGTGAAATGCTGCTTGTCAGTTGCAGATATCTTGGTTTGTCTCCATGTGCACATAGGCACACATCTATGTTGTGGATACTTTTTAACCTCAGTTAGATAAAGTAAAGCTAAAAAGCTTTTCCAGTCATGTTATTGGTGTTGTGGTTCTGTTCTTGTTGGCTGTGCATCAAAGCAATTAGTCCCTAGAGGGGGTGAGAAGTTGGCAGGTGCTATGCAAAAGGCATGTGAAGCATAGTCGTGTCACTGGACAATCTTACTGTCTTGTGCAGGTTAATTTCCATACACGTAACGTGCTGGTCATCTTGACAGCTGGGTGTGCCTCTTCCACTTCATGGCATTAGTATCTTTATAATATTATAATGTATTTGCAGTAAAGTGGCCTTTGCAGTTAAGTAAATAACACAAATATATTAAAACACTCATTTGTTGATGAAAGGTTTATATTTTTAATGCTAATTTAATTTAATGCTAATTTAATTTAATGCTAATTTCATTTTTTATTTTTGTAGCATCATAAAGTTCACTCTGTATGTTCCTTCTGATACATATCACCTTTCTTTTTCCTCATCAGGCTGATGCAGTTTCACTTGAAGAAATAAAAAAATATATTAAACAAGAGGTTCTTAAGGTTTTTGAAGGTGAGAAAATGAAGTATTATACAACTAAATATAGATTTTAAATTATACTCAAAGTTTCTTTACATGTCATCTAACTTAAGCAGCTGCCTTGTTGCTGTAGCTATATTGAATGAGTCTACATAATTCTGTTTAAACAATTAGAAGCCATAGTATCTGTTAACCAGAGTATTTCCTTATGTAAAAGATGAGCATTAAAAGGTACTCTGCTCCAAATCATAATACCAAGCATAGGTATGTATCACTGTAGTTAATATATGTATCATATTTTATTGCAGATACATATGTATCTACAACATATCATGAAGAGTTACTAAAGCAGAGACAATAGAAATATCTAATTTTTTTGCCCTCTTAGTGAGTGACTGTGGTGGGGGGAAACAGTTTTCCCCCTGCAGTTATAAAATGGTAAAACCCCAGGGGGTGGTGACCCTTGAAGTTTTGAGCGCTTCTGCAAAATATAAATATATCACAACCAGAACGGAAGAGAAGGTGATGTGGTAGTTGTAGTTATTGTTGTAGAAGAAGTAGCCATGTTGTAAAGCCACGAGGAGAAAGGGCAGGAGCCTCCTGGGGGTGCTCTAGCCCCCCAGCCCCCAGCTGGGGGGGCTGCAGGGACTTGGAACAGCATAAGGCTGGGCTAAGTACCTGTAGCTGAAAGCTAGTTTTCTCCACCATGAGTGAGCAGAGACAGAGCAGCAGCAGCATCCAGAGTTTGTGGCTAAGAGCCAAGAGATAACTGAAGAAGCAACAACAAACATGCAGCCAAAGAAGACACAGAGCTGTCCGAGAGAGCCGAGAGAGAGCCAGCAGCAGAGAGAGAGAACTAAGCTCAAAAAGAGAAAGTTTGGGTAAGAACTGAAACTAAAACCCCAAACTCCTTGGAGACCTCCAAGAAAGGAGGATGATGATGGACTCTTAAAGAGTCTTAAAGTGCTACAGCACTGCAGAAACGAGCTAAAAAGCTCCAAGAAGGACTGCAGAGAGGGTGACCTTGCCCCCCCCCCACTGCTTGAGACAGAGCACAGAGCTCTGTAGGGAACTTGGATCCCCTGAAGATAAGGACCATCACGAAGACCCCTGAGCTTCGTGATATGATGTGGTGATAGTACCTTTGTCCTGGGAAACGCAGCCCACAGAAAAGAAGACCCTCACTTGGAAGACGAGTGGCCAAGAGGGCTTGGATACCCTCTTGTGAGTACTGGCAGAGATCCAGGCACAGCTGCTGCTGCATGAGAAGAAGAACAAAACAGATAGACTTGCTGTCCTAGAGACATTGCTGCTCTGAAAGTGGAAAGGGATCTTTCCTTCTTCCCTCCTGGACTTTTATTTGGAGGGGAGAAGAGATTTGATCCATTGTAAATACTTATGTCATGGTAGAGATAATTAAGATTGTATATAATGTATTGTAGTATTTATTTTGTACAGTCATTGTAATATATTCCCTTTCCCCCATTTAAGTCTTGTGTCGTCTGGAAAAACCATCTCACACTGGATTGAGATGTGGGAGTGGGCTTGGACTAGGGAATTGGATTTTGGAGCTCTCAAACCATGACAGTGACTATTTAAATGAGAGGAAGGCTTGATAGCTTTCAGTCATCCTGGTCTAAACTGCTGTGCAGTTTGCTTAGCAAATATCCCTGCTGAGCTTCATAGCTCCCTTGCAAGATCAACATCTTCTGGCCCAGTTTCAGGCTAATACCAGATTCAACCACGGCCTTTGTATTATGTAAGATTTTTTAGATGTCTGAGTCCATACTCTGAAAAGGAAATATTTTTCTTCCCCAGCATTTCCTTAGTCATGGTTGCAAAGCTGTGACTCAGGTAGGTGTCTGAAACAAGATTCTGCTTGAACACCCCTTAACAGTAGCTTCTCTTCCATTGCAAAATGCATTTCTTATGTCTTCAACTTCTCTATTTTGTCATTAATATTTGTGGATAAAACCCATTTTATCTTTTAGGGATGAAAGAAATAATATAAAGCTTGGGGCTTTTTAACCTGTTCAGGCAGTTTTTCACTTTATAACAAGGCTGTCATTTTGTGTATTTTCACCCTTCCCCAGTTTGCTATCCCTCAGGAGTTCAACTTGCTATGTATTTCAAGAGCAGTTTGTTGGCTGAAGTCACCTCCTTCTCCCATTTAAATAGTATTTAGTCTATTCACAGAAAAAAGGTGCCCTGCCTACAGGGAATAATGGAGTTTTGTCTTTGTAGCTGTTGCATTCTCTACATCTCAGTAGTGTTTCCACAGATCTTCCATTTTTTGACATTGTTTCACTTTGCCTGCTTTCTATCACCTTGCTTCTTTTTTGTTTGATGCCCACTCTATTCTGATTTTTTTCTTGACTCTTAAAACTCCACCACAGAAAATACATACTATGTTGTATAATGTTTAGGTTTTTAATATGTTTTTTAAAAGAGACAGAGTCAAGAATAATACCTATTTTTTCTATCTCTGATGAACACTAAAATGTTACCAAGTACACTTTATTCCACCAGCATGAACAGTTCATCCTGAAATATCTGCAATTAATAATCTTTGCTGAGAACTTTCAGGTTTTTTCACAACTGTTTTCAGGGTTTCAGTACATTCCAAGAACCTTTCTTGGCATTAACACCTGCTTTGCAACTTAATATGAGTTATGAACATATGAGGTAGCCCTTCATAGGTGTGCTAAGTAATAATTATTCTGTGTTTATGTATTTTAAGTACTTCCATGAACAGGAGTCAGAAGTCATTTGAAATGTTGAAATACATTAGTAATAGAGATTAGTAATAGAAACTTTAATACAAATTCATTCTGATTATTTCAAAGGGTAAAGACTCAGACATGAGTCTGAGTTGGAACTGAAGGTCTAAGTGCGTATTGGGGTATTCACTACCTTGACATTAAGAAGGACTGAACACCTTACTTCCAGAAACTTTAGCTGTTGCTTTGGGATTTACTTGTCATTTGCTAGCAGATTTCTTACTGACTTTTCCTTGTATCTTTTATTAATGAAGAAAGGATGGCTCAATTTGTATCCCAGCTGAAGCTGCCTGCTGCAATGCTTGCCTCCCAAGCTCATGGTAAACCAGGGCCCCCAGGAAAAGATGGGTCACCAGGGCCACCAGGAAATGATGGTTTGCCAGGGCCACCAGGAGAACGTGGAATTCAAGGTAGGAATTCCAAAAAATGTTCCCATAAATTCTACCTAGAAATCCTTGCTAATGATTAAGCCAGGACTACCTATCTAGCTTCCTAATGATTAACTTTTAAACTTATGTACTTATGTTTTTCCAGACTAGATCTAAATATTAACCCATAGTAAATGTGTGGATTTTACTGATTAAAAACTCCTAATCAGTGCATTTTATTCTAATAAGTGATAAATTATTGACAGATATCTAAAGCTGATGGAACTACTGTAGCACTTATTTTTTTCGTCCAAAATATTTTAATAAGGAAGAAAAACTATGCCAGCACTCTAACTGTTTAGATTCTGCTCCATATTGACAGACAATCTTATTTATGAAAGAAAATTTGATCTTCCGGTCTGAGTGCTCTCAGCTTTGATCCTGAGACAACACAGGGGAGGAAAAACTCTTCTAGTTAGAAGCAAATACTCTTTTAGAAGTAAAACTGAAGTATTACCACATGAGTTCTTCTTGCCATGAATAAATCTATCTTCACAAAAAAATTCAGAGTAATCAGCTTTTTGCTATCCCCTAAAGGGTAATTTGTGCATTGCAATGCATTAGGATAGTATAGGACTTCCATTTCACTGAATTGTCTTTTACTGCAAAATTAGCTTTGAGGGATCCATTTTCATTGTAGCTGTGCTCTATTGTAGAGTCAGCCTCTCAGAGATTAAAAGGAAGTGGACAACAGGCTACAAGGAAAAAAAGAATTTATCGATGAATAGTATTTTTGCGTGTGTAATATGTAATTTGCAGTTTATCTGTAGGTAGTTCTTTATTATCTTTTGTTAGTTTGGTCTGCTCTGAAGTCAGACCAAGTCAGACTGGAATGAAGAAAATGAGTGCAAAACTGAAGATGTGTGGATCCTAAAGCTATCAGAAGAACAAAGACTTACTAACATTGATAAGCACAAACCCCTGACAGAAGCTTGAAAAATGTCATGAGATCAGAATGAGAAGAACAAGAATAAAGGATCAAGGAAACCAATAAAAGGCTTAGAATCTTACAACACTGACTTCATCATTACGCAAATATTCAGATCACCATAAATAATGCATTTCACTGTCAGTGCCAGATTGTTCAATGATGATGTATGTGGTGAATAGTCTCAGATGCTTCTGGGAAGTAAAACATTGTACTAGATTTCCTTTCCAGCTAGTGAGCATAAAGAGTAAAAGATAACAGCTATGTTTTGGGTTTTTTTTTGGGGGGGGGAGGGGCGGGGAGTAAAAAAGAAAAAAAAAAGCGACTTTTTCATGCCTTATGCTTCAGTAAAAGTAGTGCCCTGTGTACACAGGATTTCCATTTGTTTTACCATTGTGCTCAATACTCTTTTTTGGTTTGTAAAAGGTAAGCTAAGTGAGAAGCATTTAATTCTCTGATACTTCAAGATATATGAAAATACATTTCCAAGGAAAGACAACAAAATGTTTACCTTACCTTTTTTACACTCTGAAATAGTCCTGTAAGAGAAGCACACTTGCAAATACCCTTTTTGCCTTACTCAGTTGTGCCTGTGTATGGTATTGCTTTGTACCAACAGTAAAGAGAAATTCAAATCTCTGAGCAGATTGAAAATTATCCTTCTATATTCCAGCTTGTTTTCAGCCATAAAATACATAGCAAGCAAGACTTCTTGGAGAAGCACATTATGTGCATATGTGGCTGAGACCATCAAGGTAGCATGTTGTGTGCACAAGTCCTAATACACATTTGGTATTGACTGACAGATACTCCTTATTATATTTCTCTCTTTTGTGTAGGCCAGATTGCCAACTCCAGGGATTTGTTGTCTGCAGTAATATGTGTCTGGGCTGACAGAGTGAGTCACTTGTCTCAGCAGACAGTGTGAAGAAGTAGATGGTTCCAGTGAGCAATTAACAGGACCTCTCCTGTTTGTGATGCTGCATGCTGAGCAGAGAGCCTGCTAGGGCCAGCCAGCAGGAAAGGCAGGTGTATCAGACACTGTGTGTCCAAGGAGGTGTTTAAATTTACTTATGGATTCATAGGGGCCCCTCTATACACCCTGAGTGTCATGCCAGTTTCCCAGGGAAATTGTCAGGAATGACTTGGCTGGATTCCACCAGAACCTCCTGCACAGCAAACCAATATATTGGGGGTTAGTCCCAGAAGGAGAAAACATAGGTACTAACTTTTAGAAATGTAGGCATGGTTTTCAAAAATCATATTTAAAGAATAGCTTGACTCCTGTGCATAGAGTCATCCCCTTCTAAAGAAGTCCAGAATTCTTACCTCCTGGCCTTCAGCAAGGTTGTTCATAGTGTTCCTCAGATACTTCCCAATGGTTCAGGTACAAATAATTTATAGGATGGTCTCAGTAAAAATATAGCATGCAAGCAAAATATAATGAAGAATTGCAACTTCAATTATGAAACACATAAATGGTATTCACATAATGATTGGAAGATTTTTATACTTATATATATTTCTTCATTTAAAAAAATAACCTATGGCATACGCATCAGCAAGCTGATACTCTGAGGCAGCGTTACTAGTGAAATGTACAGCATTTGCTTAAGGGGGAACAGAGGAACTTGACTCTGTATGAGTTTTAAAATATGTTAATATCTCATAGAGAATTAGAAAGTTTATTTCAAGACTTTACAGACAAGCTATAGCAATGTCATCCATTTGCAAACAGTCAGCTTGTCATGTGTTAGAGGATCTAGCTCAATTGACTTCAGTGACTTAATTGGATTTTTAAAACTGTAATAGTAAGTGACTTTTGGTCCATTAGATGAAATGCACCTTGGGATGATTCTGCAATCCAGATATCCTTTATGTTCCTATGACTATTGATTTTTTTTCTCACTGGAGAAAAGATTTCGTCTCAGTTAAAATTCACTCTTTCTATCAAGTAGAGGAAATTAGTTTGTTATAGGTCCTCATAACTTATGCTAGCCTCAAGGAATCAAGCATCACAGTTCAGAAAATAAAAATACCATGCGATGAATAGTGAAAGCTCCTTATCGTCATTGGCAATCTCTATTGTAAAATTTATGTCTCTTATAATTTATAATTTGTAGAGTGGAAGCATGTAGAAACCTTGGCTGGCATCAGGAACCCATTGTAGTGGATGTTGTTCAGACAAAGTCACTATTCTGAAATAGCTGTGCTGGTTTCAACAGTTACCATCTTGTAAAATGTTCTCTGCTGCAGAAGTTGAAATAAATCTGTTTTAGTTTGATTTGAACCCCAGCTCCAACCTCTCCACTATGAGGGCTGTAACACACAGAAGGAATTCGGAATATATACTGGAGGCTGGATGAGAGGATGCTCTTAGCACCCTCTCTGTTGTTTTGCAGTCTTTTCTTTTTAAGAACACAGAGTATTTGCATGGTAAAACACAGTGGGTACTTTGGTCTCCTTATTCCCTGATGTGGTAATCTGTTTGCCTCATATTTGTATTAAAGAATGTCAAATTTCTCTAGTTAAGTACTTGACATGCTACTTTCAAATGCTGTGTTGTCCATGCTGATGGAAGAGGGTCTCTGTGATATAGGTGGAATACCTTCTGGAGCAGTTTAAATACCTTTTACCTCCAAGTTCATAGACATGAACTTGGGTCATTTCCGTGTGGAGCTGAGGGTATTGCAGTAGTGACACTTCTGACTACGATGTCTGTGGGAAGCATCAAGTGGAGAGCTGTATGTCAGCTGTCACTACTCACCTATGAGCAGAACCTTATCCATTTGAACACCTACCTGGTACGTATTGCTACCAAGTGGTTAACATACTACCCATGGTTGGGTACGTGTTTATAATACCAAAACTTTTGAGTTGCAGAAATCACAACAAAACTTCTGGAACCTGAGTGAAAGGCTTTGCTAAAACAGTTGCCTTTTGGATTAAGCAGGTGCCTCTTACTGGAATTGTAATTCCACCAGTAAAAGTAGATAGCATCTTATATGTGCCTTTACATTAAAAACAATAAATCAAAATCTGATTTATGTGTATGGTAATACTTTCCTTTGACTGTGTATGAATTTGTCACTTTAAGCTCAGAAAGAAGGTGATAAAAGTGCAATCATGGCCCTGCTTATGAGCAAAATATACCTCATTAAAATCAAAGATTTTTCTGCCAAAATTACACATTACATTGTTCAGATTGTTTACATATAGGTCTGTTTACTAATATGCTGGCATCCTATTAAATAAATCCTTACTGTCAGAAAAGATATCTGGAAATTTCTGTGTCAAACTTCAGTGTCAGCAGAACTTTCCTGCCACTGTGTACAAACTACACCTTTGTATGTGTATTTGGATACAGCCAGTAATGGTTTACACTACCCTGGATCATGTATTTGTATTGGCAGGCTGATCTTTGTCCAGTAGTGTTTTTTTGGTTTTTTTCCTTATTGTCTTGAATTCCAGTGATGTTTACAGAACCATTCAGTCTGTCTTAGTGCCTTTCAATTACGGTGTGTCAGAGACCTACAGTAACGGTTATCATGGAGATTGTAAATGTAGTATATGTTATCTGTGATTTCTCTCTCTTCTCCATAACTAAAGTAACAGAAAAGCAACTTATTAGTGGCAGCACTGCTTTGTAAAATTACAGTTTAACTCTGTGTGTAGTGGGAAATGAACTGTAACTATTGACTGTAAATTAAAAAGCATAGAGAAATGTATAATAAATAGGACACTTAATGGTTGTGTGAATCCTATGGTTGTATGATTAAGCTTTTCAAACAGTAGCCAAAACAGCATTGCACAAGATGATTTAGAGCAAAACAACTTGATGTAGTTATAAATACTACTGTGGTCATTAAAGAGCAAAACCAGTATTCAAAATTAAGTACAAGCACCTGCATGTTCCTTTTTCTGAGTCATTATAGTTTGTGTGCATATATGCCTTGTAGAATTCTGCTTAACAGAACTCAGTGACCAGAATGCATGATTAATATTGTTTGTTTTTCTGTGAGCTTTTAAACTGTTGATTTCCTTTAGTTATGTTATGTATGTCACCCTGCATGCATTTTCTAATGTTTTTGCCTCCCTGTAATTTTCTTATTGCAGTGCTGAGAGAAGATTGATGCTCTGTTTTGAAACCTAGAATGGTTGCAATAGTTGATAGACTCTACTGAAGTGTATAATGAGCTTTTGTGTAACAGAAAGCTTGAATACTCTGAATTGAATACCATTCCTACTGCATTGTGTCTGTTGTAACAACCCTGAATTGGTACCCACAGTACCCACAGTAGTCTCTTTCTGGAATATCCTGTAAGGTACCAGTGTTGCCATAGACCACAGCACACTGACAAGACAACCTTTGCCATTCACCTGACAGTGCCTCATAATCTTCATGAGACATCAGGTGGATTGACACCATGTTGGCTGGTCAACTGTGACTCTTCTCTTTGAATTCAAATTGAGTTACACTTCTTCACAAGAGGAAGTTTATTGTATGGCTTAGACAATGCTAGAAATATACTGGTCCCTTATGCAGGACAAATTTAATTCCAAATGTGACCAGAAATTGGTAAATTAATCTTCAGTATTTGTCACCTTACACGTCTGAGGTGCTGGGGAAGGAAGAAGGTTTCCTTGGAAGGAAGATGGTTTCCTTATAATCTCTTGCGAAGTAGTGGGTTGTGGCAGGTGTCACACTTGTTCCTTTAAAAATGCCTTCATCCCCTGTCCTGCATAATTTACATGATCTGAACAGAAAAGATACATTAGTAGATGGATTCTTAACTTGAAATGTTAAGGAAAATGCTTTACCAATATCCACAAGTCCTCTGCTCTGAAGCAGCCAGAGTGTTTCCAACTAAGACGACACTTTAAAAACAGTTCAAGGAAAAAGAAACAGGCATTGGTCATGAGTTGCAGCACCTGAAAAGGTGGAGGCCACTTAGATAAATACAAAGCTATGGCCTGTGAAGAAAATGAACTACATTATTCAAAGTATAATTAGTAATCACACTAATCAAGTAGGCCTTGATCCTGAAATCTGCACAAGCTCTAAAGATGCCTCGTTCCACATGAGGGCTACTAGGTAACGCTGACAGGGGAGTGGGTCTTGTCTCACATACAGGGGAATGTCTAAGCATAAAACTGCCAGTTTACAGTCTAAAAAGTGCAAATGTAAGGATTTTTGTAGAACAGAGAGGGTGAAGTCTTACTCAGTTTGTGGGCTACGAGAGAAGGACTGGTCAGATTACAGATGGCCTTTGGATTGCTGCCTTACGTCACTTCATTGAACAGGGAACACCAGAGCAGAATATGCATTTGGGTCTTTATTAGAGGAGCTTTAGAAAGGTAGCTTAAAATCTTGGAGAAAGGTCCAACTAGTGAACAAAACAAGAGTCCTTTGGCAGAGGATGCAACAGTTACTACTAGAAATGCTCATATTTTCCAGAAGGAACTTAAAAACTTAAAAGCTGTCTTAGGAAAAAATACCACTCTCTGAAAAAGAAGTGAGCATGTGCTTTTCCAATTACATTTGTGTTGGTAATTTCCTGTTACAAAGATATATAGAAGATCACTGTTTATAATAAGAGGGTACTCTTATTTTCATATCTTTATTCTGTGTAGGTTATAGAGGACAGAAAGGGGAAAGAGGCGAGCCTGGAATTGGACTGCCCGGTAACCCCGGACCACCTGGACCTGCAGGTACAAGTCTCCAGATTTATTTCTGTTATTGTTGTTTATGAACTAACAGGCCTTTCTCCCATTTTTCACATTGGTTTTACACCCCTGCCTTTCCTCCCAAGCTGAGCCATAGCATGAGGTCAGACCCACCCACCTTCTTGTGGATGAGCTGGTGTGCAGCTGACTGTCAGTGGTAAAATGCAGGGCACTACACGCGGTTTGGTGAGGATTCTACTAATTCTAACTTTGTTTTACCAGCTGCCGGCCTGCCAGGCCCACCAGGAACACCAGGCTCACCCGGACCACAGGGACCACCTGGACCCAGTGGGAGATGCAATCCTGCAGATTGCTATTACCACGTATCACAGACTCGGTCACACACCAGCAAAAAATAAAAACCCTCTCCCCCAGGCACTTGGGTTCATAATCACTTTTCACTCCTCCCAATAAGTTAATTTTTTAAATATTTGGTGCATTTTTTTTTTTTTCCTCGACACTGCATGGTATATAGATAATTTGTAAGGCACAAAATTGAGCTTTTTTCTATGTTATTTGCAGTGTCGTAATTATGAAATGATGATGTATATTTTCCGGACTGCATTCCATGTGTTGTTTCTCATATTTATTTTACTTAGAAAAGAAAATAGGCACAAATAATTTTCATCACCTTCTTTCTTCAAACAAAAAATATTTTGTTATTACTTAAGACATTACGTATGCCCCAGTAAGTAAGCTGGCTTTATTTTTCTTGCTGGTGGTGAATTTTAAATCAAAAATATACATTTCTGAAGTTTCAAAGCGTACTTGTTCATGGCGAACGCAGGACCTGAGCTGGAGCACTGAGAACTCTCTTCAGACTAAACGTTCATGTCCCTCGAGGAGGCTCTGGCACACCTTCTGAAAAGGGTCTTTGTTGTGCATCACAAATGCTGCCCACCATTTCAGTCACGTCCAAGATGTTGAAGAAGGAGACGAAGATGTGTTTATGATCTCCCTAATCCCATCCAATGCTGAGCTTCAGACTGACTGAAAAATCACCAGGTGTAGCCCCAGGAAGTGTCTCTCCTGACTGGATGTTGTCCCAGCTAGGGGGCTTGTATGTTCATTTAGTCATGGCTACATGCAGTCCAGATATTTAACTGCAAAGGGTTGGTGTTGATGTTCCCGACTGAGAACCAGCATGTATTCTGACCATCACATGGACTAAGTGTACCATTGTTGCCTGTAATCAAGCTACTCTGCCATTAGGTCTGCCTACAGCAAAGGTGACCCCTTGCTTTAGAGCAGAGAGTGGTGGGTACGCAGTCCAAGATGGGAACTTCACAAGCCTCTGATCTTGGCAGTGGTACAGTTTTCCTCTTCCTCCTGTAAAAATCATGTGCTGAAATAAGCTTGAGAAGAACATGGAAACTGTAGAGTGTAAAATTCACTGGTCCTAGTAAATCTCAAAAAAGTCACTTGAGTGCAAGAAAGATTTGGAAAAAAGTACAAAACCCTCCTTGAAAGGTGTAATACCAAGAGCACAGCTGCAGACAGTTTTTAGGCAATGAGTAAATCCTACAGGACCAGACAATGTCAGCCAGACAGAATGAAGTGTGCATCCTGTAGAGCTCAAAGAGTTGAGCAAAAGAAAATCTGGAGAAAATTGATCACACAGAGGCTGGTTGTGAAAAGGAGGGAGGAGACATGGCCAAAGTTTCACTTCTGATTATTAGGAAACAGATCATCCTAGGTTAGTCCTGTGGAATTTTCTGCAGTGCAATAGAAAGTGAAGGTGCTATGGGAAGAACGAACACAAATAGCTATAACCCAAAACCTCAAAATACATCTGTTGTGCAAAGCCATACTGAAGGCTCTCACTCTGTTGTTAGGAAGCTGGGCACTCTCCCACATCAGGCAGAAAAATGGTTTTGATGACTTCGTGCTCGAGCAGTACAGAGCTGCCAGGGAAGCATTCTCACACTGGAAGTGCTGGCTTCCAGAGAAGCTGTTGTGAAACATGAGTCTGGCTGACTTCTTGGTTTTGCTGAAAAACAGTTAAGGGATGACCAGTGTGAGTCTTTAAAAACAGAAATACACTGGCATTTGTTCTGAATAGAGTTCCTAACACTTGCACCCAGAGTGAGATGAAAGCAAGAGGTAAAAGAGGCACCTGGGGAGCTCAGGCCCATATTCTGAGGGGGAAAGCACACATCCCTGACATATTCATCAATTAGATGTTTGGATGAAAGAAGGTGCTTGCTACAACGAGATGTTAAAGGAAACATAAGGATGAAAAGCTGAGAGTAAACAAGCAGGACAGATGAGGGCAGCAGGAAAGAGGAGGATGCTACCTAAAGGAAATGTAATATACCCTACAGCTGGGGACTCCCTGTGGGGTCAGAGTGGTTTGTATGTTCCTCACGAGGCTGGGAACAGATAGGTCAAAGCCCACCAGCGAACCCCAATCCTCATACCTCCTTTTCTGCTCATCCCTCCCATCCCTTGGGAGGCAATAGCTGCCCCTTCTTTAGGCCAGCACATCCTCCGCTCTATGGGCGGTGGGCGCCTGTCCCACCAGGGTGAAGGTGCAGGACAAGTGGTCCTGCCTGTGCTTATCTCAACTCACCCTGCTCCTCTTCCAGACCTCCTGTGTCCATGGAATGTGTTTTGGTTTGCTCTGTGGAACTGATCGCCTTTCCAGATCTGGTCCTTAGAGTGCCAAGGCTGTGAGAGCACTGGGAACTGGTGAGGCAGCTTGAAACCAAGCAACTGTCTGTCCTGAGGCACCTCCTGCAGTGTGGGCCTGCGGTCTGCCAGCCCAACAAGTACAGCCTTGCACCAACGCCTGTCTTGGTGTCTGTACATGTACACCAGTGGAGGAACAGCCCTACATACTGGTTTCCATTCTCTGAAAGGAACTGCTGGTCAGGTATCTTGCATAAGCGTTTTCCCTCTTTTTTTTTGTTGTTGTTACTTCTCTAGTAATTCCAATATGTGTAATAGTCTAAACATTTTTTACTTCATAAGTTAATTTTTGACTTCATTTTCTGTGATAATATTTTAAAGGGTGCTGTCTTGTGAATAATATTCATGCAACTTAGAGGTTCACAAGCAGCCCTACCTGGAAGGCTGTACATAGACTATTGTGCCACATTAATGGTATCTGTATATTTTGGGGCTTTTAGGTAGCTGAAACCCAGCATCTGTCATCTGTCAGATGCAATTGCTGTATGTTAATTTACTTGAACTTATTGGAAAGCAAAACACTTTTTATATTTGAAAAAGTTTTATTTTTTCATCTATGTTTCCTACAGATGCCTTTTTCTTTGTATAGGCTTAAACATAAAGGTCTTTTTAAAATGCATTTGAATGCTTTCAATTGATTTACAGGTAACTTTGGTAACTATCTTGTTGCATTATTTTTATTTTGCTAAAAGCTCACTTTAATTTTCTCATGTGAGAAAACGGGTATTTTTTTATATGGGCTATCTCGATACCTTTTTTAAGATGCCACGTTCTTCACTGAGGTGGAACAGTGTTAATCCCAGCTTAACTTTACTTCACTCTGGCTTGCTCCTACTCTGTATTTTTAGAATCAAAGATGGAATGTAGCTGGAAACATGTTTCTGCATGGTTTTCAGGTTTGGCCCCTGAAATTTCTTTGCAGTTTCGGACTGATGTTGTCGTAGTTTTTTAAGGGAGGGGTTGCTAATCTATTTTGCAGTTTGCTTTATCAGTTTTGTATCTGTTTTGAGCAGTTCATGCTGCAGTAAGCACTACAAGGAACTAAACACAGGGAATTATTTTTTCCAGTAACATGAGGTCTTTGATTTGGTCAAGACTCAGAAGTGAAATAACTTTGACAAAATATTTTAAACCTTTCTTAAAAGCTCTCTAAGCTTTATCTTAGTTCAGGGTCAGACTATTATATTTTATGGCAAGTTGCTCTGTCACCTATTAAGAACATGTTGAGATTTTCTTGAAATTGCTATGTACAGAACTACTCAGTTTGCCTGAAGAAAGAAAAAACTTGGTAAGAGAGAAACTTTACCAAAGCTGCAGTAGACCTCCTGTTGTCCACATGGTGGAGTCTAAAACATCCTTTCAGTACAAAGGGTACAGCCCAGGCCTAACTTGCCCAGCAGTGCAAGAGCTGACCCAGTGATGCATATTCTCACAGCACAAGAGTCAGTGTTTCTCATTTTGTTCTTGAGGCTGACTTTTTTTTTTTAAATCTATTTAGTTTTGCAGAAATACTGCCTTTCTTGGATAATTATTGTTATGTAATATTGCTTAGACTTTATTTGTGTTTATTATTATATTTTGTTTTGTGTATGTTAAAAAGAATAGGTATTAGTGGGACATCCCACTTTGAGGTATCATTTATGTCCCCTAAAATGACGTTTGTCTCCAGGGGAGGAGGGGCTTACCTCTGGTTAATAAAAATTACAACAGCATCCTTCATACAAGCTGTATGAACAGCAGTGCAGCCTGATAATATTTTGAAAACCAATATTCTTGTCTTAAACTGGACTCGGTTTCAATCCCAAAAGAGCACTATGATACAGGAACAGGATTTATTGTATCGTCCATCCTTTGGTTTATGATTTTGGGTTATGATAGATGTTAGATATGCACAGCTTTGTTAAATAATTGTATTTTTAAAATTAATGGATAATCACACAAAATATCTTGGAGCTTCTTCTTTTTCACAAGGATGAAATACTATTTTTCATGTCAGTATTCACTCAGTTTTTCTCTCCTTTTTCTGAAATGTTTACATAAAATTCTTGTAAAAATCCCAGTGGCTAAACTAGCATTTTATAAACTTATTTCTCCAAATATACTACTTAAAACAAGTCCCTAACATTGCATTTTGTGAATGCAGTAGAATTGCTGCTCTAATGTGACATGTTAGAATAAGAAAAGTATCTCAGAAATCAAAACATTGTTGGTTTAGTGTGGGTTTTTATTGAGTTTTTGTTAGTTTCTGGATGTACCAAATCATACAAATTTTCTCTGAAATCTGATATGTCCATTACAACTACATTGTATTGGAAGGATGTTGAAATCCACCTCTAAACACACAGGCAGGTGTAGGCCATGGAGAACAAGTTTAACCCTGATCTTGACATCGTTGGTGTTTAAGTGGAAAACTTTAGCTTCATGATACCTTAATGAAATGTTGTTTTCAAATATTAATTGCTAAAAAACATTATCGATTCTAGACCAAAATAAATTTGTAGCTAAAAAGATTGGAGTCTACATGTTTTTTAGCAGTTTTCTTTCTGAGTCTTCTGTTCTATAAACACAAATGCATTTAATTATTTACTGCAGTTTTAATGTAAATATATTGTCTCCAGTCAGTATGTTTGAAGGATTCTCAATGACATACCTTGGTTTTTTGTATTCTTTCATTTCTGAATGATATGCAGCTGTCACTGAATGAATCATAGTACATGCCGACTGGTTGCTTCCTTCCTTCCTTCTATTTTTGGTTTGCAACATTTAGGGTTCTGTTCAGTGGAAATGTATTAAGTGGATGGAAAATTGCTTTTTACATTATGATGTGGCCATTTACATCTGAAACAGTATTCCGGATGGAAATGGAAATGTTTCACATAATTTCTCTTTGCGCCTCTGTCAGAAATATTAACTTTTCCTTCTGTGTCAAATCACGAGAGGGAGGATGCAACTGCAAATGGGAGAAAGGAGGCACACAAAGCCACTGCAGTGAGCTCTGGGGAGTGGTCAGAGCAGGTTGGCTGAATTTAGGGGGTTGGCTTTTGACCATGCTGAAGTCTTTGGCCATGCTTCCTATGAGCTGGTGAAACTTTGGGCTCTACAATCTGGAGGGAAAAAAGAAAGTGAAAACCTTGACCTTAATATGTATATAATTTATGGAAGTTAATACATTCTCTGAATCAGGTGCAGATAACTTTCTTGTCTAAATAAGATAATCACTTTTATTCAAGAAGCTGATTCACTGAACTGCTTAACTTTAGAGAACTTTAGGCATTTTCATTGTTCTTTTGCTGCCTAACTCTCCCAGGAGGAAAAAGAGAACTCCTATGCCAATGGCATTTTAAAGGATGCTAGGTAATAATCTGACCACTAAGTTGATTTTCTTTCTTCCAATTTCATAGTGGCTTCAGCAAGTTCGTTTCATTCATTGTCTGAAGCTGCCAGGTTTACTTGTCCCTTTGGATGTGCATGCAGCAAGCAAAACAGAACAGGAATAACAAAAGATTGAAGAGAGGGGAATAAAACTGAAGCTGTAACAAATTATACAGGAGCAACATATGGCATGGATAGGCCTGGAGAGTGGTGGTGAACAGAATTAAATCCAGTTGGTGGCTGGTCACTAGTGGAGTTTCCCAAGGGAAACAGATCTGTTTAATATCTTTATCAGTGATCTGGATGAGAGGATTGAGGGCACCCTCAGTTTTCAGACTATACCAAGTTGGGCAGGTTGATCTGCTGGAGGTTGAGAAGGTTCTGCAGAGGGATATGGACAGGCTGGCTTGACGGATGCTGAAGATTGCCCCAACCCATGTGCAGGACCTTGGCTGTGTTGAGGATTAATCTTTCATGAGGTTCCTATGGGGCCACTTCTCGAGCTTGTCCATGTTGCGCTGGATGGCATCCCTTCTCTCTGGTGTGTTAACTGCACTGCACAGCTTGGTGTCATTGGCAAACTTGTTGTGAGTGCACTTGGTTGCACTGTCTATGTCACAGACAAAGATGCTGAACAGTGCCAGTCCCCATCCAGGCCCCTTAGGAACATCACTTGTCACTGGTCTCCACATGGACATTAGGCCATTGACCACAACTCTGTGAGTGCGACCACCCAGATCAGTCAAATCCATGTCTCTCCCGTTAAGAGACAAGGATTTTTTGCAGGACAATGTCAAATGCTTTGCACAAGTCCAGGTAGATGATGTCATTCCCTCTTCCCTCATCCACCACCACTGTAACCCCGTCATAGAAGGCCACCAAATTTGTTGGCAGTGCCAGGTTAACAGTCAGACTCGATGTTAAAAGTCTTTTCCAACCTAAACAAGTCTATGAACTGATTATGATTTTGAGGACATTTTCTCTGGGTTCCTGCCTACGCTGAAGTAACCAAGGAGCTAAAATATGTATTTATTACAGTGCAATTAAGCCTCCAGAATTAGAAGTGGTGACAGAGATCACAAGGGGTAAAAGTGATTTTCACTGGCCTTTTGTTCAGTTAATCTCATAGCATTTTTTAATGCTGAACCTGAAGGAGATGAGAACATGACTTACTTGGGACTTCACTGAAATTCCAGGAGCACCTGGTTAGAATTGGTGGCACGCTGTCAGTGGCTTGTGAAACCTCTCAGTCTCTTTGCATTGTGCCTTCTAAATTTATTTGTTTGAACTGGCACTATTTTTTCTCTGATTCACCATAGTCAGTACACCTTTTTTTTGAATTCATAATCCTGTCTTTATTTTCCAGATTGTTATTTACTTGAATGTACTGTTATGAAAAATCCAGTCCCTGGTATGTTATGGTATATGGTGTACCATTTGTTGGGTACCTTTTTGCACTCTTGTGCAAGATTTGAAATTGGTAAGTACTTAGATTAACCAATACATTTATTCTTCAGTTCTGTATTTTAAGTTAAAACTTGTGAGTCAGCTTGAAGACAGAAAATCTGTCAGAATCTTAAGCTATCCACTTATATAGATTCTGCATTGAATTGACCCTCAGTGTTGAATTTGATTGTAATAATTCTTATTTGTTTTTTACATATTAATGTTTTTGCTTCTACATGAGTTTCCTTCCATAGTGGAATTTTATGCATTTTTCAGATTATATTTTCTAAAGCACTTCTCATTTGTATTTAAATGTTGGGGGTTTTGCTTCTTTTGATTCATATGTGTATGTATTACATATGGAAAACAATATTTTCATTCTGTTATCAGATGGGTTTCTTTCTTTTCAACAGTTTTACACACTTTATAGTCAAAATAAAAGTTTGCTGGTGAAACTACAGTTTGTCATTACCAGTAGTTTTTTATTTGTTGCACTATGTAAGTAGTACTTTTGAGGATTATGCCCTAAATCAGTAAAATCTGACCTAATTCTAAAACACCTTTATGTGTGCCCAAGCCACTCACCTCATGTTGAATCTTCTGGATATGTTCCTGCAGAATTAAATTCTTTGCACTTATCTATCTTGGCGACTTCTCGTAGTATTAATGCAGGGGATGTTGGCTATGAGTTTGGCCAAACTGGAGGTGCATGAAAACTGTTCTGTCCCAGGCTTTGCCCTGAGTCTCGGGGCAGGATGGCATGTTTCTTTATGTCTGTTTTCTTCCCCCATCTTTTCCCTGAAATCTCACCCAGTGCTGCTTTTGTGTAACTAAACAGAGCACAGTAGCCAGGTGTAGATTAGACTTGTAAAGATTTGACCACTTTTATATTTATCATCTAAAATACTGGGCTATGCAAGGGACAGAAAGACATTGATGCCTTAGGGTTTTTAGGATTTTTAGCTTTTTGTAGATTTTAATGTAGCTGTCACACTTTAGAATAGTAGTTAACACTCACCAAACCCTATTCCCCTATTTCATATTGGATTTCTGAAATTCTTTAGGCTTGTTAAAGCTCCTTTCAAAGTAGGACTATAGTAAACACTGTTTAAGAACAGTCACACCCCAGGCCTGAACAATAAGCTACCATCACAGTCAGAGCAATGTTCAAGTTAGAAGCTCCAAAGACAGTATGTGACATGAAGAAGAGGGAGATGAGGAAGAAAGGTGTCTTGGAACCCCCAACTCAATTCCAGAGAGGCATGCCAGGGGGCACATCTGGGGGCAGGTAGTTCTCAGATCAGGCAATAAATTGTAGAACCCCTGGACATGGGGCGTGCGCCATTTCGTACTCCTTGCACCAGAAGGCATTCATTAGAGACCTACTCTATAGCTTATCTCTGCTAAACTTGCCTGGAGTTTTTTTTGCTCCCAGTGTTTAGGCAACAACATTATCAGAATTAATCCCATTTAACTAATTCTAAAACGTCTCAAGTATACTTTTTTTTAGTAGGCAACTGAATCAGACATTTTTGTTTCAAGTGATTTCTGTTTAGGCACTTTCTGTCAACACATGAGGTGCCAGAAAAGTGGCTCCTAGATGCAGCCAGAGCATCAGGTTTGGTTTGAGGAAGGTTTAACTACTCTTTTTTTTTCAATAATTCCTTTTGCTGTATATATTATACCACTACCTTTCCCCTTATGTTACATGCAAAATGCAGAGCTCCATGGATTGTGTTCTTTCTCTCTGTTGTCACATGGCAAACAAGTCAACTGTCTGGAACATGACCAGATAGCTAAGGGCTAGGAAAAAAATCAGTGCTTAAACAAGTGTGCCAAAGTTTATATTTGAAAATTTGGATGGTTAATAATGAAATTAAAGGAGACATCATAGGATGGTTTCATTGTTGTCTTGGAGAGAGAATAAACTTCAGAGAGGTAAAGTCAAAACCAAAAATAGTTTAATTTATACAGAGAGCAACAGAATATCTACATTGCACATTTTCCTCTAAAAACTGAGTATCTTCAAAAAAGGCAACTTGGGACATCTAATTGCTGCCTTCTGGTTGTTCTGTTAATCAGTACTGAATGTAACCATACATAAAAAAAAGATATAGGAGATTAAAATATTATTTATTTAGGGTTTTGTACAACCACAGATGTTACTTCAAAATCTGTAATCCTTACTATAAAACATATATTTCTGGGAATTTAAATTCCCTTGACAGTGGCTACTAGCCTTTTATTTAATTCACAGAGAAGGGAAACTGAAACAGGCTTCCTATGAAATTACAAATGCAACACAAATTTGAGTCAAAAATGAAGAGGTTATTCCACATGGGTTATTCATGAGAACCCAGTGATCATACTTTTACAGAGATTGACAGCATAAAAGGTGCCAGGGGTGGCAGGTTTTCACAAGAAAAGTCTCCCAACTCTGTTTCTGCAATTGAATTGAAGAGCTGAAGGAGGTTTAGCATATCTTGGACAACACATACATACAATGAAATGACTGTGCATGAAGGGTGTGTGCTAGAATTTATTTTATAATATAAGAGAATAGCTACAACTGCAGGAAATAAACTGTCCTTTTTTTATTTGATGGCTGAAGTCATGTTATTTCACTGTACCTCATACATAGGAATTAAGTATGGGAGGAGGAAAAATCACAGAAACCCTTTATTAAACAAAATCAAAAATAAAAATAGACAATTGCGTCTTATCCTCACCAAAAGGAGATAGAACCAGAAGGCATCACCTGTGTATTTCTGTAAGCACCATTGTTGCAGCTTGTGTTGCTAAGTAAACCTTTTGAAAAAATGTACAACCACTGTGTTAAAAATACCTTACTGAAACCTTGGTTGCAAGGTTTGTCCATGTTTGCATTTCTCCTTCATTCCTTTTTTTTTTTCTCAGCTGTCTGTGCAAGAAGTAAATTGATGCTGACACACGGTGGCACTTGTGTTGCCCACTCACGGCCCTTTCATGTTCTTCCCCACTCTCTGTCCAGCCTGCACTCTGCAGGATGCTGGCTCACAGTACCCAGGAGGGCCAGGGGGGCCAGGGGGACCAGGAACCCCAGGCTGACCGGCCACCCCAGGGGGACCTCTCTCACCATCACGGCCTTCTCTGCCATAGCTGGCTTTGCCTGGTTCACCTGGAAAAGCAGATGCAGATCTAAACATTGGCAGCAAACAACATGCTTACTGTACACGTAGCTTTACTGAACATCCTGTTCTCAAAAGCTGTATGAAGACAACTTTTCACTGCTCTCAGGGAGGGGTGCCAACTTGGAGGGACAGTTTTTCTCTGACACCCAGGCTGCAATTACCCTGCTACAGCAATGAAATTTCAGTCCCAGTGCTCTCCAGTTTTACTGGTGCAGTTGTCCTGCTATATTAAGCTCTGCAGTATAACTGATTGCAGCACTGCAGCCAACCCTGCTGCTGATGCCTATGACAGAGTAGATGCTACTTCCTACTACAGTTTTGTTAGTGCTCTGGAAAAAGATATACCAAGAATTTATTTTTTTTCTCCACTGAAACGGTTGGGGAAATGTATAGTTTGGAACTGTTAAGAACTAGTCGCTTTTTACTTCTAAATCTTCAATGGAGAAATGAAATACAGTCATTTCAGTAAGCCTCTTTCAGTGATAGATTTCTACAGAAGACAACTCTGACTTACACAGACATCCGTGGGATCAGTATATAGTAACCTTCTATTTTTTTTCCTTTTTTCAGGAAGAGAAGAAATTTAGGTTGTTTCTGTCTATATATAAAGACAGAAATATGTTATAAAGATACTGATGGAAATAACATTTGTGTTCATTCCCAGGCCACTAGAGGCTAGCTGTGCTGCATCCATCAGCAAGAATTTCCCATGGAGCCCTATTATATAATATTGCAATTAATTACCACAGAAATAAAAGAATATACTAGATTATGAGTGGAGATTTTGAAGACTGCTGTGCCTGCCAGTGAGATAATCTGAGGGCTGTGGCTGTTTATAATTTATTTTTATATATAATTATATGTGTATGTAATCTATATGAAATATAGATTTATATTACAAGAGGCAATTTTCATTTATTTGTGTGTAATTGCCCCTTTTTTTTAAGTATTTGTTTACATCTTCTCTAACCTTTCTACAGTGAGATAAATGAGGTGGTGGCATTTTAGTAAAAAAGTTTTTAATTCTGATTTTTTACTGAATCCTTACCTATAAAGTAAAAATTATGAAACACTGTAATTTGAAGGCTTATTGTTTAATGGACACCTTTTATCTTTTCAAAGCATCTTGAAGTAT
The DNA here is from genome assembly GCF_003945725.1 of Corapipo altera. Taxonomy (NCBI): domain Eukaryota; kingdom Metazoa; phylum Chordata; class Aves; order Passeriformes; family Pipridae; genus Corapipo; species Corapipo altera. Next base: position 5,809,263 of record NW_020884890.1, read on the forward strand.
CAGTTCTGACTAAATTATTACTACATCTCTTCCTCTTTACCCTAACCCTCTTATATTTACCTGGCAGACCTCTTGGTCCAGGATAACCTTTCAGTCCTCTGCCTGGAAATCCTCTTTCTCCTCTTTCTCCTGGTTCACCTAAAGCAAATTCATGAAATATTAGTTATAGCATGCCTGAACTATCATTTTCAGTAAATTCCCTTTCAGAGGTGAACAGTTAATAAGCAGAGAATTCAGCTGGCTATATATATTCTTAGCAGATTTGAATGATGTCCTGACACAGATCCTTGTAGAATGTTTGGGATTTGATTGGGTTTTTTCTCCCATTTGAGTCATACTCAGAAGCAGACATCTTGGAGGGGAAAAAAAACACAGGGAGCTGGAGAGTAAGTACCACATGAGATTTGTAACAGCCTATATAACAGGAATAAACCAAACTCGCAGGACTACACAGGTTCTTTGGAATATAGAGAGTGAGGTTATTGGCTTCTGCAAGGCCATGTGAACTCAGCTAAGAAGTGAATTCTCAAGAGCTGGTCCTTGAGATGGCCAGTGAAGAGATGAAAAAGGAAGCTGGCTGCACAGATTACAGTATTCTGTTGACATCCACATAAGACATTGTTTTACCTTTATGAAAGAAATTTGTTCTTGTCTAATAGTATCTGTTTTCATATAATAATATCATGGAGACTTTTCTTTGGTGGGCACTCAGCTTTTCTTCAAACCCATATCTTGCTCCAAACCACAGTAAGAGGAAGTTTTTTTTGTTGTTTGTGTAGTAAACTCAAAATTCTATTCAACGTATCTATTCCATACAATTATGTATATATTCCCAATTGTGAGTACTCTACATTGATTTTTTTCTTTTTTTCTGCAAGTCAAAAGTCACAAGTTTACACCTAATAATATTTGCGTGAGCTTTATTTTATGCGTCCATAGCATCTGGTACTGCAGGGAGGAAAGATAGAATAGACTGCTGAGTTCATGGCTTGCCTAGACTCTTGACTCATTGTTAAAATCACTGTACCTGTGTGTCTTCTGCTATGTCTCATGGTTACACTTTGCCGTGTTTCTGTCTCCTTTTTATTGCGACCTTCTAAATCATTCTCAACATTCTTCTTTTCCCTTTTATCACATGTCCAACGTACCCTTTTCCCCTCACTCCAATCTCAGACAACTTCCCAAATGGATGGGGAAAGTTAGTTCATCTCTGTGAACTCTGTGGAACTCTGGTAACTACCAGGAACCTGGAGTGAAGCACTGAGATTTTTCATGTTGGCTGCCATGTACCATTATAATAGCTTTTGCACATGAAGGCATTCACTTCTCATGTATCTGTAATTGTATTTCAATGTTTACTGAAAAGGAACTTTGGAATTTTATGACAATTATGATAGAAAACAAAGCATCTTGCTTGTTTGGATTTTTTTTTATGTTCTGTAGATTTATTTTTTCAATATTAACACAGCACAGTCTGCTGTGTGTTGAATAAAATACAGTATACTCCATCACCTTTGTATGTCTATTTTGTTTCTTCTGCAGATGACATTATATTAAATGAAAACAGTAACAAAGCTCCAGTAATGATGTCATTAAAATTTGCTTCTTTTGTATTCTCTTCTTTCTCTCAAAGCTTTTCCCAATTTTACTTTCAAATAAATCTTGAATCAAAAGTAAACACTCTAATCCAGCAACAGACTAACTTTGTGCAGAAATATAATTTTTAAATAAAACCTCCTTCAAGAAACAGATTGAAATTGCTGCTGAATAGAAACTAATACATTTATAGTGGTCATAAGAATGCAGAAAATTCTACTGTATAATCCTTCAGAGGAGAACAGAACCTCTCAGTCATGAACAGAAGAGATTAACTTTGATCAAAGATTTTTTATAAAATGTAAGGCAAGTCAATTTTATTATGGATTTGTCCTTTCCAAAGAATCAATAGATTCTGGTACCTGGTGCAATGATGCTAAATGGCTCAAGGCTTAAACCCAAATAAAAGGCAGATAGTTATCAGTGACTTTTAATGTGATAAACTGGGTGCACTTAGAAAAGTAGAATAATTCATTTAGTGATTGAATCTGACCACTTACATGGGCCTTTGGAACCACAAGTCCTGCAGAAGTGAGGTCAACCACCAGACCAAGTAGAGGAGAGAATCACTGCTGGAGTCACACCTGGGTTTTGTCATCAAATCACTTATACAATGGGAGAAAGGACAAGCATCTGCCCTGAACTAGAAGTAAGATGCTGAGTCAGAGTCCTAATATCAATTCTCTCTCTCATGGACTTTTGAGGTTTATGTTTTTCATCTGCTAAAAACCAGATTTCTAAACAAGTCTTGCTAAATCCAAGAGCATGGATTTAATCTCTGTGGTAACTGACACAACAATTACAGCAAACAGTTTACGTTCCTAATTCAGGGTCTTTTTGGACTTCACATGTGTATAATCTACATCCACAACCTGTAATCCAAGGAAAGGGGGGAAAGAAATCAACACAAAACCCTGAAGCAGTTAACAAGCGAAAGCCAGTTATAAAATTTCTTACCTTTAGGACCTTTACGACCAATCTCACCAGGGGGACCTTTAAGGCCAGGCAAGCCACGGGGGCCAAGCTGTCCTGGGAAGCCGTTTTCACCAGCAGGCCCTGGAGCACCAGGTGGCCCCGGTCTGCCAGGAAGACCTGGAGCACCAAATTCTGGCCTCCTAAGACTGGCTGCCAGCTGAGCTAGTTGTTCTGCAATGAACAGGGAGACAGAGTTAAGGAGTAAGTGGATTTGAATGAAGAGATTCCCACGATCACTGAAGAAGACCATAGGTCCTTTGCTATGCAAACTGACAAGTTACGCTCCAGCACCTTCCTTTTGTGCTATGCTATTTGTGCTAGGACTATGCAAACTGCATAGGCACACTGTGCAGAACAAACTGTGATTTTTTCTGAAAAGAAATTTAATGTTTGCAGACTCAAATTACTTAGATATTTATAGTTTATTTAGAAATGTCCTTATAATTTTCTACATCATTTACTATTCAATCATCTAGTAAGAAACTGCTAATTCTGATGGTTGCTTTCAAGAGACCACTTTAAAAGGCCTTTTTAACCTATTTATAGAAAATTTTTTTAAAAATATCCTGTTGGGCAGTATCAAGAACAGTGATGACTACTGAGAATTTTTAAATCATGAGCAGCAATTTCATTCTAGTAAACTCTTAACATTACAATAGTGTAATATCCCAAAGGGCATCTTCAATAGCAAGTACTGAAAATTTTCTTTTGTGCTTACAGGGTAGCATAAATTTTTAAACAGAGTAAATCCCATGCACCAACCATATTAGAAAAGCTTCAAATTTCTGTATGTGTCACGAAATCAGCAATATAATTAGGGTTTTGAGCATCTGCCTATTGCTTTAATTTTACTGTATGTTATCTCCAGAAAGCCTCTCTCTGCACTCCACTTTTTTTTTACCTATTTTTCACATTGTTTGTTTGCTGCAATCTAGTAGTGTATGAGTAAAAAATGCTAAAAAGCTTTCAGTAAAGCTGTGTACTTTTATGTACACAAATGCAGCAAGTGATTTGAATACAAAATGCATGTATTTCATAAAAATACTCTGGTCTATGGCCTGCTTACTACACCAATAGTATGGAATCAACAGGTAGTTCAATGAGGCTACAAAGTATATATAAATAAAGGACTTTCTAATACTGTGCCTACATTCACACCTGGAAAGATTTTCAGCTAAGTCCCCTGCTGAGGCCATGCAATTTATTCTGGATAAGAGTGGGAAAATCTTGGTTGCCTCCACAGCAACAGATTGTCCCAATTAAATGAACCAGAAACATTAAATACTTTTTAGCATATTTACCTTGCATGACTCTCATGCAAACCTGCTTAATGTGCTGATCGGTGGGCTCTTTTCCCTAGAATTAAAAAAGTAATACATTTAAAAGAAACAGTTGATGTCACAGTACCATTTATAAAAGTGCCTGATGCAAAAAAATGCTGGTCAATTGTCATGGTTTAAGCCCAGCCAGCAACTAAGAATCACATAGTCATTCACACACTCCTCCCATACCAGTGGGATGGGGGAGAGAATCAGTAGGGTAAAAGTGAGAAAACTCATGTGGTGAGAAAAAAGGTATAATAAACAGAAAGTAAGATGAAGGAGAAGGCATTGGAAGAAGAAGGAAATAAAGAAGAAGAAGAAGAAAATAAAACCTAAGAAAGACAACTGATACAAATTAAAGCAATTGCTCATCACCCCCCACAAACTTTCCCCTGATTTTATTGCTGAGCATGATGCCATAAGATAAGGGATATCCCTTTGATCAGTTGGGGTCAGCTGTCCTGGCTGTGTGCCCTCCCAATTTTTTGTGTACTTCCAACCTTCTCACTGGTGGAACAGTGTAAGAAACAGAAAAGGCTTTGATGCCATGTAAACATTGCTTAGGAGTAACTAAAACATTGTAGAATGGCTTTGGGTTGGAAGGAACCTTCGAAATCATCTTGTTCCAACCCCTCCAACGCCCCCTGCTCAGGGCCCCATTCAACCTGGCCTTGAACACTTGCAGAGATGGGACATCCACAACTTCTCTGGGCAACCTCTTAGTACCTCACCATTCTTACAATGAAAAATTTCTTCCTAATATCTAATCTAAATCTATGCTTTAACTTTGAAGCCATGACCCCTTGTCCTATTCCCTTCAGTGTGCTATAAAGACTATTTTCAGTACAATTCCAAAGCATAAGCCATATAAGCCACTATGAAGAAATTTAACTCTGTGCCAAACAAAATCAATCCACCTGTCACTAAAAGATGTTCCAGTTCCTGCAAGTGCAACTGTGCCAGCTGATGTCAATTTGACCAGCACGGTAAATACTGTGAGTGAGGCACCCTTGTGTCAAGCATTGTTTCATGCACGCTACAGGGGTAGGGCAGGCATAAGAAAACAGAGCTGAACTGAAAACTGAGGACCCAAGGACCCATGTGTCTACAACCCTAAGATTTCTCTGGTGTACAGATGTGTTTGATGAGAGGTACAGCGTACTTCAAACTGCACTGTGGCACCTCAGTTTTGCACATGTACACGTCTCCTGATGCAAAACAGGGAGTGATGTGAGTGACAGGTAAGTGTTCAAAAGATACCAATTACATGAAAACAGTACTTACAGCTGGACCTTCACTGCCAGGCAGACCTGGGGCACCCTGTTCACCCTGCAAGCCTCGTGGTCCAGGGGAGCCTCGGGGTCCTTCCATGCCAGGCAGTCCACGACTTCCCTCAGGCCCGCGGGAACCAGAGTCTCCAGGATTACCAATCTGATAATGAAAGAGTGGAATTTCAGTGGACTGCTATATTAATGTTAGAATCATTCTGACATATCAAAATTGTCACAGGAGCTATTCACAAATGCAAAGCAATGAGTGCTGGAATGTACAATTGTTGAACAACTTCTTTTTAGATAAGTTACTGGAGTCAGAGGTTGGGTGATTCATAAGAGGTCTGTATTCATCAGTTAAAGGGGTCAAATCAGCATTAACAATGACATGGTCAAGATGGATATTTTGTCAAAGAACAGAACTCTAGCACTTGGTTTCTACTTCTGCCCTCATGCATGTCAACATGCAACATTTCTACACATTAAGTGCTGCTTAAGTTACAAAAATTCCAGCTCCCTGCTTGCTCCAAATGCCTTTCATGGCCTTTTGTATAGAGTACCACAGTATGAACCTCTACCATCTAGTCCCAGGTTGTTTGGGAACACACGTTTGCTTTATTTAATCTGTCAGAGCCAGAGCTAGTTCAGTGCCTACACCTGAGTTTGCTGGTAAAGGGGAAGGAACATCCTCACACAAACTGATGTTGAGAAACTGCCTGAATGAATGCAATGACCCTTTACTTCAGGAAAAAATTTAAGCCTGGGAAGGAAGAAGGGGTGGGCAGAATGTGTTTTTAAGATTTGTTTTACTTCCCATTATCCTACTCTGATTTTGATTTGAAATAAATTCATTTAATTTCCCCAGTAAAAAACCTCTTTTTTACCCATGACAATAACTGGTGAGTGACCTCTCCTTGCCATTACCTCAACCTACGAGCCTTTTGCTATATTTTCTCTCTCCTAACAAACTGAGGGAGGGGGTGATACAGTGGCCTTGGTGGGCAGCCAGTGTCCAGCCAGGGTCAAGCCACCACACTTATTTTCAATATAAGTTAATTTACTACTATTAATCAAGAGTAGTACTAACTGGGAAAAGTTAGTAGTACTTAGTTAGTAGTACTAAGGGAAAAAAACCAAACCTGACACCCCCCCCCAAAAAAAACCCAAACAAAACCAAAACAAACAAACAAATAAACAAACAAACAAAAAGACTCCAAACATGCAAAACAAGTAGGAAAAAAATCCTACACACTCACGACTTCCAAAATCTCTGGGGAAAAAAAAGAGCAATACCCTCTGAAAGAGATGCTAAAGAGCAAATTAAATCACTCAGCTGTGGTATCAGCTAAATCCACAAGATGGAACCATTTCAGTTCCATCTGTGCTGCATGTAAGACAACTGATTGCTGTCTCTGTTAGAAGGAAACCCAACAAACATGCTTCAAAAGATGTATCAAGAAGACAGGAAAACTGCCTTTATGGACTAAGCAACCAGGAGACCATCATTCTTTTCATCCCCAGCCTGGTGAATTATTAGGTTACCTGATGGATTACTCATTCTTGTGTAGGTACTCACTAGGATAAGCACTCTAGGGTATCATCAAGACAAGATTTTAAAATCTAGGTGGATAAAATTATAGATTTCTTTTCTATCTCTTCCTCATGTCCTTCTTGTAGAATCTTGATGGGCAGTAAACACTCTTTAGCTTTCACTTGCTTAACCCCAAAGTTGCCCAGACCACTAAGAACACAAGCAGTTTTTCGTTATGATCAGCCTCAGTTCCCTATGGGCAGAACTGCTGGTGTTTTAGTATCACAGACCATACTATCAGATGCTCTAGCAATCCCATTCTTTAGTGATCCTGAAATAAAAGAATGAGTTCAACTCCCAAATTATTTTTCTTATGTGACATACAAGCTTCTGCTCACCTTCCACATCAAAGTTATCATTCTGCTATTAAAAAAAAATGAAATAAAAAAAGAGGAATCTGGGCCACAAATACTTCTCATTTCACAGACCTCACAGTCCTGCTACCAGCTTTTTTACAGTGTAAATATTACAGGCTGCATGCAGTCACTGTACTGAGCCTCCTTTCTATACAACACCTACTGTAAAAAGAGTGCATTTGTTTTCTTAAAAAAATATATTTTTTGGCCAGAAAACTGCTGATGAATGATGCTTCCCTTTTTTGGATTTGGAATTCAGGAAATGAATTCCTTTCCAAAGTGAATTTATTTGAATACTGACTGTATTCAAAATTTAAATAGAAGAAAAGCTGTTCAAACTCATTCAATTTAATTGTGATAAAGAGCTCAGCTTGTTATTTGCATTATTTTTTCTTAAATCAGAAAGCCATCTATCGGATCTACTAGTTCTCTGTATTTCTGTAACAATGCTATCCATTATACTTACAGCTCCCTTTGCTCCCGGTAATCCCATGTCACCCTAAGCAAAAATAAGACAAACTATATTAGAAGAGTGTCTCCATTACCATAGACATTACAAATGTAGTAAATTTGATGTGATTTTTTTTTTACTATAAAAAATGTTCACATATTTAGTTTATTTATGCAAAATTTCATCATAAATTAATTACAATTCCTTTAAAAATAAAACTTGAATTTCAGGGATTTTTTGCAAAATGTCTTTCTCACAAACATTTCATTAGGGTGCAAATGAGAAAGCATGTTTGTTATAACTGGTTGTATTGCTTATCTTGGACTTAGATACATGGCTCTAACCTCCCAAACCACAGCTACAGCACAGGACAATCTTAGATAGAATATTGTTTGTAAACCTTTAGAGGAAACATTATTTAGTCAGGATTTTCTAGTTTGATAGAACTATGGATATTGGTGTTGTGTTAGCGCTGATAAAACTGCAACAGAAACCTGGCAAGTGTCTACCTAGTGTGCTGTGAAGAAACCAAATCCCTAGAAGCTGCTATTCCCAGCAACTTTTCTCCTCACTTGAACAACACCGAGATCCCTCTATCACTGACTGAGAATAGCAATCCCACTGTTCTGGAGTTTTTAGTTTTCCCTCTGAATTAGAAAAGAAAAAGTTTCAAAATATTGTAATCACTTATGAAGTTGATTAGTATGAAAACACCAAAGAAAAGGAATTACTCTGGGAGAGATTCCCAAAAACTGTATTTTCCCTCTTCCTAAATGCCATTGGTGAAATAATTGTTTTCTAGAGGTTACAAAGGTCACTTTGTCTGTTAATGAATATGACATAAAAGAAATAGAAATAACAACTGTTATCCAGACTAGCTAGTAGCACATTTAGACAACCCATAGCATTGCTTCCTGTGAATCTGTATAGTGATTGTAAAGCTCAATTACTAGCTCACCTACGACATCTAGCTAACTAGGGCTATTAATTAAAAGCCTTTCAGAATTGCAAAGTTTGAGGAAAAAAATGCTCATTTCCAGCACATAACCTGGCTACCATTTTTTAAATAGGGAGCAGTTTACTTCCTTTAGAAAGATCAAGTTCTGGCTTTGCTGGATGCGGCACCACAGGAGCCACTGGACTAGTGCGTTTCTCTTTGTGGAGGAAAATAAACCCTCTTTACCCAAGGGCACTACTCATGTGAATTCACAACATGCCATTTTAATATGGTATATACACACACGCACATATATATATCCCTCCAGCAATATAACAGCACCACAGCCTCTTCCCAGACCATTCCCCCTTTCCCTAACAGCCAGTTGCAAATCTTATTTCTAAAGTCACTACAAAATATTTCCCTCAAGTTTGAGTTATTAAGGATATTTATTAACTCTGCTCCTGTTTCACCAGAATTAAACTACCTCCTCATCCTCACTGCTTCAAACACCAAGAATTTATCTGTCTGTGTATGCATATATATTCGTATATAAACACTTAATCTGTCTCTACAAGCCTATCTATATTTATATATACACATACACATATACCCTTCCTGCAAGGTAGTCTGTACTATATTATGCACCTAATAGAACACGTATATTTTAAAGTGCTTTTCAAATAGCAAGAATAGAGAGACTAGACCAACAGAACTGCTGTGCTCTGCAATGCTCAGTTGGTATAAAACTGAAATGTGACTTTCAATGATGAAACCATATGCTTGAAGCACTCCAACAAAGTCTTAATTTACAACAACAAAATATTATATCAGGTAAAGAAAAAAATAACGCCTTACTAAGTCACCCTTTTCTCCTCCATCTCCTTCTGCTCCAGGTGCACCCTATATCAAAGAAAGACACACTGTCAGCCTTCAGATTAGTCAACATAACGTACTGTGGCATTTGGTACAGTGACTTTTAAGTTCCATGATTTCTAACACGACTTACTTGTTCACCCTTAGGTCCTGGCTCACCCACTGAACCCTAAAAGGTTAAAGATTGAAAAAAAAAAGGCATTCAGAATTTCAAACTCCAGGTTCAAAAGCGTACTAAATGTTCTTCAATCCCCCCTACGATCTCGCATTAATGCAAGAGACCTTTAAAGCTGCGAATTTTTGAGAACGACAATGAAAGCACTTAAATCTTACTGTGTAATTTAGGTGACAGACTAAAGGCAAGTAATAGTTTGGAACATATAATCCACTGCCACACTGGACAGTACAGATTCTGACTGTCAAACTCCTTTCTGACTGTGAATCTCCCCTTTATGTGACAGATGCTCTTGGTAGCTGCTACACGTCTGCTCTGCAAATTGGTTAGAAGCTATAGGTAAAAAATCCTGCAAGCGTATGACTTTTTCTAGCATTATTACGTGTTCCATATTGCTGTAGGCTATACTAGCCCATATAATGGGGATAAGCAGAGACATCCACAAATGCAGTCACTATCTTATCTTGCTTGCTGTTTAATTCTCAATGTTTTTTAGCAAAACTGTGTCTAGAGGTTTGATCACTGCAATCAAAGCTGAAGGGTTTGTATCTTAAAGTTGATGTTCCATTTTTTTTTAAATAACATTACTATGTTTCATCTCAGAATTCTGCAACAAAATGTGTGGACAGACAGGAACCAAAGAGGAATAAATTAATGACCTGATTCATTTCAAACATACATAATTTGTTTCTATGATAAAATTATTTCTTTTGTAGAACGTTGTATTGCTTAAGACAAACTTAGTATTTGTGTTCTGTTAGAAAACCATTCACACCACCCTTAATGGTCTTTGAATTCTGTACACGTTCAAACATATGCATTCTGAAAGAACTATAATTGTGCATGAAGGTGAGGTTTTTTTCTGAAACAGAGGTAGAGCATTTTCTCTCCCATTTGAGAGAGCCATTTAATTCACATAACATATAGGCACACAGACCGGTCTAACGTTTACAATGTAATGAATTCAGACTTGTTCTCATGTTCTTGAGAATGAAGAGCCAACACTAAATTATTCACAAAGCTTAAAAGCACTAACAGAACTATTTAACATTCCGACTTTGTCAAATAACATTGAAACTATTTTGCCTGAAGTGTTTTCAACATTGTGCCTCACTAAGGTTTTCCAGTTACTCACACAAAAAAGACATTGATTTTCAACCTAACATCATTTGGAAGATTCTTTTTCTCCACTTAATCTTCTTTAGAGCAATAAAACTGCCAATAGATAAGGCTGACATAGGAGAATCTATTGCTTTTGGAAACCTTGGCCTGTAATATTTGTATTAGCAAACATAAAAATCACAGCTGAAACTATCTGAATCTATTCTATATTGACTCTCAAAATTTCTAAGGAGACAATAAGGCAAGATGTCAAACTATGAAAACACTCACTTTTCTTGACATACTGCTTATCTAATTGCAAAAATCCCTCTCAAATCATATCCAAGAATTGTTTGCAAACTGTCAGCATCATCCAAAACTCTACCAGGGGCTACTTTAACTACTTAGCAGCATAAAGAACTGTGTTCCAGTGCTAAGGTCTGGCACTTGGCTTGGTGCCAAGCCAAAGTTTAGCTTTACTAAAATAGACAGAACCAGAGTGTCTGAAAACAATTCAAAATATGTGAATCAGAAATAGAGTGAACCCTGCATTCAAATTTTGTCAAGTCTTACTTTCACATTTTACTTCAATAAAAACACTTTTGATGATGATTTCTTTGGTGGTGTTTCATTCTTCAAGTAGTCATCACCTGCATGTTGACAAGGTGCTAGTGGATAGTACCCAACATTTAACAGATTTGGGATCAAAAACAACTACTGAAATATCCAATTTGTGAATTCTACTGGCTTCTGACTGCTATTTACATGAGTTCTTATCATGCACATATAACTCACAACAGAACTTTATAGGATTGATCCCAGTGTAGAAAACCATGACATTTTTAAATCAGAAAGGGAAAAATGGTTGCTTCAGTCAGGAACTTAATCCTAGCAGGGGTTGACCCAAAGACTAGGGTTAACAAGCTACAGAGATACCAAAACCTTTCCAAACCCTGACAAGGTTGTTTGCCTCTGTATAAGACTGATGCAGTTGCAAAAGTTGAATGGAAGAGAAAGGATAAAGTGGCACAATGCTCTCCAGGCTTGTGACTTGGAATACATACTGCAGATCAGTGCTGCTTGCAAAGCTGCAGCCATGCTAAGCCTGACCCAGAAAATTCATTCCGTGCAATTGAAGAAAAAAGAATATGAATCAAGGATACAAATACCTCAACAACATCAAAGACTTAGAAACTTATTTTTCAGTACCTGAGTAGCTTTTAAAAACTGCTGAAAACCAATGTGAGCCCTATCTAGCAGCCCTGTGATGTACACTAGGAGCACACCAGGGGCAGGATTACTCTGTTCAACTAAGACATCCACAGCAGTGATACCTATAGGACCAGGAGTCCCATACTTTCTTGATTTTCAGTGGAAAGTAAGAGGCACTTCACAAGTGTAATTCATTTAATACCAAAGTAGATCCCTCAAGTAAGAAGGATGAAACAGTATAGAACTGACGATTTCTATAACCAATACATCTGAATTTTGGTGAGTGAATTCCATTCTCTGCAGTCTCCTTAATCAAGATAAAAACATTTTTGGGTTTACGTACCATCTTCATTGACATTTGTTGAGTAAAGCAAGATATCTTCTGCAGTTATGTGAGACCCCTAGGGCCAAGTTCTTTCTTCCTAACAAAATACTGGACGAAGTACTTATACAAGTATTATTTCTACTGCAGACCAGGTCTGAAGTTCCAAAGTTCTATAGTGACCACAAACCCTGACTTACAATTTCAGATATGACTGTCAATTATTTGCAATAAGATTTAGGTCTTCAAACACTTTATAAGCTACAAGTAGTTGATGGGTACCTAGAGCATCACTTTCAAGTAGTTAATACATGTACATACAAAGGAAGAAAACAGACATTAATTCATATAAAATATGAAAACAGTGCTCAAACTATTGTGTTTACTGCTGGCATCAAACGGCAATCTGTATGAATGTGTACATTTCTTACCCGGTCACCCTTACTACCAGGTAGGCCTGGAGGACCAGGCAGTCCAGGAAGTCCAATATTACCCTGGGGACCCTGTGAAAATAAGTCAAGGATGTAAACTTAGCCAATCTGGTTTGGAATGAACAACTAAAGGTCATACCCTGACAAGCAGATGGGGCAAAAGCTCATTCCCAGAACAGACTTAGTTTGACGAAAGAGGATTATCTAATACAAATAGAGTTGATCCAAAGTACAGCACTTAAAACAGCATCTTATTATGAATTCATTGCTGATAGTCAGAATACAAACGGCTTACAGGGTTTTCCACCCTCCAGTCCCTCAATGACAGTCTGGTTCTCTTAAAAATACTTCCCAAGACTTTGCAGTCTGCGATTTGTGCATTCCTCTGTAACAGTAGGCTCTTTCAGCCAAGATCTCCTCAGCTATGCTTCTGATTGATGCTGTGTAAACACTGCTGGAGCTCTGGTAAAAGGTGGCATTCATAATCTGCTCCATTCGTTATTTTCACGTAGCTGTTAGCATAAGGCCAGTCTTTCACTGCTCCGGTTCCCAAGTATATGCAGCCCACACAGGACTGTGCAACTCAGCTTTTCATATCGTATGATTTATGGGTTTTTTTAAGAAGATGTCACACACATCTCCACATACTTTAAAACACCGTTTTCTAATATTAGTACAGTCACAGAGGACTGAAAAAGAAACTCAACCATCAATGGTTTCAATGCTGTTTCCAGTTCCCTGCATGGATAAATGGGTAAGTGTAGTTCCAGATGATACCATAGTTCCTTGAAAGTAAACATGAGCAGTGAATACGGAAAAAACCTGCTTACCAATTTCCCTGGTAAACCTGGAGGACCCGCAGGACCTGGTTCCCCTCTGCTACCCTGATAGGAAATAGGAGAACATTACTTTCTGAAACATTTTCTGTGAACAAGGAATAAAGTATCATTTTTTTCTTCTTGTTTAGTGAATTACACTACCTAGGAGTTGGCTTTAAACTTCTGGTTACTAGTGCAAAAATATCACATGCATTAAAAACAGTGAAAACATTTTAATTTATAGTGGCACGTAATATTTAGCTGATGTTAAATGATTCAACTAATTCATTCTGCTGAGTGATTATGCACAGTGAAGTTCCCTTCATGGAATTGCAGCTGAGAGTTAGCTGTTGCAAACATATGTACCTCACTAAGACAACTGGTGCACACAGCTTCAGGTTTTTGCTCAGTTTCATCAACTGAACTACATGACCACATACTTGAAAGCTTGCGATCCCACGTGAACGATGGACAAATGTGAAAAGTGTATGCAAAAGTCATTGTTAAAAAACTCATTTAGGTTCAAAAAAAGTCTAGACTGTTACAGGGAAGGTTTACCTTTAAAAATCCCCCTTCATATTAGTGATAAGCATAAATACGCATTTCACTGGATCTTTATATCTTCACTTGAGACATGTTTATCCATTCAGATCACCATATTCACATTAGTGTAACAAATCCACCTCTTCACGCATGCATTTGAATATATACTCTGGCTAAACTTGATATTAAGTCAAATTTTCAAAGATTTTAAATGGTTTTTTGAACTAAGGTACCTTTTTCAAATGGTTTTGTCTCTTATGATTAAACCTTTCAGAACATCTCAGTAAGTTTTATACCTTTACTCTCACCTGTACAGATATATTCCTGTCCCAGCACAAGCCTAAGTGTCACTTGAGATAGTTTTCTTACCTCCACTGTGTGAATACATAAGAGTATTTGCTATAAAAGCATGATATAGCATGTAAGGTCATAAAATAGATATCTAAGTAGATAAACACTTATATATATACCTGTTTCTGTTATATATCCATATATAACTTAGAAAATGTGAATAAACTCAGACCTAAGCATTCTAATGCTGTATACAACAGAAAATTTAAAATATAGATTTTTTTTCATAATAACTATTGTGATGTACTGAACAATAAAAGGAGATGGCAGACATGGCCTTTTACACCAGGTCATAAATGCAATGACAGATTCTCACACAAGCTTAGGAAAACTAACTCTACAATTCAAGAAATAATTAGGTATCCTGGAGAGATCACAGAAGAAAATAAAAATAGACTTTTCAATTAATTTCCTTCAAAATATTCTATGGTGTTAAAATAACTATTTTTTAAAGCACTTTAAATAATTTCTAGGAGCTTTTTTATGTTAAAACAGACAAGAAAAAAGCCCCAAAAATCACCTTTATCTTACAAACCAGAAGATGCATTAAACTTTTATTTAGTCAAATAATTCTGTACTATGCCTCTGATCTGAACTACTAATACATTTCTAATGCAGGAAAGAGGATTAAAATTATGATCAGCATTAGAAACTTGTTTTTTCATATATGTCATAACAGTCATTGCTATACAGCAACAAAACAAAAGCAATATCACCTTCTACAGAGTTAAAATAATATAATAAACCTCTGGTTCTATTGGTCATACAAAAGTCAAGAAAAATCTTCCATTGTATTTTAAATGCAAAAAAGAAATCTATTGTCAAATATATAACACAGGTATTTGTCAAACACATTGCTTTTCTAGGTGATTTCAAAGGTTAGTAGCAGAAGACTGGAATAAAAATGCAGAGTATTTCCAGTAAACATGGGCATTATGTCTGTCAGTACAGATTACCTCAAACTAAGGGCCACTACTGCAACATGCGCAGGTTTTTTTAGCATGTAACAGAGAAACTGTAATCCAAAGAACAACCAGGAATCCTGGTGGCCCATGGCACAACTCGAAAGACTGCAAAGCTTCCTTCAAGTTTTACCTGATTGAAATGGCCCTAGGATAGGATTCACATTGAGCTAGTTACTTGTGATTCCCTTCATAGTGCATGAAGAAAAAAGGCATCTTAAAATGTCCTCATGTAAACATTTAAAATACTTCACAAGTCCTGTTCCTAGAAGCATCTAAGTTTTCTTCACGGACTATAGGAGGGTTTCTGCAATAACTGGTTCAGCTGTTGACATCTGTACTTGGTCAGAGGAAATGTTCCTCTGTGCTGTCACTCATAGGCAGTTTTGCCATGTCCTCATCCCACCTTTCGTATACAGCAACCCTCTGTACAACAGTGCATGGTTTCAGGCCACCCACAAATCAATGGGCATCATGCACTGGCTTTTACAATAAGACAACCAGAATCTGTATAATTTTATGCAATTTTGACACTAGTTTAGAGTGAGCTGGGACAGACTGATTTTCAAACATGTTGGTAAATGTTCCATGCCTTTAATACCATGCAGACTATCACCACAAATAGCCCCTGAAGCACTGTGAAGCTTGGTCACTGCCTAGAAGTTGTTTCAGTCCATGATGTTAGACTGAGTAGACACCAAGCATGTTCCAGGACTGCTCTGGTACTTTAATAGAGTAGACAATTGATTTCTGTTAAGTATACTATCACTTAGTATGTGAGTACTGCTGAGGATAGCGTCATTCTCCTGGTAAGGCACATGCAGAGTGGTAAGTAACAAAATTCACCTTCCCTTTGTTCCAAGGCAGGATTGCTGGATCAATGAAAGATTTAATGTCTCTCACAGTTCTATTAGATCTATTTTTGGCCTTTGAATGTAACATACGTAACAGGACATTACAGGATTTACAGTAGACCATCCTTTAGTTTGTCTGGAATGGTTTTCATCCAGACACTTTGAAGATAATGTTTTTGTAGAATTCTCACAAGCAGTTACAGAATGCCTTCTCATAGTAAAACAATGCCACTTGTTCATTGACCTCCTGTTCATCAGCTGAGTAGAACAAGAACAGGAATATACCTGAGGTAATTTGCATCTCTTAGCTGCGCAGATAATTAAAATACTGATCAGAACCGCTAGACAGGTAATCCACAGTGTATATTGTGATAAACTCTTCTCTACTTAAAAAATTGTTTAATAGTATATGTCATAGCAATTTTAGTATATTCAATAGCAGAGCCATAGAGAATTACATTTGTGCAGAGTAAAAAAATAATTAACAAAGTACATTTTGGACTTTTTAAAACTCATATTCAAAGTCTTTCAAAAAATGTAACCCATTTATCAATTATATGCTTGTGAGACTTTAACTTATCAAATTTTTTCATACAAAAATCTCAGAGGGATTATTCATTTCACTTCAAGGATTTATCCATGAAAGTATCAATAGGACTCTTCTTTGACCCTCAGTACAGTATTGAAAAGCATCCAAGAATATAAACCACTATTCGATAGAAGAGTAAATAGACAACTAACTTTCTCTGAGATTTTAAATGTACCATTTCAACTTTCTCAAAGTAATAACTAAATTGTACTGCCCTGGATTCTGGTAAAAGCATGTCATGTTTGCCATGCTTTGGGCACAAGCAACAACAAGCAACAACCTACTAGCTGCCATTCTCTTCAAAGGTGGTACTGCGGCCAAGTATAGAGGACAGAGACCTTTCATTCTGTGTCTACAGTGTTAACTGAAGTCTAGGTTGGTTTTAGTACACTAACTCCATAACAAATCCAATTTTTACCTAAATTACTGTTCACACTGCTTAGAAGAAGCCAACATTGTGATATCTGCTGATCTCCAGAGGTCTAGCATGCCCAGAAGTCAAAGAAAGTTGTTGTTGGAGGTGGAGGGGTAAACAGACATAGCAGAGAAGAATATGGCCATGTTGTTTGGCAGGACAGGGTGGATAATGTGAGAACTGGAGAGACTTGGATCTTATCAGGTTTGGCTGGGATATGTAGTCTGCAATTGAGGGAGGAAAAGTGCTACCCTGTACAAACCACGCTGTGGAACTGGGCAAAGTCAGAAAGTTTAGTCACGTTCAGCTAAAGGCTTAGGTTTACTGGACAAAAAGTGTACCCGGCAAGATGGAAATGCAATTTTTCCTTTTGAGTCTGCCATAAACTGTGTAATGCTAGCTAACCCTCCAGCTGTACCTTAAATGTAAACTATGACACCATTTGTGGAGCACCTCTGAAATTATAGATACTAAACATGTCCATTAATACCTAAACCTATCCTATAAACTCAGACAAGGACATTTCATCCTACCACACTACTGATACCGACTACAGAAAGTGATCCATTATTTCAGTTGCAGTCATGTAAAAAGAATATGATAAAAAAGCTACATTTTAGTTATACTGTTACAGTAACCAAAGTTACATTTCAGCATAGGTAAGACAAAAATATCATTAAAGACCAGAAAATTAATTTAGCTGAAAGTAACTTAAGATGCTGGAAACAGCATTCTCTTCTAATTTAGGTTGTCCAACATTTTAATACTAAATCCAAGGTACTCTTCCAGGCATGAGACAAAGGCACCTCCAAAGAGTAGAGAGAGCAAGTCAGCCCAGCTGACCAGGGTCCCTCAGAAGTTTCTCAGAGGGGTTATGGTATCAAATCTTAGGCAGCTGAATATTTAACCTCTATTGCTAATGTTGGGAAAACATGTACCACATCCTATTTACAAAACAACATATATGTGCTGGCCTGCATATACATCAAATTTGCTCAATTTGCTAGACAAGTATGAACTTTAAAGTGGTTACCTTTAAAGTGTTACAAGCTCTCTGAAAAACCACTGGGTGGGATAAACATTCTCAAAATGTTTACCATTTAAACATGGAATAGCTGAAGAAAAGCAAAGGATGAAAAAGCAGAGACAGGGGTCAGTATTTTTGGCAGACATATTATGAACAATTAAATCTTACTAAATCTCAGCAAATATGAAAGAAATTGGTTAAGCAGCTTAGGGAGCATGGCTAAATTCCACTGATTAGGAATGACACCCCCACATTTGAGAATTCCTTCCTTTGGGCCACCTGCCATTATGATTGATTTAGAAAGACTGAAATCAGAAGAGAGTTTGGTAATTACTTGGATTGGTTAGATTAAAGTGAAGCAAACATAAGGTTAACCAAGAAAACAATTAGGGTGGAATGGAGAATATGTTGCGTTTAGAAAAAAAAGGCAAAATTTCCATGTTGTTCCAGTTGTTTTTCTCATTTACTGAACAGATGAATGGCAATTTTTCCCCCCTCCTCAGCTGCTAGTTGAAGTTTTTTTTAAGTAAAAGCAATAATAGACTAAAATGATACTTTTTAAAGTAATTTTCTCCTAGAGATAGAAAGTGAGGCAAGAGTGTCCCAACACATGATTTTGCCTAGTTTTAAGAAGAGCTAGTAATTTTGTTTTCAAACATTTAATATCTGTAAAAGTTTACAGACTCACAAAAGGCCAAAATTTGAATCTGCTGTTTAGTAAAAATACCTTCCCAGCTACATTCCAACATAGTTTAACAATGGAAATAAGGTTGAAA
Source organism: Corapipo altera (assembly GCF_003945725.1). Taxonomy (NCBI): domain Eukaryota; kingdom Metazoa; phylum Chordata; class Aves; order Passeriformes; family Pipridae; genus Corapipo; species Corapipo altera. The sequence continues at coordinate 5,828,214 of NW_020884890.1, forward strand.
TAACATTATTTATGCCAGAGGAGACTAGAGATTATTTGAAAAACAGCACAGCAGCATTAATTTGTCCCACAGAGTCACTGTTGATAGTGCTTTGTTGTGTAACTTTTCAAAAAACTACACACTAGTTGAAGGTGTCTCAAAAAGGTGTCTTTTGCAAGTATATAAACCTGAAAAGCCAGGTGATTTTTAAATATAACAGAAATGTAGGTATTTTGGTTTTCCCTAGTATAGATACCAGCCTGCTGTCCCTATTAGCACAGTCAGCCTTGTTATCCCTCTACAAACCTTCACCAGAGGTCCTTTCCTCTACAGTTCTGGCCCTCCTGGAGATACCAGCCATGCTGTCTTGCCCCAGTTGCAATGTGAAGAACATGGGTAAGTGAAATGGGAAAGTGAAGAGGATCTCATTTCGCTGTTGCTGTGCAGCAAATACATTAAGGGACTGAAATTCCCCACATCCTGCAAAACATCAAGGTTTTGTCCTACTCCAAGAAAAAAGCCCAGACCCTCTTGACCTCTACCTGAGTCTTTTATACCAAGAGTGAAATGGAGCAAAGGGGTAAAGGAGAAAAAAAAAGAACTGAAGTGAGTGCTAAAGTGGATAATTCAAAATAAGCAGGCAAAGGGCAAGAAAAATACATGAATAGCAATAATAAAATCCTCAGGCTTTGAAAGTGGTTATACAACTTTGGTCAAAAACTATTGAGTGCTAAATCTGTGAAAAAAATCAAAAATCTGAAAAAAAATCAAGAAAAATTCTCCTTAGATTAATTATAAGAGCTTATTTTCAAATTTTCTAGTTTTAGAAGTTTGAAAATCATGGCATGTAGAATTATTTAACCAGTGGACTATTTTTTTCCTAAAAATGTAAGCACAGAATTCTAAAAGGTAAGGCTCAAATGTATCTGCCACATGTACATGCTGCAGAAAACACTCTTTATTCTGTCCTGGAAATAAATATTGACTCAGCTTAGACCAAAGCTCTCTGAATTTCAAAAGTTCAACCCTGTGTCCTTCCTAAACAAAAAAACACCCTGATCATTCCCATTTCTTGTGTAGATGTAAAGTGTTCCCAAAAAACAGAAAGTTTTTCCAGTCACATGCTGCCTGTAGTCTTAAGCAAATGAAGCTTACCTATTCAAGGTTCTTTATAGCTTTAAAGGAACTATGGATGAGAAGCAGACTAGTGTTTGATGTTCCACTTACTTTACTTTATAATCAATAACTTACTTCCTTTCTCCATTTTGTGTTGACCAAAAGTTTTTTTCTTTCTATGCTTTTGTTCTAATGTTTATGTGTTTTCCATAATGAGTGCACTTTGTAAATAGAGAGAAAATAAAGGCAGATGTCTTGCAGGTCTCTAGAGTGATAAATGGAAAAATCATTGGTTTTGATCTGCATTAAGTATTTCTTTCCATCTACAGGGTTACTAATAATTAACCTTGTGTGTCAACCTCTGTTCTACGGACTGCTGATTTTGTAAATTCATGTTCAAATTGAAAGGATTAAAAGCATAGTTTAGCAGATTACAGTGCATTATCAAGAGTGGGCAATTACTTTGGTCTGATTCAATTATAATTCTTGTTCCTGTCACAAGTATACAGTATCAGCCTAAGAAGAACAGGGCTGAAAACTTTTTCTAGTTTATCCAACACTTTTAACCACAAAGAACAAAAATAAATGTTTGCAAGCTGGGTATTTGGGAGGCTGAAGATAGCTGTAGTCCATCCTAGTAAGTATATGCTCATATAGTCCCATTTTTATATTATCCTTAAGAAGCTCTGGTCACAGCACTCATACAAAGACTCGGTTCAAAATAAATGTGATCTCACACACCTAGCACACGAAGAAAACAGAAGAAAACGAAATCTATTACTTGGCTGACTGTTGGTGTATGTTTAGGAGGTAATTCAGAGAAGATTGTCTGACCTTACAAATATATCACAGACAGTAGCTCACCAAGCCCTGTATGAGAATTACCCTGCAACTGCTCAGAAAATTCAAGGAAACTATCCCTAGGGCATCAGTGGCAAAAGAGAAGCTCGAAAAAGCAATTGCTTATAGAGCCTGGAGCTTTGTTAAAGTCATCAGAGTGAATTTTGGTACATGAAAATTTTCTTCAAATCACTGACCCTCTCATCCCTCACAGAAGGATTAACAGCAAAGGGAAATTATATCAGCCTTATGCAGCTTCAAACCATATTAGATCCGCTCTAGAGGGAACCAGAAAGCAGTTCCCAACAGACTCTCCAGTAACGAGCTGTCCTCTGTCTTCAAAACTGAGCCTTAGCAAACGCCACAAGTTCATTTCCTTAGCAGATTTATGTCCTGCAGCAGGCTACCTGCCCAGCAGCAGTTTCTCCAGTCTTTCAAATCTTTCTAGTGTTGAGGAAAATCTCCAGGGGAAGAATTACAACATCAGTGTTTCCAATGAGAGATAGCTGCTATACTTCACACCACTACTGCTATACTTCACAGCTACATTCGTAATGCCAACCAGAAAGGGCCAAGGCACAGGCACGAGCATCATCCCATCATCATTCATGGCATGCTTTTGTCACAGGCAAACTGGACTTTCCTAGATAATGCCCAAGAACAGTTTTGGGAGCACAAGTAAGAGACTGTTCCTCATGAGCAATCGGATTGCACCCAGTCTGTTCTTAGGCATTAGGGGTGTTAAGGGAGTTTAGCAGCATCAAGACAAACCACAACAGGCCAGCTGACCAAGCGTGCTAAGGACAGTCTCTGGCCATTTCCTTTACAAGACAGGACAAACAGCTTCCTTTCCCTCATATCTTGCCTTGCTGTTCACATTGCGTGCATTAGAAATAGATTCTAGCAAAAAAAAGTCATGTTCTGAATACTTAGTCCAAAGTTCGAAATCCCATAATATATAGCTGAGCATTGTAATACAAAGCACAAGCTTCTTCAAGAGGCTAGAAGAGTTAAAGAAAAGAGCACATGATCTACTAACAATGAATTTAAGCTTTTCAATGCCAGTGATGAGAGTAGAGTGTTGCAATGAAAGAAGGGAAGTTTGGTTACAGCTTTTAGTCAGAAACCATCCTCGTTCCCTCTGCTTGGGCTTTTACTTGGCATATATAAAAACAAAGACAAGAATATAAACAAAGGTTTAAAATCTAACTTTTCATCAAAGCCAGAAGCAATCACAGGATATGTGCTTCTGTATTTCTCTATGTGATGATGCACATCCTCCTGTTACAGAAGGGGGATAATGAACAATTAGTATTTACCTCAAAAATTATCACTTGTATTGAATAATAATTTTACCTCATGGATAGCTTCAACAACCCTAACTTGATACACTGCAATATTGCATACACTCAATTAGAAATTTATTCCATACTTACTGGTGGTCCCCGGGGTCCTGTTGGACCTGCTTCTCCCTCTGGGCCCCGTTGACCCTATTTTGGGGAACAAATTTGAAATGCAACAAATTTGAAAAGTAATTTTTTTACACAAAGTAAAAAAAAATTTCATTTTTCTAGATCTTTTGAGTAAGATTAACAATTTTACCTGTTTACCTGAATTTCCCATCAACCCTGGCACCCCAGGAGGACCTCTATTACCCTGTTGGACAGAAGACGAAAAATATTAGAAAGCCAATGTTTTGCTTTTAAAATGTTTCATTTTAAAATAAAAAATTAAGAAAAGCAATAACGTCTAAAAAAAAAAATCAGCCTGTATTAATTTTTTAACTTCCACTTCTATTTTGGTTTTCTTTCAACTTTCACCTAATTCCTTCGATCTAATTTTTCATAAGTCACATTTTAGTTCCTTTGTTGTTTACATGTTGACAAATCCCAAACAGATTTGATTGCTGCTCTCAAATCACAGAAGGCAATATTATTCTATGCAATTTCAGACAAAATTCATGTGTCAATCTAGTTTTCTTTTTCTATTACTTACAACTAAACTCAAACACTATTGTCTGAAACATTCCATAGTCTCATTCATACAACACCTTTTTAAGCTTAATTGGAATTGATGCTGCAGTTTGGTGGTACCTAAACAGAGATGACAATCTCTGTGATTTAATCAACTTAGGGCAGCTATAAATATTATTTTTATTACAAGATCCGTTATTTCAACTGTAGTGAGGTAGCCATGTCACATGCCTCCTCTAGCAATGACTTCCACAAATTCAAAAAGAAATGGCCTTCTTTAGGTATTATTTTATGTCTGGAAATATGAAAACCACACCAAATATCACAAGAATCATGAAAATGCACAGGACTAGAGTTGATTAAATAATATATTTAATTCCTTCAGCAAAGGCTTGTCTCTTACCACAAGAGGAAGTTAGTACAATCTCACTGAATACTTTAGAACTTGATAAGCACAAATACAGTATTATAAGAAAGTCAATACTCAAGATGTTTTACCTTTGGGCCAGCAATACCTTTCACACCTGGAGACCCTGGTAAACCCTGAAAGAAATAGCATTTATATTTATTTGGTTTTAAGGGGGTTGGAAATGGTGTTAAATAACATCTTTCTCATGCCTGAGTATTTCTAATCCTTTCACTTGATATTCAAGCTTTTTTATCCAATAACAGGCCAAGCTTGAATTCTTTCTGTTTACAACGTAACAGATAAGGAGTATTATTCTGCCTTCAAAAATTGCAAAAGGAGCATGGAAAAGTGAGGAATTGTGACTTTTGCTGGCTTAGACTAGAAATAGATTGTTGGTCCCCGTATGCTGAGGCTGGAGGTACAGTTTAACAGATACTCTTAGTACGCATTTCATTCCCTCCTCATTTCTGTGCAACAGTTCATAGCAGGTATGCTTTTATCAAATTTTCTTTCAAGCTGAAGAGTTCACTTAGTATTAAAAATTTACTTCCAGTTCTAATACAGCTCCTTCGCTACATCCTCACAGGAATTACTCCGACAGCATAGTATTTTAAACATATTTCTATATAGCTTTTGACATTTGGCACAGTTTTCAAACTTAGTTAATGTACAAGGATTACCTTCTAAAAGAGTACATAAGGCACTACTGATTCCCTATAAGTTCACCACAGGGGATATACAAGAAAACTCCAGTGCCTGTCCCTCGTGTTCCCCCTCCCTTCCCCAAAAGTATGTGTGTGGTGCATTCCAGATGTTCTGAGCCAGCAGAATATCAAAAGATGATTGTTCACCTCAGGTGTGTTAGACTAGCAGGTCAGCTTTTCCTGCTTGGCCTGGAAAGGGGTTTGGCCCCAGGCAAGACAATGAGACCAGCTCTCATTGTGGGGTCACACCATAATATCCACAGGGTCTCAGAGAAACGCGAGAAGAGTTGCATAGTGGCCACAAATGTTTTGTGAGATGACGTCCCTCACAGTGGCACCATAAGGAGGTCTAGGCTTTTGTGCAAAAGTTTTTAATACATATATCAGAATTTCTCCTTGCATTACACATGCTCTCTCTGGGTCTTTTGCTTAGATTTTCACTTAAATCACTCCAATATCAGCATCAAATTAACATATACATGGCCTTTCTGTGGTTTAAACTGAACCTCCCTTGCAAAGGTAAAATACCTGATACTTACTGGCAGTCCCTGAAGCCCTGTATCACCTGGAGCTCCAGGTTTTCCTGGTTCACCCTGTAAAACATTTTAAGTTGTAATTTATGCAAATAAAACATAAGGGAAAATTTGATTTCTGGAACACAGAGTTGGAATACTTTGGGATCTGTAGTATGGGAAACTTCATTCAATTACCCTAATAACATGCATAAAGCCATGGTCAGCAGTCACTAGGGAATGAACAAATCTAGGGCACTACCAAAGCTCTGACATATGCCAGCTGTGCCTTACTTTTGCTCCAGGCATTCCAGGGATCCCTTCTCGGCCATCAACTCCTGGTAAGCCCTTGAAAGAAGAAAAAAAGAAAAAAAAAAATCGATGTATTTTTGGAGAGATTTTGCCCAAGCACCAATATTCAAATTAGTATCACATGAAGCAAATGAAGAAATTAAATATACATACAGACTCTCCTTTTGGCCCAGGGAGACCATTTATTCCTCTTGTACCTTGAGGGCCCTAATAATAATAATAAAAATTTTTAAAAATTAAACACATTGAAATTACAGATGAAAAGAATGTCAACATTCCGGTACATATTACTTTGAGACTACTAAATATACTCTAAGTTTATATGCTATTAAGTAACCAATGTTTGCAAGTCAACATGAGTCAAAATTTGTCCGTGCTCACCCTTTCTCCCTTCGGACCCATCTCTCCTAGGGGACCTCTCTGTCCTTGATCGCCCTACAGAAAAAACTTGTTTTAGAAATAAAACCATAATACACTTCCATGTAATTATTAGCTAAGACTCTCAGAAAATCAGCAAGTACAATTCAGGTTCAGTTAAAGTAGACATCTCAAATTCATATTACATTTAAAAATGTAGTTTCTTAAAACTGCAGCTGATAGATAAATTTTAAAAAAACACAGCTCAAGCCATCCCTTGGGATTTCAGGAGTGTCTAAGCAAAGGATGTTGCACTTGCTTATTTAACTCATAGAGTTACTGGCTATTCCAAGCCTAAATTCCAGCTATGGAAGCAGGGAAGAATTTAGAAACAACAAACAAAAACACCCCACTCAAAATAAACCCCAAGCCCAAATAAAATGTACACACACGAAAAAAGCCTTCCAACAAAACACAAAAGGGCACAAATTGCCCTTTACAGGTTTATACCTTGTTCCAGCTTTATATCTGGAAAATTCCAAGTCACCCTAATAGACAGTAAGACTCAGAAGGAAGAGGTAACCATAACATACTAAGAAGTTAAAATGGGTTCATCCACCTCACAATTCTTTGGGGATATTAAAAGATTATAGACTTGATATCACTGTAATAACATTTATTCACCTATGGGAAATTAATAGAATTGGATTAATCAGAGGCTTTTTTGATTCACAGCCACAAAGTTTCACGACTTAGAGTCTAACTGGGGAGTGTTTGGCTAACATACACTTTACTTACAGGTGCACCAGGAAGACCTTGGGGACCAGGATCACCATCAAGCCCACGAGCTCCCTACAAAACAAGTAGATAACACAAGACATTAAAATGAACTGCTGGAACACAAATAACTTAAGCATCCATCTGGTTTGGTTGGAGCTGCAAATTCTCTACAGCTGAGGGGTTTTATAGTTCCAATTAAAAAAAAAAAAAAGAAAAGGTAATTTTTTTCTTAATCTATCTTGTTTTTTATGGAGTTATGCAAGCAAATATTTTTTTAAATAAAGAAAACTATCAGTCAAAAAATTACATTCAGATCATTCTCTAAAAAATCGTATTGAAATCAAGGAGTAGATCTTCACACACTACTTCAGAAAATGTCTGTGTTTTCCCTAATAATACTACATCTTTCGCCACATAATAGAATATCATCAAAATGTGAAAAGAAAGCATCAAGTGCAGTGCAGCTATTTTTATCTCATATGTTTCAAGGAAACAACGCAATCACTACCCTGTGAGTAAATTTAAATGGAGAGAAAAAATATTTTAAAGAAGATTTAGAGAAAAGTGGAACTCCTTTGTCAAACAGATGTAGTAAATATTTTGAATAGACAAAGCAGCACAAAAATGTAGGCAAATAACTATGAAGAATTAAAAGACAAAAAAGCAAAGTAAGATAGTAATATCTTAGCGAATCTGTCCAAGAGGTTAGGAAGGATTACTCATGAAAAGATTCATAATCAGGAGAAATTTGATGTCTCTGAGGACAGACAATCACAAGGTAAGGTTTCTATGATTTCAGTTCTGGAAATGGAGACAATGGCAGAATTGTCTCCATTCTATTCCTTCCAGAAATTTTTATCATAGAGGTTTAGCAATATCACAAGACTAGAAAGGTAACAGTCAATTTGGAAATAGCAGTTAGAAATACTTTGATGAGCAGGGGAAAAATTACCCAGCAAAGTCATGACATTACAAAAACATTAATTCCCTGGCAGGAATTTAAGACACAGATATGTTAAAGACAGAAAGAATGGAAAAAGAACAAACTCTCAATAAAAAATCCTGGCAAAAAATGGGACGATAGAAGTAAAAGGCTTTAAGAAGATGCAAAACAAGGAGGGACTACTTAATAAATTTTAGCTTTAAATCAAACATGCGGTAGTTTATAACTGCTGTAACTTGCTATCTTGCTTACTACATACTTGCACACATGCATAAGTACTATAAATCCAAGGGTAAAGAGGGGAAGGTGTGAAAAGTACATGTCCTCTTACTAAGCAGAACAACCAAGCTGCCTTTCTTCCTAACAAGAAGTACAGTAGCTATGGAAATACAGTTGGCAGGAGTGAAAAAATAAAGGGGGAAAAAAGAAGTTTAAATAAGCTTTAAAAACATTCAGGGGTGTACATTTTTTTAATATAGGCCATTTTATGCAAAGAAAAGTTAATACTCACTTTGGTACCTTTAGGTCCCATTATACCAGTTATACCTCTGATACCTAGGATACCCTGAGAAAGAAAAGTATATTCAAGTTATGCTTAAATGTTTTCGTCAGAACTGTCCTAGTTTTCAGACAGAAGACTCAAGAGTTCTACATGTTTGCTTTATGCTTATTTTACTATTTTCCTAGTATAAAAGGAGAAATCCAGCTGTTGCTGTTATTAGAATACTTAATTTACAGGTAATGTGATATTTTACTATTTTATAATTTAAAAAATAATAAAAAGCTATCTGGCTGAATTATAAAACCACAAATAAAAAATATAGATATAAAAAAATACAAAAGATAAATATAAAACCATAAGGGCTGAAAAAACCCACTAATTTCTTTTCTTGGTTACCACAGAGTTGAAGCACTCTTGCCATGTAACTTGTGTGAGAGGAACACATGAAGGCCAGATTTGCAAAAGTGCTAAGTTGTCTTAATGGGGTTTAGGACAGATTCAGGAGAAAGGTACCTTCATACTCTATAGAACTCCAGAGGCAAACAAGACAGTGCAAGGTTTTTGAGACTACAAGTGCTAAGTTTATATGCCCACCATACCTGAGAGACTGAACTCAGTAGACATCCTGGTGCAGCAGGATGTACCATAACTGTCATCACTTCCCTTCAAAATACAGTCTCATGGGAAATTTGGCTTCAATTTCTTCCTTTTCCTGAGAGACTGAAACTACATGAGATGTCTCCTCCCTGCAGAGACCAAACCCTCAGCCATAATATGTTTGTTCTGCAACAAGAAGAACCCACTACAACTGTGTTAATGAAATAGCTACAGGCACTTCAGTGCAGTGTAGGCAAACCTACTCCTTGAACCAGATTCTACACTGGCAGCCTTTACTTGCTACTAACAAAGTTACATGGAGTCTTGCACAGAATAGTTAATGCCTTCTCAACCCAAAACATGAGAAAAATCATGATAATGCATCAGTGACAACAGCAGCCCAGCAAGAATTCCATTCATTCAGGTAAAAAACATAAAAGAAAACAGAATGGAATATACAGCCTCTCCATTTGTGCCTCTAAAGCATCCTCTTTTCCATAGGTTGTCTGTCTGACACCGTTTTCTGCATATTATGAATCCTATGTTTTAATAAAAAACAATTATTTTAAAGCTTGTTTGTAAGGTCAACAACTGGTGATACAGTGAAATGTTGTGAGTAATGCTTTAAAAAAAAAAAAAAAAGTCAATCTTTAATTGGTTTTTAACTCCACAGTGTTATTTCATGGTGATTGAAGAACTTTACCAAACTGAGTTAAAATAATTGGTCCCTACAAGCCTTTAAGACAGTAGAAGCTGGCTCTTATGCAAGTGCTTTGTCTGCACCACAGTCCCAGGGATAGTTTTTCAGGATCAAACATAAGAAGGAATGCACACTTTCCTTTATTTAGTCTGTTCTTTCTTTATCTTTCTCCAGTCATAATCCAGAGGTTTATGTTGTTTTACATTTATGTTCATGGAAAATTTTGTAATTTAGGATTTGGATGTCACATGCATCAAGGTAAGCTGCTGTATAATATCACATGTGGCCATCAACGGCATTAAATAGTTTCACATCTAAGAAAAAATCATAAGACCCAATCAGAAAATAGACCATAGAAATTAAAGGTGGTTATGCCTGTTTCTCTTACTTAGAATGACCCATTTATTATTTTTGCTAGCCCTTTTCAGCTGTGGAAACCATAACAGCTTCTCAGAAGGAACGAGCTGAGGAGGTACGTGCCAGAACTAAGCACAGTAAAACAGGACAAGAAAATAACTTCAAAATCAGAGGTATGCTGTGACTGCTACTTCATCCCCAAGTTGGCTACTCATCCTCATCCTCAAGGTTACTTCATTCTCTTGGCTAAGTCTGAATTTTACAATCGATCGTATTTCAAATAAACATTAGCTTTGCAAGGATGAAGTCAGAGTCATCAAAATTATGGAAAGAAAGACCAAGAAAAAAAATCCAATTATTTTCACCATCTAAGCATAACACAAAATTCAGGACATGAAATAGTTTTTAAAATTAGCCTTTCCACAGAACTATATGCAGCTTTGTGCCGAGCGATAATGTAAGTTTTTTGGAGAGACTTAAATAATTCTACTTTTATTCATAGAAAATATGGCACAATAAAGTGAAAGATGTATGGAGATTTTATAATATCTTTTTTCTTACAATAGTAAGGAATAAGGATATAACATACTGAAGCAATAGGTAACACTATTTAAGAGGAAATACTTTACTGGAGGGCCTTGAGCTCCCACTTCACCGATGGGTCCTTGATCCCCTTCTTCACCCTGGGAAAGCCAAAGGAATACATCTGTAGGTAATCCATACCATGCATATTGCTCTCTCACCATACAAGGTGCATCTGCTCCTTAGAGTTTTCTGTCACCATGTCCTGCTTGAAAGAAATCTAAACGAAGTCACACTACTTCCTCAGACAAATACTTGTTCAGGTTTACATGCCATTCAACTATTAGTCAACAAGGTAATTTCAAAGAAACCTCAATATAAAGAATAATTATATTTTACTCTTAATCTGTCATTCCATATTTTCTTGACATTAATCTCTTTAGGTTTTCTTGTTCTTTTAGATTAAAAGTGCAGTGAAGGTATTTTCATGCATGTGAATGTACAGAATATGCTAGTAGATCTGCATCACAATACCACATTGCAATTCAGAATTTTTTGAAAATTAAAATGGAAAAATGCCTTATCTGGCAAACCCCCTCTTTTATTAGATAGTGATCTTTTTCATACAATGATAGTGCACAGTAATGGAACAACAGTACATATTGCAGTTTAATTTGTAAAAAGGGATAAGACAACTGCTCAACATCCTCCCCCACCCAAAAAAAAGGCAAGTTGTTTATAATAAATCAGTAATCTTTTTAACAGGCTTAGGAACAGAGTGCAGGGGTTTTTTAAAAAACTTTTCTCCGATGCTTTTTCCTCCAGCATTGAAGTATGGACCAAGGCAGTGCAAATCTTCTGAATTTTTCGTACAAATATTTCTCAGAGAAATTGTGGATGTCCCATCCCTGGAAGTGTTCAAGGGCAGAGGAACCTGATCTAGTGGAAGGTGTCCCTGCCCAGAGCAGGGAGGTGGGAACTAGATGACCTTCAAGGTCCCCTTCCAAACCATTCCATGATTCTATGAAGGTTATATACCAAGGTTAATTCAAATGAAACACCTCGAAAGTTCGCTTTTCAGTTTTCAAGATGAATTGGACTTGGCCTCTCTAGTTACCATCATTCTTTGCTTGTGAACTTACACTACATCCTTTCCCTCTCAAATGCATTTTTCTCTCTTATTCTTCACAGAACTACTCCTCTGTGCCACAGAACTATTAACTTGGTAAGTCCACAGAATTTTTGTGCATTTAAATGTTTGAAAGTTTTTCAATTAATAAATTTAACTCAGTTATTGCCATGATTTCCATAATAATTAAATTAAATTATCAAAGTAAAAATCAAGATGAGTATGACTTCTGCATCATAATAAATACAGAGTACAAGTGAATAAAGAATAGAGATGTGCCTTCGATTACTCTGGAGCATTATGATGTATAGTATCACTTCATGCATTCTATAAAAAAAATTAATAGTTCTAACAAGGTGTAATATGTTTTTTGAAGAAGAGGCTAAACTACCATCAGCCTGCTAAAAAAACCAGCAGTTTTTCATCTTTTTATTTTTACCTTATAACCTTGTTTTCCTGGTTCACCAGACTCTCCTTTTGAACCTTTTTGTCCCTAAAATAAATGTAAAAACCACCAAATAAATAAATAAATATTATTCAAAATTAAAATACAGGTTTATAAAACAGACACAAACTGCTGAGAACCATACTGCTGTTCCCTCTCAAACCCCATTCACCAGTTTCTTCACCTGTCTAGGAAACAGCACATACTAAGTACCCTGCTCAAAAATATCTGCTTCTGGATCTAACAAGGCTGCATTTCTAGGCAAGTTAGTACTTCTTACGTTACCCCATAAAAATTTCCTCAGGCCAACAGTATTCCTAAAAGCCAGTAAAGAATGTGTTAAAAAACCCAAACCTTACTTAAAATGAGACTCAAAACTTGTTCATTTCAATTTAGTATGTTATAGGTCTCCCAGGAAGAGAGAAAGAAGGAAAAAATACTAAGGATTTGGGGGAATATTTAGAGTTTCTGGAGTCAGACTACAAATGGTCCAGAAAGTGAATGAAGCAATATACTCTAATCCTTTTAAGATCACACATAAATTTTACCCTGAAGATTAAAGCAGCAGCAAGAGATTTCAACAGAAGAGGTTCTTTTAGCAGTCAAGAGTTGAATAAACCTAAGCAACTACACTGATGTAACCTTTTTTGAAATTACCAGTGAAGAGCCCTTCTGTCAAGTCAGCACTTACCACCCTAGTGCATTGAGACAGCGTTTCTATAAGGAATGCTTGAACAAACAAGTTCTCTTACCTTCATTCCCATTAAGCCAGCGTGCCCTGGGCGGCCAGGTGGACAAGCATTGGGACACTGGAAAAGCAATCACATAGTTACTGCCACATAGGTTAAATAATGCTCTCTGAAATTACTTATAAAAACACATGGAAAACAATCTTACCAACAGGTCACCATCTCGCAGGCCAATTGTTCCCTAAATTAAATTATATTAATCAAAGTCAGTAAAAAAGAAATAACCAGTCCTGATTCATTAGGCAATACAGGCATTAGACAAAAGAGAAAATACTACTATCTAAAGACAGAATTAGAAGTATAATCAACCAAAGGATCTCTGACACAAAAAGCATCTAAACTGTAGGATTTTATTGAAGGATAGCAGGTACCTGCAAAATCCTGTCCTCTAACTTTTATCAACTTTTACAAAAAAAAAAAAAACAACCAAACAAACAAACAAAAAAACCCCGAAATATTTTTTTTTGCTTTTCAAGCTACCTCAATCATATTTTCTATTAAATATAGATCAAATAGAACCAAACCCCATACATTTCCAACAGAATCCAAGACAATTTCTATAATAGCAGTACCTTACTACCATTCAGCAAAAGATTCAGATCTTTTCAGAGAAAATAATCTTCCCACAACACAAGTACTGTTAGATGACAGTTGCAATAAACCAGACATCGGTGTACAATGAGATGGACTCAGTGAAGGGAAGGCCATTCCTCATATTAAATCAAATACTTGATGGAAGCTAACGGGAAGCTTATGAGGCACAACAGGGAGAAACATGTTTTCACAGCAGCAGCTGTGTTCTCTAAAGCCCAGTGGGAGGGAGCACACCATTTCAGAGAGAAGCATAGGGAAGTTTAAGGAATGAGCTGCTCTTGATTTATAACAGAATGATTTTAAAAAAGGCGAGAGTATTTGGGTCCATAATGTCTTTAGTTGAAGTGGGACTATGGCACTTCAGAAACACAAAAAGGACAAAACATCAAGGAATAGAAGCAGCCATATTGGGAATTTGCTTCTGCTTGTTTCCTAATTACTGTTCTACACTTGTGGTTTTTTACAATGCCTCTGTCAATTCTCTGGCAACTTCCATGAAAACAAGAAACATGACATAGGTAAACCATATGAACTTAGGGTCTGTCCCTAAAGAGTGGGGAGGAGGAGGTTCCCAGCAGAGGAACAGTACAGTTTTTAAAAAGGCGTTAGTACACCATGTTTCCTAGCAGTTTGCCTTTCACAGCACCCAGAATCCAGTGTGTCTGCCAAACTGTTTTATCTCTCTGGGAGGGCAAATTGTCACAACAAAAAGGCATAACACACATCCTTCCTCCCAAGAGGTTCAAAAAAGATAACTATTCTCCTTGAGCAGCAAAGCACTGCTGCAAAGCATTCTTCTGTTCCTTGTAAGTAGCAAGCCTGATTGCAAGAAAGGCATAAGAATTCAACCCACCTAGAAGCATATATTTGTCTCATGAGACAAACATTAAATTTTTCTTCTCCTAACACAGAAAAGTCTACCTCTGCTGAAGTAATACCAGTGAGACCTGACAAAGACTATATTTACAGCAATATTATTATTCACAGGGAAGTTTAAGACCTGTGTATTTACAGTCTGTAGAAATGAGAAGGCATCATGACAGAAGTTACAGTTTGCATTTCAAACTACCTTTTTATAACCACAGAGATTAGAAACTTACTTTCTAAATGTAAGATCAAAAGCCTGCTGAAATCCTAAACTCAGTATTCAGCTGTAGAACTTGAGGAGAAGTTTTGTTCAAGCAGCAACAACACAAAATTCAGATGTTAGCACATATAAAACATAATCACTTACTGGAGGACCTGGTGGTCCTGGTGGCCCTGGTGGCCCTCTTTTTCCTGGATCTCCCTTAAAAAGGGTAAAACATTTTTATATATTGATAGTAATATTGACAACCAGTAGTTACATATTCAGACCATACAACAACAGTGAGAAATTAAGTGGCTATGGAAGGACAAACTAGGTAGCCAATTAAAACATCAACCTACAACATGACTCCCATGGTAGAATGGGAAAATAGTTTTTTGAGTAGAATGGCAGTTGTGTTGTGAAATAGGAGCCACAAAAAAACCAACAAATTTTCAGCTGCTTTAGAACACTAAAACACTTGACCACAAGATCATCTATGCACTCTTCTATCTTATAACTGCAGCTTCAGTTCTGAAGGAAAAATCCTAGTAATTGGCAGAAGTGCCCAAAGCAGAGAGAGGGGAAAGTCCCCTTTTTCAGAGCTTTTTAAGCTACCTCAATCATATTTTCTATTAAATATAGATCTTCTATTAAAAATAGAAGATTTAGAATCTTCTCCTGTTTGTGAAGTTTTGATGTCTAGTGCTCGCATAAGTAAAGAAAATGTAGAACCTCTGCAAATTATTTTTTCTGAATGCTTTGAATTAAAATATATATAATATTTGGGTCATGACCAACTTTTAATTTATGTCATTTTAATAATATTTTTTACATCTAATTAAATAATAAGTGCAATTAACAAGATGAATATAGAAGAATTATTCACTAATTCTCACAATGCATGAGCTATAGAGCCATTCTTTTCCATACAATGTATAATTATACTGTGTGACTCATTATTACAGTGTGTTATGGAGGCGTAGCATACAAATGGATTCACTAGCAGAGGATAGGCTCACATGCAGCTTTGGAAAAAGGCATCACGGATGCAATTTCTGATTCTGGTAGCCTTTGAACCACCAACTGCCAGAATGTGCAATGATATGACAGAAAAATTCCATTCTACAAATAGTCTGCACACTTCCGTAAGTATCCGTTCTTGCTCTTGCTACAGATAACACAGAGAGCTAAGATGGATCATCTTCTGAAATAGACTGGCAGTTTTTAATATTCTTTGTTTAATTCATTTATATGATTGAGCACAACACACGTATTAAAAAGTAGGCTTCATTAAACAAAATTTGTATGCTGCTTCAGATTTCAAGTAAGAAAATAACAACTGGTTTCAACTTGCACTTTGACGGTAAAGTATGGAGTCAAAATGGGACATGTGATGAAACTGAGTGCACAGCTTAGCAGTAAGGTTAGTAGATGGAGTTACACATAAATGAGACTAAGAAGAAATGCTGAATTGCCATGCTCACTGATATGCAAATGAAAATGAGAAATTGTATGTGATCATGTCCCATAATGTATATGTGAAATGACAGGAGTAAAGTTAAAGGTCTACATGTAATGTTAAGTTTTACATTTCCTGTATTTCTGGCAGGTTTGCTTTTTGATTTTAGCTTTCCTTGAATGAGGTAAAGTAGAGTATAGGACACTCCATTAAGCATTTCATCCTAATCTAACAGGTGGCCCTGACTTTGGTCTATTCATTGTTCCTTATTTCTGAGGAGCTCCAAACACAATCTTTCTTCTACCAGTCAGTATGTCAGTCGCCCTGGCCTGATCATGAAAAAAAATACATTTGAAAGTGCTGTTAATAGCCCAAATAGTGTTTACATGGCCCAGTAATTACTCCTTTTTTCTTTAAATAATTTCTAGCAATTGAATAGATCTATATTTTCAGCAAACGTAGGAGTACTTACAGGTGGACCAGCACGACCTACTTCCCCAGGAAGACCCGCTGCACCAGCTGGACCCTAAAACAACCAAAGTAAATAGTATTTTTAAATAATACAATACCTATGAAACAAGCATACAAGGAGTGAGAACGCATAATTCTCTCAACAAACTATGCCTTCAGACCCCAATATTCTTGCCCCATATATGACAGATCAGTGCAACCTTAGTGGTAGCTGAAGAAAACATATGTAACAGATATAGAACATCTGGATTAAAAAAAGTCTCTATTTTCACTGAATTACTTTTTATTACAGTATAATAACTTTATTGAATATTTAAGTAGTTGAACAGTATATTTATTAATTGTAAGAATGAACTTACAGGTGGTCCAAGAAGCCCCTTGCCCTGTGAAATATGAAAAAAGGTCAGAAATGTGGAGAGGATTCCAAACCTATTCAAGTTTTTGGCAAGAACAGAATATTTGGGATTAAAAGATATAAAACCTCCCTGTTGTTTGATTCTGCAAAATCATTTTCAAAACTTATTCAACTAATGCTAAATATAATTTTTTAATTAAGTAACCAATATCAGATGAAAAATTAAATTACTGATTAGGTTGCCTTACAGCAGCATTTAATTACACATATACTCCCACAAAGGAATGAAGACATTAAAGCCCTTGGGTTTAGCTAATTATCCAGTACAATGATGAACATATCTATGCTACAATCATTTCCTTCTAACAATGTATTTAAATTTATAATAACAGAGAACTTTTTTGCCCCAGTGCTTCCCTGAGGTCTAAATCCACTAAACTAGTGCTTTTTGGTAATCAGAAAGAACACCAAACTGCTCCTGTTTACATTTTCCATCAGTATTGATCTGAATCACTTTAGTGAGAAGCGTCCAAGATACTTCTGCCTATTTGGACAATACACTCCCTCTAAGAAAACTGATCCCTCAGTCATGCATTATTGAAGCAAACGTAAAATTTTATGGAGAACAGTGTCAATGATACACGTGAAACACTAACATAAAAAATCCTAAACACACTTAAATCTTGAGGACATTTGATATAATAAAGCACCTGGGCTAAATGCAGCTTTAAAAACCACTGAACATCAAGCCACGATTGTATTTGTAAAGCTGCCTTTCCAAAACTTGGTACAATGCAGGGAAAATTTCAAGCATTTATCAGGGTCATTCCATTTTAGCCATTTAATACACAGCAGAAAGTAAGTTTGCATAACCTACATAATCCCTTTGCTATTACTTTACACCTTCTTGCTGCAATTCGTTATAGTATACACGTCTATATTTGACTATACAAATCAGACTTTCACTGCATCACATATCCAATATTATAATATCACCTGCCTCTGAAAGAAGGAAATAACTACTTGCAGGTTCTCACTGGAGTACCCTTTCCTAACATGCCCCTAAACAGTGGCAGAGAAGGTCAACGATACCAAAAGAAGCAGCTAGAGCTATTGTGTCCAGCCCACATAGTAGCCCAGGAGAAGCCTGTCCCCTCCTCTGCCCACTCCACTGCATCTCTTCAGCTTACTAGTTAGGACTCCAAGAAGCAGGGGCTTCTCAGCAACCCATGCCTCCCCCTCACGCAGCTACTCCACCCTTCTTGCCATGAAGTAGACCCAGTTGCAAAGCTGAGAGCTGCAGTGCAATCAGTCAGTAAGGGCATACACAAAGCAGTTAATGATCCCAACCAGCTGCCCATATTCCTGCCTTTGTTTGTGTCCTAAAGGGAAAGCCTCTCCACAGAACCTGGGACTGCAGCCTTAAATCCCCAGATCCTTGCTGCCTACTTTGGAGATGCTCATCTGACCCACGGAGCACATGGAGTGCAGGGACATGGGTAGTAATCCAAAGTCTGCACCTGGCTCAGAGACACTTACCCTGCAGGTCTGCTAAGTACCACTGCCATTCACCACAAAGAGTCAAATACCAGTATTTGTATGTGTACCCTGTGCTGGATACTGTGTTTTAGTAGACCTTAAAATATTTTCAAATTCTCTGTCACTAAATACACACAATCCTACCCATATTCCAGATGCGTAAACCACTAGAAATTTATCAGCTCATAGAAAAGTTTGAGGGAACTTAACAGAGAGAATGGACTGAAGAGTGCAATACATGCATTGAATGTAGCACGTCCATTTACCAGGATCAGATCAGAGACATTAGCATATTTAAATTACTTCTGAAAAAAAACTGCTTGAATTAATCAGAGTATTCTACGAATTTTGTAAACCTGTCATTTGAAACATTATCTGCCCAACAGATGAGACAAAGAATAAATTAAAGCTAAATGATCAAGGTTGTGGGTTCGATCCCCTATATGGGCCATTCACTTAAGAGTTGGACTCAATGATCCTTGTGGGTCCCTTCCAAACCAGAATATTCTGTGAAATATTTAACACAGTTATCTGAGAAATGAAGCAGGAAAAAAAAAAAACAGAGGAAAGGGAAAGTAAAAGATGGTAACTGAAGATTGCCAGGATACATTCTGGGGAAGAAAAAGTGACAAAAGCAGAAAAGCAAATGCTGTGTATAAAACATTACATCCTTAATATTCTTTCTAGAAGTTAACCAGAAGTCCTAACTTGGCTGATAAATTCCAGTGGATGAGCTTGAAAACACTGATAATAATTTAAAACTAACCAATGTTTCAGCCAAGGCTTCTGGTTTTCTGTTTGCACTGAGCATTTTAACAACTTAAGTAAGGGGATTTTGTGAGAAATGAACTCTTTGGATAACCATCCAGGGACTACTCCATTTGCAAAAGGCCACTGACTGAATTCAAAGCAGTGCATAATTACACCTAAACACTCAGCTAATCACGCAGTTAATATGCAGATTCATAAGTGTGCTCAATATGTTTCAAGTAAATGAGGTCTCAGGGATCAAACAAAAGACCTCTAAAGGTTAAACGACCCCATTGCTTCATGTTTGTAGTAAAAGCTTCTCCAAAAGTCTCTGTATCTGAAAATTAGAACCATCACACTCCAGCACTACCAATTCTACCTTTTTGGGGGGTTGGGGTTTTTTGTTTTGTTTTTGTTGTTGTTGTTATTAGGTTTAATCTCACTAAAGGTGAGATGACAAGTGCTGGCCATTTTGAGAATCTTCCATAACTGTGTGATTTCTTCAGTAGCTTACAGCCATTCATCAAAGGGAAAATTGCATTTATACAAGCTAACCTAAGAGATTTATTTTGAGCATTAATCTTTCCATATGGATTCAGCATGCATAGGTTAACAATCATGGAGCTACAAAATCAAACACTAGGCTTCTTCCTAACATGTGAGGTCTAAGGATTAATCTTAACTTTAGGAAGTACAAGGGTACTTTTAGTATTTATTAACAGTACTTAGTCATGAGGTGACTAAGTATGTCCAACTTTTTTTTTCTTTAAATAAATAAAAATTCTCACTTCCTCATTATAAATATTCCTGCACATTCACCTTAAAATACAAGCTTCAGCTGCTTATTAAGCAGAAGTAGGACAACTCCAAAAGCAAACCCTACTGAGGTTCATTGAATCATTATCGCCTTAAGGTTGAGAGTCTCAGGGCAAACAAAAACCACTCAGCTTTGAACAATGGTCCAAAATCTTAGCATATTTATTGCTTTTATAGTCTCAAAATATCACGTGACAAAAGAACTGCTGCTCTGAACAGAATCAGCATTCAATCTTGACAAATTCGTCCAGTTTTCTGCTTTCCCAAAGTAGCATCTCTTCCTCAAAATTGAAATTAACCCTCTTCATACATATTTTATATATATACTTTTCCTGGAGGCTCTTAAATTATTCGTTCTCATGTTAGTCTGTTAATAGGGAGCTAAAATCATGTATGTTTTCCCCAAGTCAGTTTTTATTTCTGTTGACAGGCTAAAATACTACAGTATTTTAACCAATATTTCCGTAATTGAGTTTTATTTCCCTATTTTTTCCAGTCATAGAATCATAGAATGGCTTGGTTTGGAAGGGACCTTAAAGACCATCTAGTTCCAATGCCATGGGCAGGGACACCTTTCACTAGACAAGGCTGCTCAGTGACTTGGCCTTGAACACTTCCAGGATGGGGCATCCACAACTTGTCTGGGCAACCAGTTCCAGTGCCTCACCACTCTCACAGTAAAGAATTTCTTCTGATATCTAATTCTAATCTACTCTCTTTCAGTTTAAAGCCATTTCCCCTTTGTCCTATCACTACATGCCCTTGTAAAAAGTCCCTCTCCATCTTTCTTGAAGGCTCTCTTTAGGTACTGGAAGGCTGCAATTAGGTTAATCCAAAGCCTTCTCTTTTCGAGGCTAAACAACCCCAATGTGCTCCATCTCTCTATCCATTTTTTTCCCATAAGACACCTGACAGAGTTAAACTACCTCTTCATTGTAGCTTCACGTTTTATAATGCATTGCATACAACCCAGAAATTATTTCCACTAATATGTGACAGCAAAAAAATTAGAATAAACAAACTGAAAACCTCAAGCCCCTAACAGAAAAATGTAAAGGTTTCGGTCTACCTAGAAGCTACCTCAGTTCTACTATTTTCTGTGACTAAATTTCGCTCATATATTGAGTCTATACATTGACAAACCATTATAAAAGTATTACCTATGTTCCAGATTTTCAGGTAAGAAACTCCATCCATGAAAATTAAAGTAAAATGTCAACAGAGTGATTAATCTTAAATTTAAAGATGTCTATAATGTAACAACTTCAAGATTAACTTTATCATTTTCTCTCTGGCCAAATATCGAAATGATTGTTTATCATAAATTTAATGAGAGTTAATAGGACAGGGTCAAAAATTAAAATATACAAGGAGTGGTATACTGGAATAGAATGCCTCGTCTATTTAATTTAAATCATTTTTCCAATATGAATCTAATTTTTAATCACATTATGTGCAACCATATTACAATTTATGCCAGCCGTCTTGTTCGATTACTCATATTCCTTGAGGTTTTTACCTAGTCTAAATTTCTACATGCTATTCATCACTCACTTCTTCAACCTGTAAAATTCCTAAAGTTCCCAATTATTTTCAACCCTAAAAGTGGATGTTAAACTCATCTGCACCCAACTGGCACAGTACTCTTTCTGTGTCCTTTCTCATATTTTGTCTTGTTTTCAGAACGGCCGAGGGCATCTTATACAGCATTTAGACTTCAGTGATTCCATTTAAACACATGGCAAGGAGCTGAAAACAGGAATAACTGTATATTACACAAATGAAACATGGGTTTTCTTGTCTCCATAGCATTTTCACAAAGAAATGGAAAATAATGGTGTAAGTCTAAAACTTGGGACCACATCACACACACTCTTTTCTATAGCATACAAACCAAACATAATATTTGCACACTTAGATATAAAGACAAAAAGGTTCCTTGAAGTACTACTTTAATAACTTATGAGTTTTTTGAAACCTCAGAAACAGCTTTTAACTTTTCTTCACTACATTTAGTGGTAAGAATCCTTCATATTAATACTTAAGGTGTAAAAATCTCCTTCATATACTAAACATATTACTTACGGGAAGTCCACGAGCACCTGGCAGTCCTGGCTCACCCTTTAAAAGACAAAAAAATCAGTTTTTCAAGAGTCATTAGCCATAAAGTTTTGTAAAAAACATACAGGAAAATCTTGTTATCTTTTGGGGATCTTTTCTATATTTAGTGGACATAGTATTATTCACTTCATTAATGCTATGTTGGTTTCAGTAAGACTTGATACAAAGAAAATACTTTCTCAGTATTAAAAAGATACAGCCTCAGGGCTTTTGTTTCCCCTACCCCAAAAAAATTCAAACATGCTGGTTTCTGATCATTCTGACTTCTAATCTATATTTCATTTGGATGATTGCTGATGAAGTCAGGTTTCACTGCATATTACAGTTACATAATTACAATACAAGACTAAAAGAGCCTCACTACTACCGAAAATGCTCAGCCTTAATGTCACCAATGTAATATCACCATTCCTTGCTGCTGACTGGGGGAATGGAAGCTGCTTTGTACTGTGTGAAAAGGGCCTGTACTCTATAGATATTTTAAAATTGTCAGAAAGACTGCAGCATATTATTAGTTGCATAGAGACAAACAGAAATCATGCTTTAAAAAAATCCATAATTTCATGCATAATTTTGTTCTTACCTTCTGTCCTTTTGGTCCTGGGGCTCCACGTGAGCCATCAGGTCCTGTGAATCCCTTTGGAAGTAGTGCATAGTGTTAATGCAAGGGTTATGTGGTTTTCTTAATTACAACAGAACACATTCTAAAACATAGAATAATGAAGCTATTAAATGAAATAAGTAACTGCAGGAGACTTACAATTCAAATATCTACATGTACAGATAGAATTGCACAAGTTCAAAATACTAGCTTCTGGTGACAAACATTAATGCCAGTGATCTGTGTCTTCAAAAATGATTCAGTTAAATCATTATTAAATAAAACATGATCTCTCAATGGGAGATTGGTGAATTTAGTTCATGGCTCAGCTTAAAAACCAAAAACCGTGTTTTCCATTTCAAGTAAACCGTTCATTAACAACACACACACTCAAAAAAAAAAGTCAACAAAGCTGCCAGGCCAGATTTAAAGCTAGTCCTTGAACCCACTTGTCTTTCTGGATAAAATCAAAAAGCAACCATGGTATTGAACTCTAAATGAATTTGGAGTTATTTGTTTGGTTTTGTTTCCAATTTTATAGCCAGTTTATACGGCTTAGGAACTTCCAGATATCCATAAGGGTTTTTCTTCTATGTTTGTCTGATACTTGTTCATTTTGCTACACTTCCACTTTTTTTGGTACACTTCCAGCAGTTCAGTGTTCACACAATTGTTCTGACAATTTGCTTTTGAAAGCTTACATGATCATTACAGGCAATTACTGTACAGTATCTTTTCACAGCCTATTAAACTTGACACTGAAATAATTCATGAAATAAAATGAGATTTAAAAAGTCAGAACTGCCTCAACAATTAAATACAAAAGTTACTATAAATCTAAAACCCCAATTAGAAGTTAAATGCATGGTGGGAGTACAGTAAGGTCCCATGTTTTGTCTTCAAGTGAAAATAAAAAAGGTTCAACATTTCAGAAGACTGTATTCTAGTATTACATTTTCATTCATCTACTAATACAAGGGAATATGCAAGTGTGAACAAATATCAAAAACTGAGCTAAGTTTAGTGTGTTCTGTTTCATCTGATTGTGTTCCCATGAATTTTGGCAAGGAAAATAAAACTATGCCTTAAGTGAACATTATAAGAGGCAATGATTTTTAAAGATCTGCTTATGGGTTTTTGTAACCAGGTACAAATGGCTTATGGGCCTGTATTGTTTTCAGGAAAAAATGAAGTGGTATGAGATCCCACTCACAAAGTCCATTTGCTCTTACAGATTTGAAATCTGAATAGTTTAATTAAAGACTGTTCCAGCTCCATGTCCACTAAATCTCTTCTCAAAAACAAATTAAATTTCAGCTCTAACAGCATTGCAACCTTACATAGATATTAGGCTTTTTCATTTTTATAATTTGTAATACTCTCTAATATGTTAGTTTATTGTATATAATCTATATTTTTGATGTGTTAAATGTTAAAAGTATACTTCCACATATGTAAATTAAACATAAGCTTGCCCACTTCCTGGCATAAGATCTAAGTACTAATGCAACAATCTTGTTTCATAGCAAGAAATGCTTTCCAACACTGCTCTCAAGAGAGAGACATATGAAGAGTTTCCCAAATCTGTTCGAAAGTTTTTTATTCCCACAAATTTATTCAAGAGATATGACATAACAGGCCATCCACACTAGATGATGTTGAAAGTTTGATCCATATTATTTTCCACAGGGACAGGAAGATGTATCAGCAGATCCTCCTCATATCCTTGCTGCTCTGCCCTGCTGCCAGAGGTGGCAGGATGTTTCCCCACCACAGCACTGCTGCCCAGTGCTCTCTCCAGAGCAGAGTGGGAGCACCAGAGCAGAGTGGCAGCCCTTGTGCTGCTTCTCAGCTGCTGCCCTGGCAGCGCTCAGCCCAGCTGTGCTCCTCCAAAAGGGCATCTTTAGCTTGGGGAAAAGCTCCTCTCCCACCACAAGCACCTCTCGCAGTCAGTGGCAGCTATGAGGAAGACAGAGAACTCAAAAGGAAATTGTACTTCTCCAGAAACAGACTAAACTCAAGTATTTTTCCTTAAAAAAAAAAATAAAGACAAAATTCCAGAAAATCAAGTTTACTCACATCAGCTCCTGGCTCTCCAGGCAATCCAGGGGATCCTGGTTTGCCTGCATCCCCATCTGGACCCTTCAGGATTTAAATGAACAGTTAAGCATGTTTCAGAGAGGGAAACAAACAAAACTCAAAACCTGTTCTGTCAAAGGAGCAAATGCAAAGTAGCTGAAATCACTTACCGGTGGACCAGGGGGGCCACTCGGACCTCTCTCCCCCTAACAAGATATGAAAAGGAAGGTATTAGCCAGAACTACAGCAAACTTTTATGGTCCTTCATGAAAAACACCGATTTACAGATTATTAGAAATAATCCCGAACTGATTCTTATTGTAGAAAATTAATATTAAATCCACATGACCTCTATTACAATCCAACAGAAACTTCTGGTGGGACTCAAGAGAAAATACATAACAGTGCCTATCAGGAATAATGCCACGAATCCTTATCATGATACAGCATGAGTGATTCTACATAATCCCTTTTGAGATTAGATTTATAAAACTCCTACACCCCATCTAAGGCAGATGATCACAGCATATGATGCTGATTACATAAAATAAATAATCCTGAATTTTTCACATAATCTCAAAGGCCACTTCCTCCCCTTCTCCAGCCAACTACAGAATATGAAACCCATCAATTCTTATGTGTACGTGCAGCCAAATTCAAGCTTCTTGGGGTCAAATGCTGACAGACAACAGAGGTACAACTCTAGGCATTTACTATTTCCAAGGCAGGACACTTACATCAATGCCATCAATACCAGGAACTCCTGGTGGCCCTGGTGGACCCGGGGGGCCTGGTGGACCAGGGAGACCTCTCTGACAAAGAGTAAAAAAAAAAGAGAAATTAGAGCCTGGCAAACCACCGAGCCAGTCTAGGGAGACTGGCATAATGAGAGGCTACAGGTTAGTTAGGGGCTTACAGCTGTGATGAGGAGCTGTGTCCTCACTCCATGTATATCACAGGCCCTATATCCCATTTTGGCTGCCACTGCCATGACTAGAAACACTTCCCCCAGGAGTGGAATGGGGAAGGTGCTAAACCCCGCTCCCTGGGCCCAGCCACCCTCCTGTGCCCCACAATGCTGGCAGGACCAGGGCAAGGCGAGGAGGGCTCAGCTCCCCACCAAGCAGGATCTGAATGCCACATGGCAATGACAGGGTGACAGAAATAAAAGTGATCTTTGCCAATCAAACACCAAAATTCACTATGCTACTCTAATTACTCATTCAGCCAACACAAAGGAGACAGTCTTTCTGATAGTTCGTGCTAGCAAAGAAAATTTAGAAAAACCTTTTCCCTATTTCACTGAGGGGCTCAGTAGCTTTCCCTGGTTCCTGAGGATTACATTAGCATCTACAGAGGCGCTTTCTCAAAGCCCCAGGCTCCCGAGGGGAGGCGGCAGGCGCCACCAACTTGCGGAAACCCAGGGAAAGGCTTTTTACACGTCTCCGTGCCTATAATGGGGCACTGTTTTCTTTGGAGCGAGCTCTGTCCGCGGCCCCACAACGGGGTTCTCTGAGCAGGAGGCTGGCCCGAGCCCTGAGCGTGGCCCCTTGCTCCCCCCAGCGCTACTGCTCTGGACACCTTTCCTCCGCACACCAGTCTTCCCAGAAATAATCCGTCCAGCGGTAGTTTTACGAGGAGCTCAAGCCCCTCCATGTCACCAAGCACCTGCCCGATGCCCACCAGGTAGCACATACACACACACACACGCACACACACCCGCGGGTCGGCAGTAGGGTATGGCAGAGTGGCCTTCAGTCCCCCCGCGTCTGAACCCTGAGCGCCGCCCTTTACCTCCCACTTACCTCGATTACCGTCTGGCTTATCTGCAAGGGAGAAGAACAAGAGTCAAAGTCGGAATGAACTTACTTGAGCCAGGCAGAGGCAAAGCGCCTGCAGGTAGAGCCCCAGGGGCAGGATGCGCCGCAGAGCCCCGGCCATGGATGGAGGGAGCAGCCTGTGGCTGCCAGGGCGGGCGAAAGGTGAACCAGCTGCAGCCCCTCCCGGCTGCTGCCCGGCCCTGGGGAGGGTCGCGGGGATTGGAGGAACGCTGGCGGCCGGGAAGTGGAGGACTGAGTGCCAGCGGCGCTTTAACCCTTTGCCCTGCTGCTGTTGCTTGGGGATCGACCCTCGCCGTCCCCCGCGGGTTCCCCGGGAACGGGGGCAGCTGCAGAGAGCCGGCCGCGACAATCCCCCCGCCTGCGAGGCACGGAGCCCAGCGGTGTCCCAGCCAAGCAGCAGGTGAGGGGCGGGGGAGGAAGCAAGTCACGGAAGGGTTAAAATGAGGCCGCTGCTGCTGCTCTGGGGGGTTGGATTTCTAAAGGCACCGAGTTCCAGGCAGGTACGGTATAAAAGAGCATCTCCGGCCAGGAAGCGTGACAAAGAGCGAGGCTCCTGTGGGTTGCAGCGGCGGACATGAAAGGACAAGACAAGACGGGACAGAGCAGGGCAAGGCAGGACAGGTCTCTCACCCGGGCTGGCAGCTCTCCACAGCCTTCGCGCTGGGGCCGCAAGGGGTCGCAGTGAATCACCATCCACTGGATTTCGAACTGGCAAAGGAGATAAAGATCATGTTAATTCGGGTCAGAGGGTCACGCTGGCGGAGGGTGTAAGGGGGGGAATACTGGCACACCACGGCGAGTTTCGAACGGTGGGTATTCAATGACAGTAGCTACCGGTGTGTACGGGAGAGCTGGGCCCGGAGCAGTGCATTACCAAACCCCTAACTGCAGAGGTCTTTTAAACAGCAGCCGAGGGATTTAAGGAGAAGGGAAGATTCATCAGGTGTAATTTTTTGCGTATTCTTTATAAACACTGGCATCTTTCCCCGCACTGTGTGGTCACAGAATCACAGAATATTCTGAGTTGGAAGTCCAAGTTTTCCTTTAAGTGGATAGTTGTGCCCATGGAGAATGGTAAGGTCCAAGGATGGAAATATGGTTCAAGTGTGAGAAGTTCAAAAAGCAGGTTTTTAGGCACAGTGGCGACAGACTGCAATTGAGTAATATACTTGTGTAAAATTTCACGTCTTCTTTGAATACTTGTATTTGCTGCCAGAAAATGACACAGAATTAAGCCAAACCTCTTCTCAGAAGCTGCAACTGAAATTCACTTATGTGCTATATAGATTAAAAAACAAACCCTGTGCTAAAAGTTATGGAATCACTCAAAAATAAAACTTCAAAAGTATATCCATTGATATATAATGCATCACGTGGAATTTTAAGTACCAGAAGCATATTAAATTATGCGTATTCATTGTATCTAAGTTTTTAAGTCTCGTGTTGTTTTCCCTTCTCATCACATGTAGTATTGGCCTGGCTTATGAACTCTGAGTGGTTTATCCAGAGATTTTTCAGTTCAAGGATAACACTTCGAGGCTTCTATTCCTTTCTTTTTATTATGGAGGGCTGAGGAGTTGAGGAGAAAGAGATGTTTTGGGTTTGTTTTTACTTTGTACAACGTAAATCAGAGTCTTTTTCATGCGAGTGTTCTATTTTTTCTGAGAAGCAGAAAATAGAAGTGAGTGTCCAGGGGCTTTCAGTTCTCATTTCTTTGCCTCTCTAGGTCTTTCTTCCTATTCCATGAGCTGAAGTAGCTCCCCACTGTCACTCGTACAATATTATGTCTTCATGCTTCCTGGCTGCATTCTGTGCTCCCTGTGGGATATCTAATTGCACTCTTCAGTCCCAGCCCATAAATGATGCAGAAGGCAGACTGGCCACCATCCTTACATTGACTTAGTTGCTTACTGACTGCTAGAGCTAGTAAATACTCTGAGTCTGAAGTCCTTTAAAATCTCTGCAAGACACCACATATCCAAAAATTGAAAAGTTGCTGCTTTTCTTTTTTTTTTTTGGCTTTCACCTTCATCACTTCAGTACTGCCACTCCTGAAATCCTCTTTATCACATCTCTAGTGTTCTGTTTACTTGGCAGTCATCACAGTTTCCAGAGTGCTGAGACTAGAGCACAATGGAAGCAGTTGTTTCTTTTACCTATTATCTGACACTACCATCTGAGTCAATTCTCTCCCTCCTTTATCCACTTCTCATTTTCAAACTTTTCTTAGTTCTTAATAATAGCCAATTGAGTATCATAATATACATATAAAAGAACTGAATATATACTAATACTAATTAATACTACAAGGCAGCCATACAATAATAAAAATAAGAGGGCATCTGGAGTCTGACATCAAAATGGGATCAAATGATACCTATAGGTACATCTGGATTCTGAGTCCTGAGTCTCTACATTATTCACCTCCAAAGCTTACTTGAAGAGGGAAAGAGATCTATAACTGGCTCTAAAGCAGTTTATAAACTATTTATGATTAAACTAATACTCTAATTTTTATTTAAATTAAGTTATACATGGTTTTAAATGGCAGAATTTCTAATTTTTCTATTTGACTGTTTAATATCAAATTAAAGTTATAATAAATAATATTAAAATTGATAAATCATCTGCTCCGTGGATGTAATGTGAAATTGTGTCTCTCTACACTTCTTTTCTTAGAATGCTTTCCTCATTCATGAGAGCAAATGAGCAGGGCTGTGGAAATGGTTCCCTTTCTGCAGAAACTGTAAATTTGGCAGTAAATGGAGTGAAAAGTGGTAAAAAAAGAAAGGACAGCTTTTGGAAAAGACAGACAAATGCCACTGAATGAGCCTGCTTTTGCTTCATGATTCTTATATAGTGCTGAAAAATTATTTAAATCAAAATAGCCCTATTAGAGAACATTCTGCATGGGCCAGGAGGAGGGAATCGGACATCTGAAAGGAAGCATTTGGATACAGTT
The DNA here is from genome assembly GCF_003945725.1 of Corapipo altera. Lineage (NCBI taxonomy): Eukaryota > Metazoa > Chordata > Aves > Passeriformes > Pipridae > Corapipo > Corapipo altera. The sequence continues at coordinate 5,857,797 of NW_020884890.1, forward strand.
ATGCAAAAAAGCTGATCAGTAGCAACTGTTACTGAAATCAATGGTCTGGAGTTGTGCTTTCAACTTATAAAACAGTACAAAATCTGTAAACACTGAAAAAAATTATTTAAGACATACCACCAGCAGCCAATATACGCATCAGCACATTCTGCAGGGTTTTTTTTGGTGAAGATAATCTTCATAAAGGGAAGGGGGAGGTACTTTGATGGTGTTTGTCTTCCCAAGTCACCGTTATGGGTGATGAAGCCCTGCTTTCCTGGGGATGGCTGAAAACCCGCTTGCCCATGGAAATGGTGAATTAATTGCTTGGTTTACTTTACTTGTATGCATGGCTTTAGCTTTACCTGTTACACTGTCTTTATCTCAACCCATAAGTTTTCTCACTTTTATAATTCTTTCCTCAACCTCACCATGGGGTTGAGGGAGCTCTGTTGGGCTGAGCTGCTATCTGAGGTTAAACCACAACAGATGTTTAAGACTCATGGGTCAATATTGCTGACATATTTTCCAGGTTTCCTACAGGATTTCTGTTTCATCTTAATTTCTTGGTCAGCACAGATATAATTAGATTAGCTGTGTCTGTCTGTTCGCTCTTTTGTCCTCTTAAGTTCTGTGGAAATGCCTGCAAATGCCCACAGCTTTTCACATCTCGGTATCAACTGCATGATTCAGTTGTCTTATTAGTACTTTAGATGAGAGATGTGAAAGTTAAGTAAGATGTAAATGAGACCTAAATATATAGAGTAGTATTTTCAGTATAGCATTAGTCACAGGGATGCATTTAGCAGTACCATAGGCTTTAAGGAAAACCATGACTCTCAGAGCACAGTTTTAGGTCTCTTCTAGGAGAACTGGCTCCTTGTATCCCACTGGGCTATTGTTGGCTTGGTGGTGATTCAGGGGAAGACATCCCTTCGGGGGAAATACAACTCAGCTAAGCAATTTTCAGGTGGAAGTTTTCTACAATTTTTTGTCAAGGATATCTATGTTTCTTTTAAGAGAGGCCTGCTATCAACTGTTTGTACATTTGTTAAGTGACTGGAAATAAACTATATATATTTAAACACATCTCATTCTAGAGCTATTTTAAATTAGTTTTATCCATTTTTCTACATCTCTATAATAGGTTTTAGAGCTTCATTTTTCTTGCATCTTTTTTCAAAACCTTCGAACAGTACAGCCAATTCTGCCGTTATTTGACTTTCCACTGCCAAGGGTTCAGCCTTATGGATGCGAGATTTCACAAGGTGAAAAAAAAAACAAACTGAGATGTGACTTTTTACAGTTCATGAACACAATCCGTTCTGTGGTGTAAATTAATCCCTGTTCAGCAAATATTGATAAGCAACTTCCTCTTAGACATTACAAGTCATGTAGCTGCCCTTAACTTTTCAGTGCCCTAGCAGCATTAAATGTTGGTCAGATAGTGACCAAGGGTCACTTCTAGCAAAGTGTTTAGTGTCTATTACGACATATTAATGTTAATGCCTCTGAAATCACAGAAACTAAGGCAATTATATCATCTCACAGCAATTATACTTTGAGCAGTAAGAATTTAATTCCCCTACCTTCCTATAAAAACATGTGATTTAGGAAGTTCCTTTCAGTTTTAAAATGATGCTATATCTCACATTGCTCAGAGTTTATAGTGGATTATTTGATTACTTTTACATAAAAAGAGCTATTTTCTTTTTTTATCAAAAAAAAAGAAGGATAAAAGGCATCTGTAAACCTGTACAAAAATTTGCCCTCTGTAAAATATGCCAGAAATCCTGGAGTAAATCTTTGTAAAGGCTCAAAGTTAAGATGCAGTTTCTAATGGAACTATATCTATTGTTCTCCCAGGCAGTCATGGCAACAACAAGCAGTAAAGAATCTCTTTTAAAATTATATGTATTACAGTGAACCTATAAGAAGTAGACCTTTTCTATAAGATAAATAGAGTACTCACAGAATGCTGGAAAAAAAAGAATAGGAAACATACAATTTATGTCTGTGTAATATCATCAGAAGTAATATAGTTTAACAATGCCTGGAAGTAAATCAGAAATTGTGCCTGGAGCATATTAAATACCCAAGACTGTTGAGATGTTTAAACTGACTGTAGTCAAGCAAGTTAAAGGATAAGCCTAGAATATCCCCAAGCACAGATTCATTTAGTCAATTTAAAGAAAAACAAAGTGCACAGGCTAAAGCAGAACTTTCTGCAATATAAACAGACATTTTAAAATTACTAGTCCATCAAATAATGTAATTTCTTTATCATAATTTCAAAGCATATGGTCTTCCTAAATCTACATTTTTATAATATCAGATTGGACCACTACCATTGTCATTTCTGGCTTCACAGTACAGGCCATGCAATTCAATCCAGTGAGTCTAATGTCAAACCCACAGTTCTGTCTGAAATAAAGTATATTTTTAGACATCCAGACTCAGTTTAAGAATATAGCTTGACTCTAACTTTCTTCTCTGACAATTTGTTTCAGTACTTCATTATTCTTTTTGTCGAAAAGTGTGCATCATAATCCTGTTTTAAGGCTTTAAAATTTTATTTTTTCCATAAAATACACTACATATGACTGAATCTTCCTAGAAACATGCTAAAAGTATAAATAAATATTTTCTGCAATAAGTGGTGAATTGTAAAATTTAGTTAATTCCATTTTGTTCTTTCACTCTTGAAGATGTCCTATAGTTAACATTAGGCACACAAGTGCCTAATTATGTACATTCTTAAACACAGACAAAGCAGAACTTAATGCTCAACACATTTCCCCACGAGATGCCTGAAGACCTTTGGGTAATCAGTGTTCCTCATTTGTATACCTTGCTGTAAAGAGGAAGTCTCTGCAAAACACGGGCTGGAGAGGAAAGGGGATCAGATTTAAAATTCCTCTCCTGTTTTTCCTGAAGTCTTTAATCATAGGCAAAAGTCACCCAGAGCACCAATAGGGAAGGGAGAAAAGCCCAGTTCTTGACAAGGTGACCTTAATACCTCATCTCTCTCTTCCTTTGTAAGCTGCCATTTCTAATTACTACTTCAATCAGGCAAAAGGAATCCTCCTCATTTTTAAAGGAATGACTCTTGTCTAACTTGAGGGCCTGTTTTGCTGTAGCATTGTATACTAGCTGTTGTAAAACTATTATATTAATACCTATTGCTTTCTAGGCATTTAATCTAAATATATTTCCACAGAAGAAAACGATATTGACATAGATTTTTTTCATCCTAGTAACATGCATAGAATATGTGTAATGTTTTCATCATCCCACACATCCATTCATCCACCAGTATCACAGAGCAGTTAGCAAAGCTAAGATACATATGCAGCTAATGAGCACATTATCAGCTCCAGCTCATTACTTTTGAATGATATTTTCAAAGACTAACTTTTTGTTTTCAGCAGAATTAGTATAACCTTTCAGCTATTGATATTTCCTAATCCACTTTTATAGCAACATCCTAAATAGCTCCTTTCAGACACCTGGAGAAGCTTTCTGTCAGCATTCTTCAAGTAAAACTGGTTTCAGTACAATGCAGTACAGTAATTGTACACACAGAGGTGATGAGACATGAGATGCCTCTCTTGTTGCAATGTTTTCCCTTTCAGGTTTGCACAATGCTGATTAACCTGTATCCATGTTTTTTTGCAAACAGCATGAAATATAGTTAAAAATTATGTCTCACTTCACTCTTGTTATTTCAAAGTTGTTGCAAAACTTAAGTATAGGGATGTGGAAAATGGTTACAATTTATTAAGTATCTGGTTCTTATTTACCATTCAACTTGTTTTGAAATGAGTACTCTATTGATATAAAAGGAATCTTGGAGAACGAAGAGGATAATTTACAGAACTTTGCAAAGTTTTATGGGGTTTTTTTCAACTGTGTTTTGAAACTATTTTCTTCTAAACTAAAAGTGAATCCAGAAATAGCCTTTCCAAAGTCCTAAATGTCATTTAGTGCCACAGTAGGAGAAATTTGTCACATCATTCAGCATAAAGTGCAGTATAATTCATCGGCTGAAAAAAACACTAGCTGAGAAAACATTTTCATGCATGTCTGAAAGGCAAAATTCAGATTCTACAAATATCTTTCTGTCAGAAATTACAGGCATGTCATTTTTATTTGTTTTATATTAACTGTTTATCTCAGAAACTAAATCAGATAATCAAATAAAAAAATCCTGAGGTTTTCATACTGAGTTTTCTTTGCTGAAAAGCACAAATATTTCCACAATTAGACTGAGCTTAAGTGTCTACTACAATGCACAGGGAAAAGTAAATATCTAACAAAGGGATTCACAGCAGCCATGATATGGGAATGGAATGCCCTTAGCTAGCCAGTAGAAGGTATTGTGGAAATAGGTAGGCATTATGTCTAAGCTGTTCTGGGCCCTTTGCTTGGATTGGATCTAGTCTCTAATGCTACCCTTATCCCTCAGAGGATTTATGAACAAAAACCTTCTTTAAGAGTGCACCATCTACACCAGGTCAGTCTTTTTCAAAAACCTCAAGCTACTTAAATATTAGAAGCAACCATTAACACAGTCATACTAGGAAGGACAATGATTACAGCAGTCTCCTGAAGTATAAGGTACTCATTATAATCTCTGATTTAGGACTGCGTTTTAAACATAGGTCTCTTATTTCCTTCTAAGTGGCTCAAAAAGGACCTCCATCAATCTGCCTTACAGGAGCTAATCCCTTTGCATTAATGATCTAAAATATTTATTCTGCCAGAGACACATTTAATTGTCTCTAGCTGATGGTTGGTGCATGCATATGAGAGGGGTCCCAGTTCTTGTTCAATAAATATTTTACTCTCCTTGGTGTGAGGTACAGCCCACAAATCCATGTCCTTAAACTTCCTTCTAGATCACACTCCACACATGAATGCCCAGCTGGTACATCCAGGCAGAGTATAATTCATTGGAAGAAGTGTGGATGTCTGAGAATTTTCATTATTGAGACATAGACATAATCTGGGTTATCTCTTAATTTACGCAGTATAAATATATATGTACAAAATTCAAAAAGCAAAGCTAGTACTTACCTGCCAAGGAGTTGTTATTTTTTGCCATTTCTGCTTTCAGAAATCATTTGAAGATGCATTCCACACAAAAAAAAATTTTGATGTAAAACACTTTTTTGCAGTAATAGAAGGTTTTCGAACTTACCGGAACTGAAACTTCAGGATTATTTTTAAGTTTTCCAAGCACAGCAAAGCCATCAATGCTGATTTTCCCTTTTGGTTTTATGCTTAAGGATTCTATTTTAACACAGTCAATAAAGAGTGTGACACTGTTTGCTTCCACAATTATCATAAGCTTGTGCCATTGGGAGTCAAACAAGAAAGGTAAATGCAAAAATGATGCCATTTGTAGTCTTCCATCTGCTCCTTTATAAGAAAACTCAACACTTTTCATTTGACCATTAAGATTCACTCCAACTTGTTCTTTTCCTGAAAAGTCCTGAATCTGCCAAATAGTCCAGTATTTCTGAAGTGTGGCCCCAGTCATCCGAAAAGTAGTTAGAAAGGAATATTCGTCAGGCAATCCATTGGAATATATAGCACTGTATAGGATAAAAATACAGTAGAATTGTTGTGTATTTGTTCTGAAAAGCTCCACATATCACCACAGAGTAATGAGAAACCATTACTCATTTTTTATCTCACATATATCACTGAATCTAGTAGAATATTTAAGAAATATGCCTTTTCCTATTCCATGGATCATAAAACTGTAGTGTCATATCCAGTTGATATCAATAGTATTTGCCATCTATCCACATTTAAGAAGAAGTTGTATTTCAGTAAGTTTCTTAAGTATGAAGATATGTAGAGCTATTTTGTCCCAACATTCATTAGAACAACTTCTCAGACAAGTAGGCATTTTGAATAAAGATAATATTTGACAGGCAGATCAATCCCGTCTTAGCAGCTATTTAGAGAGCATTAGTGAACCTTGGAATTTAGCGTAAGAGGAAAAAAAGCTGGAAAATGGCATACATTAATTCTCTTTCTGTATGCTTGAGGACTACTGATTTAGAAAGAATACTTCCAGAGGCAATCTCCCTAATTTGTAGTTAATGTCCCAAGCTGTAGTACAGCTTTATTCCAGCAGGCAGCGGCACAGCCTCAGCAGATTTCAGCGAGGACAGGACGAGCCTGGCAGCAGCAGCAGTGGCTTCACTTTAGGAATAAACTACCCACACTGCTGATGTTTCTCCTGTTTCCCTCGAGCCTTTACGTACACATGAAAGCTAGTAGATAAGAAAGCGGAATGTTTAGCTGGAAAATTAGCTCATTGTACAAGGTGTGGAGATATACAAAGTTGAAGAGGGGTCTCATTGCCCATACCTTTAATCTGTGGTTTGCTCTGAATTGTGTCTCTGTTGAGTGTGGATGAAGTAGTCGATCACAGCTGGTTTTGTTTGATACGATTTTACCTACTTTATTGGCTCTTGCCATCTCAAATGCAAATGTCAATGTGTGGACATTGTACCTTTCCCCCTGTTCTGAGCACTTTGCAGTGTTTACTACTGTCCCCTATCCCTCCTTGTGTTAGGCTTCTAGCTTATGCAACATGCTTATATATTCTTTCTGCTCTAAGCAGATACTTCCTATCCCTATCCAGACACACATTCACTCTTACTAAGCTGCTGATCCAGTTCAATATGTCTTTTACAGCCCTTTGTGTCCTTCCTCTGTAATATCTCCTAAACAAATATTTCAATCTGCTCTACCGCTAAAACCTTAGCTCAGCTGAGTCATTTATCTCTTCAGTTGCTGAATCCCCTGTTTGTTCTGCAGAAGAGCTGATTTTACTACTACCACACTGAAGGCGATATTGTTTGGTAATTTTTAAATAGCCTTGGTGTGACATTCCATTTTCTCTATTAAGTTCAGGGACTTCTGGGGATCTGATGCACAGAGTTCCACAGCTAAAAGAAGCAGTACTAGTTCCAGACCCACTGTGGAGAGGTTTTCATACTTCCTCTGCACTGATAAGTTTTTCTGTCATGGCAATACTGCTTAAACTATCACACACATTTTTCATCCCACCTCAGCTGATAAAACTATACTATCAAAAAGAAAAAGAAAAAAAAAAGAAAAACCAAACAAACAAAACCAAAACAACTAACAAAACAAAACAACCAGAGAAACAACAAAAAAAAGTAAATAAACATACTTTTTGATTAGAAGATTAATTTTTTGCACCATATTTAGCTAGAGAGTTTGTACTTTCCAAGACATTATATGAGCTCTCCTTCTTTTTTTGGACATTAAAATAAAAAAGAAAGATGTTAACTTTTTCAAGAAATATACAAAGAAGAGAAGTTGTGTAAGAGCTTCTGACAGTGGTAAGAAAAAGTTAAATTATAAGAAATTTATATAGAGCACTAAAGATAAAAACTCAGTGCACAAACATGGATAATTATTTACATTTTAAAAACCTTTTAATAATCAACCAGAAGAACTGTTGCCTTTAAAGACTCTGTATCAGTAACATGACTCAACATAATGAAGCATGACCTATCACCAGAAAGGTACTCTGCAGGGGACTGCTACTGTGTAAGATTTATACCTATAATTCTACAAGAAAAGCAGAGGCAGATTCTCAACTCAGTTACTCCAATGGTAATGATCCTTTCATGGTTTCAGTGTATTTCAGAATGCAGCTCTTCCCAAACCCTGTAATCCTTATACAGGCAAAACCCTTCTGAAGACAGCACTTTAAAATAGTAAATATTTGTAATCCATGGCAAATTTAGCATGATATTTAAATAAACAATTGTAGACAAGTTATGCCCCCGTCTCACTGCAAAGTGAAGAGTAATGGGCTCTGTAATCTTATTGAACAGCTGATAGCTATATAAGCACTCAAATTATTTTGGTAAATTATTTTTAACATATATGTTTCTAATTTCACTAATTTATGGGGGGGAATTTAGCAAATATAAATTTAGATTCAGGTAAATAAGCAAAGGAAGAATTAACATAGAAAAATATTTCAAGCACAAAGTCCAACTTCATTCCTGACCCCTTTCCTATCCAGTTAAAATTGCCAGGGATATAAACTATCAGAGCCTTTTTTTTTTATTTAGTTTTGTATCTTAAGTTTGTAAGAGATCATTCTAGTCCTGCTTTCTTTGTGTAGTCAGACTATTATTAACTGCTTTAAATGTATACAAAGTCAGATCAATTTTTTATCAGATATTTTAATATTTGCTCTTTTTTTTTTTTAAATTGTAATTCATCTAGGGGAACTTCTGAAACACTATTATTTTCTTTTAATCTTTTTCATAAATACCTAAGACTTTTATTAATCCTACAGTCTGAGTGCTTACAGGAAAGATTTCTTTGAGATTTCAAAGCTAAATCTACTGAGGCACCAATACAACCAAGGTAAGTCTTCTGGCTAGGTGATGGAAACCCTGAGCCATCCCTCTGACTTCAGGATTCACCAGGCTCAGAGTACATTAAAAGGTTAACTATGTACCTATATAAATTCTACGAAGTAACTGCTTATTTTATTAAATTTGTTTCTTTCAGAATTAATTCCTTGGGTGAGCTCCGTTGCCCACTGAGTTCACTTACTCCTTGCTAAAATTTTAGAATTTTAGAAATGTTAGCACAACTCACTGGAGGTGGCTGTAGGAATTGCTCTGGCCAACCTCATGATGATGCAGTACCATGTATCCTGGGTTGGGGGGTTCCTTTGCTCAATCTGGAGACACTTGTGTCTGCATCTCCTCATTCTGCCTGGTATCACAGCTGACCTGGCAGGCACTCCCTGGCAGCCATTGAACAAGCAATAAAAATAAAACTTAACTCAGCACTTTTAAAAAGCATCTGTCCTAAGTCATTTGCCAGAAGTCATTTGTTAGGGCTCATTACTCTCGGCTGAACTTTATTCTTCAGAAACATCCAGTTCTGAGCTAATTATTTCTTTTATGAGCTAATTAGCTTCTTAGCTGCATTTTGTCTTTTCCTTTTCAATGTCATCATCAATATCTGTGTTGGATACCTTACTTGTAATGTAAAGTGAAAAGAACCTGAAGAACTTTGGTGGCTGGATGAAGTAAAGCCAGACCTTCAGGCGTATGCATTTGAGGAGTAATACTTCACAGAGAAGCATTGTTCCCAAAGGGGAAAAAAAAGCCAGAAAATCAGCCTACAAAATTCTCTGGATGTTCGAAACCTACAGATACAGTTTTATAAAATTCCAATTTTCACTTTATAATTTCCTACATAATGTGTTTGTCATCTTACCTGTCAAAGTTGCCTACAGTACACCACTACTTCAATTATAAACACTGTTCAGAAAGCAGTTTCAATTTTTATGTTGCTCTGCTTTCTAGTGAGATAAGGATTCAGGCAAAAAGGTATAATTTCTGGATTCATAGGCTACCTTCATGTAAATAAATTCACTAGGCCCAGGACTATTCTCTGATATTAAGTTCAGATGGCATGAAAAAGTTTAAACCTGCTTACTTCCAAAATATATTGACTACATGCAACCTGTGTGTTGGGAATGATCTGTGGCCTATACCAGCCACCAAGCGGTGCCCAGGAATTGTTTAAGAAGTGCTCATTAGTCTGCACCCAAACCATGCCATAGTCTTTTATTTTAACAGTGTAGATGATCAAGGAGGGACCTTGTGATGTCACAGTTGCATTTGTGAAGTTGAAGGTTTAAGATTTCTTCCAATGCATAAAGAAAACAAGCCCTTTTCCCACACACAGAAATGTATCATGAACATATTTTTTTGAGTTTTCAATTAAAGATAAACACATTTATTATCCAAATAACCAGTATTAATTTTGTGCTTACTAACTGGTGGACACTTACAACATGTGCACAGATCAAATTGAAAAATGGTGGGTTCACTAAGTCCAGAAACAACAAGTATGAGTAATGGCAGTTCCACAAAAAGTCATTACACACACTTATTACACAAACAACACTGTATTGATTCTTCAGTAGATTTTATGCTAGAAGAAACACTGGCCAATAGAATTTTTTTGGATGATGGGAGAAGCTAAGTTAAGACTTGTGTGCAATCATTTCTGTTCATTGTGTTATATACTTCTGCGCCTTGGCAAAAATGCTAAGCAGCAAAAGTACCAAGCTACAAATCAGTAGCATTTTAAGAGAGCTCTGTGAGCTTTTCAAGGCATTAGCTGTTGTTTCAGCAAAGGCTGAATCAATATACAGAGCCATGCTCATTCAATTGACCTCTCATTCCCATGCCACTGTAACATGGGCTTCTCTGCCTCAGTATAATCATCATGTGTTAGTCTAAAAAGTTATTTTACAATTGCCAACCTGTTTGTTGAGGGTCCCTCCCCAGTGCTCCTACAGCACTTAGGTTGTATCATCCATCCAGCTCGGGAAAACCATGCCTGCCATTTTTTCCAAATTGACTCTAGTTTTGCCTCCCGCACCTCTTGGCTCAGCAGAAGCGCACAGAGTTGGAGGCAGGGACCGAAGGATGACAACCTCCGTGTGAGCGCCCGGACACAGCTATGGTGGCTTCAGCACCGCGGGCACGGACAGCTCCGCAGTGGTGCGGGCGGCTCTGCCCTGCCCTGCCCTGTCCTGCCCTTCCGTTCCCTCCTCTCCTCTCCCCTTTTCCTCCTCTCCCCTCTCCTCCCCTTTCCCCTCTCGTCCTCTTCCTTCCCTCCCCGGCGCCATGGGGTGCAGCTGCTGCCCGCTGGTACCCCGGGAAATATCTATTTTATCGTTAAATAATCTAGTTGTGAATAAAGGGCAGAGAGGGGTGGCTGAGGGGAAATGCAGGAGTTCAGGGCTGCTGCGATGCCTGGGCTGAGAAAACCAGAGATATGCCCATGCCGTTAAAGAGGCTCAACCCTTCTTTACATGTTCTGTATAATTTGCTAACCCCTATAATGCTGCTCAGGGTTATATCTCAAATTCACACCAAAAAAAAAAAAATCCACATTATAAAGATTGTGTGGAGAGTTCTGGTCTTAAAAAAAATTACTCGAAACAACTAAGGTGTGTCTCTCCTGTGCTGTTAGCCTCAGCTGCTTACTGCCAAGTTCACTTCTTCTGAGTCAGCTTACTGAGAGGGGCACACTGTAAATAACTGGAGCAGAGCAGCAAGCTCGGGCTCAGTGACAGAGGAACAGCAGACTGATGCACTAGAGCACAGTCAGGACTCAAGCCTTAATCCATTCCCTGGCCCAATGAGTGTATCAACAGAACTGGTATAGGCTTGGTCATGGATAACTTGTGTATATCAAGCACATATCTCACTAGAGCCATCTATCGCAATGTCTAACCTTTCTTAAAAATGAAACATTACTGCTTTGATACCTCAATTTGTTTCTGAGCTAAGAAACATGAGTTGAAAATATGAGAATCTGACCTTTTAGTGAAATGACAATCCCATTTGCTGTCTGTGTTTGAATTCACATTCGTGCACTAGCAGCCTTGATTTGTGTCTGGGATTGAAAACAGTCATGAGTAAAATGTAACTAATCACTTAAACTCTAAATTAGCTTAACCTGGTGGCTATGAAGGTAGAAGCCAGGGAGGACTGCAGCAAGCAGAAGCTGTCCATGATAGCTGGAGTAAGACAGAAACACTTCATACTCCAATTATTCCTAGCTGAAACAGTAGTCACATTAACGGTCTTGCCAGTTAATTGCTAAGTTAAGGCATTCTTAATTACATAAGGTGCTGGAGCAGAATCCAGACTTGCCTAAATTTTGCAAAGACAACTCTACCCTGCTGTACTGTCTCTATTCCTTCACCAGCAGCAAGTCTAGCCTGTAAAGCACAAACACAATTAGATTCCTAAATCCTGGTTCCTGTCATCACTTGACTGTGACATGCTAAATAATAATTTTCAACTTTTATATATTAAGTGACCATAAATCGGTTATTTACCAGTTATCCAAACAAGCAAAAACATCTTACCAGAGAATCAGTCAGCTGTTATCCTACCTCATCTCTGCAATCCTTATATGATCAGATTGATCCTTTGTGTCAATGTTTTGAGAAAACTTTTCTCCCTGTCCTCCTGTTATTTTTTCTTTGCCTCCCTATTGCTTTTCGATTCATCGGCAACTTTGACGTTACTTCCTAGAGGTGAATCACTTACTATCGGCAAATCTGGAGGCACTCTGAGCACTGTCATTGGTTAGAGGAAAGTGGAAGTCCCTGAAATCATTGCTACACATTCAGTCTGGTCTGGTGGTGGCTATGAAAAAAAAAAAAAAGTTGAATTTCTCTTTTCCCTTTCAAAAGCTTTTCAAATTAGGTGATCTAGTGGGAGGGATCTAGGTCTGGTGGGAGATTCTACCTCTTAAACAATAAGATTGCAAAATATCTGTATTTTAAAGCCAAACAACAAAGGCATTACCTGGTTGGTATCCTGAAGTCTACATTGGGTCCTAATTTATAGGCCACTTGTAGAGAAGTGGAGCCCACTACTCTCTCGATAATTCCTTGGGAAGCAGCTTTTTCTATTTGGAACTGAGAAATCAAGTCAAAGCCTACAAGAAAAAACATGCATATCCAAAATGTAACTTTCATGTTAATTTAATTAGAGAATTGTGCAGTCACAGAGCTGAATATAACCTGATAAAGTTTTCTGAACAGCAGCTTTTTCCTGAAAAAGTCAGGATGCTACTTGCCTGGTAAGTCATCTTGACCAATCCTGATTGTTGGGCAGAGCTCAATTCTGTGACTGGCACCCAGAATGACTGGTAGTCCTGCAAAACAAGATGAATTTATTAACCATGTGCCTGCACATTTCCTCAGAACATCTTAGAAAATTAAGTGAAGTAACTGTGAGATTATTATTAATTAAATATAATAATGTTTACAAGTATATAATAATTTAAACTGTACTCAGTAAAGTGAGGGGTCTAAGAAAATAAGCATCTGTTTTTAGAGAGCTCATATTTAACTTGATTGATTATTTGATTTTTTTTTTTAAGCCTTTAAATGAGAGTGTTATAATAATTCTTCTCTTGCAGAACTGTGGAGAAATAGTAGTAGTAACATAAGAAGTCCTGCTGTGTAAGGAGTTTTTGGTTTGGAACTTTTGGTGGTTTAAGCAAAAAAAATGCCAGTTACCTAAGTCAACACTCTCCTAGTTCCAAGGAAACTTAAACAAAGTTTATGCCAACTACAGATGTTGTTGAGAAACAGTTGGCAACTTTTCCAGCCTCTCTAGTATTCCAGGTCTTCCCACCTTTCTGTGTGCCACATTTGATCAGAAAATGATCACTCATGAAATACAAGGTGTGGGCAAGAAGAACTTATAGACCTTTTTCATTTACCCAAAAAAGAACATAGAAGAAATTTGTTTGAGGAAACTAAATTTAAACATCCAATTTTTCAGAATATTATTTGTCAAAAAGCCTTGTAATGAGCATAAGACCTGAGTAATTCCCCTAATTTAAGGAAGGAGGAAGGAAAAATAAACATTCATTTGAAGAGTTTAAGAGCTATGTACAAGTCCAGTATCAAGTCAATCTGGAAAATGTTAGTAAAGTGGATAGGGAAGAATGAAGAGTGGAAGTTGGAAGGAGATGCATTTCTAACCTACAGAGAGCCTCTTGTGTGCTGCAAAGGCTCAACCCTAAATGTGGGTTTCCTTCTGACAACATAGGCTTAAAGAGAACATTCAGGTTGACATGTTACACCATAGAAAAGACCTCATTCTATATTATTTGATGAGACATATGGCTGACATCCAGCCATTTACATTTTATGCCCAACAAATAAAGTATAACCAGTTTATTGACACATGTAGCAGAAGAATATCTAACTAGAAGCACTGAAAAACAGGGGAAGGTTTGTGTCCTGTATCTACCACCTATATCCAGATTTTAATCCTTACCTTAAAAATACATCTTATAGCAAGTTTAAAATCAAACACATAGCTCTCGCTTTTCCCCCTCTTTTTCATATGCATCCTTCCATACATACATCCATACATACACGTAGACAATTCTCCCTTTGTGTGACGGCTAGCTAGAGAGGATTTTAATTTTGAATAAACACAGAATAACTCTTCTGACATTCAAAATTACAGAAAGATGAAATGTGGATAAATTCTGTCTCCTTACTTGATTGGTGCTGGATGGTTGCTGAGATGAAAGACCACAAAAAACTACACACATAACAGAAAGCTGTAATTTTCCTGTGAACAGAAAGAAAACTCAAGTATGAATCTATAGTTTCTGACAGATTCTATTATTAAATTTCTCCTCCAAGCCATGCACAATAAATGTATAAAAAAAAACGTTAAGGATTTACTAACAGATTTGACAATTTCTTTGACATGAAGATTTCTTTACATGAGAACTTTTTATTTTTACCTTATGATAAAACATGTCAATTAAGTTCTTTCTATTGGCAGTTCCTTCATATAATGCTTTCGTAAAACCAAACAACAAAGGCGGCAGCTGGCAAGGACAGCTTTAACTGTTCTAATCTCTTATTTACAGATGTCTCTAAATCCCACTTGTTCTCTTACCAGTGTCTTTTCATCTTCACTGCTGGCTTTGTTCACTTCTCTCATGTGAATACACGATGTATATCGTCACACTCCCTGCTTCCCTCTCATTAGTTCCACAGAGGAGTGCAGCAGTGGGTGCAGACAGCTCCTCCTGTCCCTCGCAGGACCCAGCAGAGAGGGAGGTCCAGGCTGCCGGGGCGGTTTTAATCTTGCCAAGGGAAGGAGGTGGAGGCTGGACAGACATGTGTCCTGGTGGGCTCTGAAGGCAGATCTCTGGAGGCAGTTGAATATAAAGAAGCCAAAAGAGCAAATGAAAGGCTGCTGCTTTCACCGGCATTAGAGCAGGGAGATTAGGAAAATGTGAATTCTGCAATGTCATTCTCTGAATGGTGGGGTCTGCTGTTCAGACAGGCAGAGGAACGAATACGCACCAGGAGGTTTGAGGAAGCTGGTGGCCCTGATGTGAGCTTTGAGAACGAGGAGATTCCTGTCCTCTAAGGAAGGAATTTCCATTTCTCACTGATTTACTCATCAGGTAGTCTCAGAAGAAGTCTCTCTGGTGAGGTCTCAGTTGGTTCTTGTGAATAAAACAGATTATTTAAAAGTGTTTACTGGCTTAAACTCAAACCTTTCCAAGGAATACACATAGGCATTACAAAGCAGACTCCTTCTTTTGTCTTTGGTAAAGCACTCCCTTTCCATAGACTATTACATATGTTTGGACACACAAAGACATTTACTTATATTTGTTCACATGGATGTAAAAAGAGAGAGAGAGACTAAAATCTGTATGCATGAAAAGACCAAGGAAAATAGACTAAACAGCCAGAAGGTTCTGATAGTTACCACTGTCACAATTCATATATGTATAGAAAAGTATGCTTTCCAGGTTGTGCTTACATATCACACATTTAGGTTTCATCTTCTCTAGATTATTAACATTATAGTTAATAGTAGTTTCAATTTCCAGATTTTTTTTTTAGGTGTTGGATATAGCAAATGCAATAATTTCTGCTGCAATAGACTCTCTGCTGCTGTCTGCTGAGAGTCTGGAGAAATAGCTGAGTAATGAACTACCCCATTCATCCCAATTTTCTGTAGGTCACATTTCCAGTCTTAGTAATTCCAGTGTTAGTGTTGCTCACACTTTCGTATCTGTTGTTAGAAAAGGAGGGACTGGATCACAAACATGAACAGTTTGCTGTGAGTAATGTCTCATTTTGATGCCTACACAAGCACATCTTACGTAATACCATTTTTTCCCCCTTCAAGAGAAAGGTATGCTCTCACAGTCCAGCATACCTTTGTGAACATGTTGGATCAGCACCAGAATTGACACATGAAACCACTGTCAATAAAAAACAAATTAAAAATGGGAGAAATATTAATTTGATTTCACAATAAGTGTGCCTAAGTCACCACACACCTGAGTCCATTATCCCCCATGCAGATATTTCCATTGTGGTATATGTAGGGCACAAAAGGAGTCTATAACATGTCACCTGAAGCTGTAATGAAGGGGAACAGCATGGGATTGTGACATGGGATGGAACAAGTGAGAGCACCCAGGGCTTAGAAAGAATACCAGGAGGTTTGTGAAGGAATGGAAAAGAGCCAGGTGCCAAACCATCTCTTTCGTTGTGTATAAGCTGTGGCATTAAATTTGCCTTTGAGACTGCTTAGTATTGCCAATTTATTTGAGGCAGCATCAATGAAGAAAAGGCCATTCCAGTAGCTGCATATGGAACTAAGTGGTACCATCTTTCAGTAAGTTAGCAATATATTTTGGCACATGACATGAAGATGTCTGCCATCAGTTTTGTCTGGGTTTATTGACACACACATCATCCTCTTCAAAGAGGGGAAGCTTTGTTCAGAGAAGTTCAGAGAAGATATCCTCTGCTTCTGAACAATCTATAATCTAATTTTAGTTGCATTTCATTGCAGCAATTCTCAGGGGTGGAACTTCTTTTATGCCTGGAGTATTTTCCCAATCCAGGATCTTCAAAACCTATTGTTACTGAAATAAAACATGGGAGACACTATGTAACTAAAGCTTGGAAAACTCGTTTACTATTCTGTTTGTGGACAAAGAAAAGATTCTTTAGAAGACTGACTCTGGTTGTTCTGTGTGCATTTTGATGTCTTCATCTCGAAAGAAAACTCACAATCTATGATCAAATTCCTGATTAGGTGTTCTACTAATAATTATCACATCACCTTTGAAGGAGCCAGAAAAGTATTAACTGACAAACTAAATGGTAGTGGATTTAATAGCCCCATGGCCTAGCCAATATTATTGCCATTTCAAGAAGATATAAACTGAGACAGGTGGAGCAGGTATTTTATATATCTGGCTGAAGGACACAGAGACAGTCCCTATCCAACTAACAGTCATGTTTAGCTGATCTGACTATTTTAGTGTGTCTCAAGGTCACTTTGTAATTTTCCCTTTTCATGAACTGGGCCACTATGGACTTTTTTCAGAAACTTTCAGTGATTGCAGTTTAACCATTTTCTCAGGGATTCATTATCTAAACACTAACTGCTCAGCTTTTGAAAAGTAGATTAATTAAACCAGTGGTGACTTTGTTCAAATAAGCTATATACGAATGTCATCACCTCGCTAGTATTTGGAAGTGTGCTTGCCCATCTGACTTCACATTCCACTCCTCAAATATCTGATTCCATATTCCTGTCCTTCTGTGTAGCTTGAGTTGGAGAACATGTATCAGAACAGCTATCTGCTAAGAATGCAGCTGGATTGGAGGGAAATACCAAATAAATCAGGTGGACCCAGCTTCTCCTGTGGATGTAAAGCTTGGCCTCTGTGATGAAAAGGGTTACAGTGAGATGGCTGCAGTTAGGCTTTCAGAGGGTGCAATCCAGCAAAACCACAGAAACCAATGTGTGGCTCAGAAGGAGCTGCTAAATGTGGCAGAGAAGAAGGTTCCTCAGTTCAGGCTTGGGTTGGCATCAATTTAAGATGGCTAAATTAAGTCCTCTCCCTATACTTGTCATCTGACTGAGCTCAAAGGAGTTCAATGTCACTGGCCTGTACTTTTGAGCAGGATTTTTAGGGGGGACTAAGCAAGTTTGTTTTTCCTCTGAAAACTATTTGCGACATATGTGCAGGCACTGGGGTCTCAAGAACATGCCTTGGGACTGGAGAAACAGAAGTCCAATTTGCACTGTTAAAGTGGGGCCTCTACCTGTGTGAATGATCTCACAAAGGGGCAAGGGTTGGTGCTCCCAGCCCTACACTGCTCTTCCACACACATCTGGAGAGGAGAGGAGCAGCAGGGAAGACATTACTTCTTATTTATCTTCTATCTCCTGGAAAGTAACTTCTGTCCCGTGTGGTCTTCTATAATTGTGCCTTTAGTCTTTTAATGTGACTTCAACTTCTTATGACCACATTCTTTGTTCAGTTTACAATAACAAAAGTCTGCTTTATACATTTCAACCTTCTTTGTCCTTACCTATAGTGCAAGGATAATTGCTCACCCTGTAGTTTAGCAGACTCCAGGGTAAGCATATACTACACTCAACTTGTGTGAGTTTGTTATTGCATTGTGTTTGGCTCTGTCGACTCAAGATTAACTATGTGGTGGTGAGTGATGGCATTTCTGAAAGACCTGCTCTTTATTAATCACTCTAAGAGTTAAGGTAACTTGAACCTGTGACTGATCTCATTGACATCAGGCCAAACTTGCACTGACTTAAGTGCCTTTTCGAAAAAAAAACAACAACAAATAATTAAACCAGTATCCTCACGTGTAGGGTAATTGAATTGACAGCAAAACTACAACCCTTGTCAGGTTCCAACACATCACTGGAATTTAACAAATAATTTATTATCCAATAAATTCTTGCCTCCATCATAAAAATGTACTTTTCTGTCCAAAATTTTATGAATTTTGGCATGGGAAGAAAAAGAACTTTTCTTTCCAAGCTGTCAGATGCCATTTTATATAAAGACCAAACAACTTTCTAGGAGAGTTCACTCAAAGAAACCTGGGAATTCATGGGACCAGATTCTCATCTCCTCAGTACAATCCTATTTCCAAGTGAACCTCACTGTAATGGCACTGAAGCTAATTTGTGAACAGCCATGCTGTCCCAATGTAGTCTACAACATTCAACAAATCCCTCTGGAGTGTTCTGGGAGTACAAATAGAGATGGCCTATACGTGCAGCCAGACAAACTTGCACCTTAACTCTGTCCCCTTGCAATAATAATTCTTTCTGTGGATGAGGTTTGCAGTTCCCATTACATTTGGATGAAAATCCAGATGTCGGTATCATTCCTAATTTTATTTCTTTCTAGGTCAGAAGATTTGTATGTTGTCTCCAGGGGTGTCAGACAGCAATTATCCCCAAATGTCACAGTTAGTGTTTTGGATTATCTTGAACACAGGATAATTTTTTTCTTGTGGAATTGCAGAGAAAATGTGAAGTTAAGCAGACTTCAAGCAGAACTATACTAATATTGCAATGAACACTGTCGAGTTTCAGCAGAGTTTAGGCCTATGATCTCACTTAATGTACATCTGTGTCCATCTACTGATTGCACTTGTTGCTGTGGGATTTATGGTGCTGAAAAAATCTCCAGAGCAGTAAATTAGGGGTGAGATAAGAAAGGGTTTATTTTGCCAAGGCAAAAGATATTACAAGACGTGCGCCCCTGTGCCCAAGAGGTTACATTTTATAATACCATCCATCCAATCCCAAATGTGTCCACCCTGTGGCCTTTGCTCCGGACCGCCCCGGGGTCCACCCCCTGAAAATGGGTCTGGGGTGCATTTCGGGACCACCTACTTCATCACCTTCACCATCATCAGAGCACAAAGGGTACACAGTTACCTAATTCTTGACTTCATTTTGTTGTTCAGGCCCTGATATGCTGTTCTGCCAACAATCTAGGCCTTGCCTTGACAAAAGACTAAACATCTCTGCTGTGTTCAGTAGGATTGATATAGGGAGCATAGAATGGGGTAAGAGGGTTAAGGAATGTGTAAACAAGGGTGCTAGAGAAAGGGAAAGGGACAAGGGACAAAGGAGGGGGGGTTGCTGCTTTTAAAATCTACTTATAAAACTTATAAGGCTTACCAATATTAGAAAAATAAAAAAACATTAGGGGCTTAAGGCATCACACTGATTTTACTGATTCTCAGAAACTGAAATAAGATCAGAAACATGCTCTGATGTTATTTGTTAGGTATTTGTTGAGAATAAAATGTGTTAGTTATTTGTTGAGCATACAATGTCGCGACAAATCCCTCATTTATAACAGTAAATAGTATTACTAAGAACTGGATCCAAATTGCATCTATCTAAAAACAAAAAAGTCCCCCTAATTTGGAAGTATTTTCAGTCAGAGTTTGATAAGTCTTGATAATAATTTTTATATTGTTCTCTCTTTCTATCACTGCATATTGTTTAGATATTATTCCACTCTACTAGCACATGATTTAGATAATGAAAATCCATGTTCTTTCACGTTTCATCATAACTGGAAAAATATAATATACATCTAAATACATTAAGATTCTTTTGTAGCCAAAATTATGTTAACTGAACACAAATTTCAATTCTCAAAATCAGAGCTTTTAACTGTTGACATGATAGTACTCAGTTCCATTGACATTTTTCTCTAAATACTGCAGCAAGCACAATTTATTTTACTGGCATGAAATACTCTTTGAGAGAGATCATATCCTTGCTGATAATCAGTTACAAAATATCTATTGATTTAAATAGGATCAGGATTTCCCTCTCTTACACCACCACGACACTGGTTCATAGGTAAAAATACTCATGAAAATAAGATTAGTGTATGGTTATTTTAGACAGTGACAATTTTAAAGGCCAGACTTTCTCCATCACTCCCCACCTCTCTATCTGCCTTCCCCACCTGGACCTGATATCCTGCCACCTCTCCTCAGCCCAGTCAAGCTCCAGTTGACTGGACCGAAGGGTGGGGTAGGTTTCCCCCCATCCAGACAGCAGAGGATGAGTGATCCTGACAGGGCAGGGAAGCAAAGAAATATGCATATATGTCTACTACACACAACTATATATATATATATGTCTACTACACAAAAAAGCAAATTCTATGGCACAAATTCTAATTTCTGTGGTAGCTGGGGAAAAAAAGCCAGATGTCCCACTGTGGTTGATCATAAGGTTTCTGTAGCAGGATTGTTGTCTAAAATGGCAGTCTACAAAGTCCTCAGCTTTCACCAAAGTAATTTCAGGCTTTTGGCAGATTTGGGGCATCACTATATAGTTTTGTGTTTATTCAAGGACTGTCTGAACAGCTCTGGGATAAAGAGAGTAAGGTGGTCTGCTAATTTTATAATGAAAACTGTGCTTCAGAAAAGTATGGTGTTAGGACAAACTCCAGGACCACAGAAAGCTGGCAGACACAGACCTCTATATAAAATTGATAACATTTAGAATAAGTATTTTCACCTGCAAGATATGTTCTGTATCAAAAGAACTGTTCCAAATTTTAAAACTTGTTCTTTTCTCTCTTATGAGAAATATGAAGTGTTGCAGTCCGATATTTGGATACCAACAGAAAAGGAACTGCTAGGATTAAACAGGAAACCTTGGGCCACAGAGGCTGGGGAAAAAAACACCATCTAAAAGACCAGACAAGATCCATTGTCCTGATTTCCCCCAGCAGGATGTAGAGAGACTTTGCATGATGCTATCAGATATCCCATTATTTTCTCCCTCCCTATGTAAATCCTTCTTTCTGGTAAAAGCTGATCACCCTTCCCTAATGTAACCCTGCTTACTGGAAATACCAAAACTTTTTCCCTAAATGTAAATACGGGGTGTTAGAAAAGAATCCAAAAACCACAGAAGTAAAGAAAAATTTATTCCAGAAAGGACCCAGGAAGATCATCTGGTCAAGAACTGCATGAACTCAAAAAGAAAAAGCTTACAGCAATATCTGGAGAATATTTCTTCTGGAAAACTATATTAAGAACTTTCCTTACGAAACAAAAAAAAAAAAAAAGGAAAGAAAAGAGGCTGAGCAGAAAACTGTTTATCACCTTTTAATGGTTGGCTTTATAAAAGATTAGTAAATCTTTTACTGCACTCACTTAAGAAGGCATGTAGCATGCCTATAAATAAATCCATGTTGATTATGTAGTGGTATAAGCTTCTGTGTCTCCCATTACTGATGTAATGCTCTGAAGTGTGTTTCATTAGATATGATTAGATATTTCCTGTTATCACATGTAAATGAGTCACTCCTGAAAATGTCATAGAACCTGTTTTGCTGCTTTCTCATATATTTCTTTATGTCTTATAGTTGGAATTCTCAAGACAACCGCTGTTACTACCCTTTTTTTTATCCTATTTTTTGCCACCATCGGGTTTCACGTACAAAGATGCTATACTTTCTGGATCTCTTTTGGTTAAATCTTTGTATGCAGGGTTGAAGAAGGTATTTTTAACAATAAAACTTCTTGTAATATACCTCAAGATTTCTCACCTTTGCTTGCAGTTGATGTAGTACCTGTATTCATATGCTTCCCTGAAACTAAGTATCAGCTTAAAAAAAAATCTCCTGCAAATGTATTAGGAAGGTGAATATGGAAATTTAGCTGATATTGTGACTGACAAATCAAGAGTCAAGTGCCTCCCCACGAAAACCAAGTAGAAGTGTCTCTTGTGTATGGGATTTCTCATTTCCATCCACAGAAACTATGTAACAAAAAAAAAAAAAAAAAAAAAGGAATAAAAATAACTTAGCTACAGTGCTCTGAAATGTCAAACCCATTTATTCCCAAAATTTGGGATCTTGCCTGGGTCATGTGGACTGTGTTGCAAGCTGCAGACACTCTGGAAAGCAGCCAGTTGCTGCAAAGATTTACAGAATACTTTAAATAGTTGAAAGGGAGAGAAATGTTCAACGAGGAGGCAGCAGCAGAGAGGATGGGAGAGAACTTCTGCCTCTTCTAGGTCTGTGCTCAGCCTTAATGCTGAACAAAAGTTGTTATTATCTCATGTCTGCTAGTCCAAGTGAAATGAGTTAATGATCACAGGTCAACCCCTAGCAGAAAAAAACCACCCACAAAATCACCCTCCCTTCTGAAAGCCTTGTAAGAAAACTCAAGGTCTAATTGGGCATTGAAAACAAACTACCTTGTTTCCTCTAACCAAGATCTTTCCAGGCTAAGGATGAAACTGGATGGTGGGAAAGGGTGAGCAAGCAGCTGCTTGCCTGGAACTAGCAATTTTGAGGATAACCTGATGACTTTGCAGGAGGCTAAACCAGTATCTCTCAAGTCCTTTTAAATCTGTCTGAAAAACACAGGTACGTATGAGCAGCACTGTGTTCGGTACCATACTCAGTATTTGAGACAGATCGTCATGTTGGAATTGTTAAGACTATTTAGATTTGGGTTAGAATTTGAAGGATCATTTTAAGTCTGAGTTCTCTTGAGCCAAATCTTTAAAAAATTTAAGTACTGGACAGAAGAGTACAAACATCCTGCTTGTGTTGGGGAGTAGTGAGTTTATCGAAAGTGTGACAGAGACTCATATACTAGTTCAGCTTTGTAGGGATTTCTGGAGGTCCTTTAGTCCAATCCCCTTCCCAGAGCAGGACTAACCTCAGGTGTTGAAGACCCATCAAGTTTGGATTATCTCCAAGGATAAACAACTTGTTCCACCATTCAATTCCTGTTCACATGGATACTTGGTAAATATTCTTGTTTCCAGTATTCAGGCTAAACCAGTTAGCAAAACTGGAGCACAGAAGTGCCAGCAAAACCTCTTGACACAATCAGCACATAAATATGAGAGAGAACCTTTTCTACACTTGCTGTCAGTCAGGCTGTCTTCTGAACCTCCAGGACATTTCTCAGAGTATTGCAGATGCTTTGATGTAATTGAGAATAATACTCCAGGGCACTGAACACAATTTTCAATGTAATGCAGCTCAAATTTGACACACAGTGTCCTCTGGTTCAATAGGTTTTTTCAGGAAATGTCCTATTTTCAAGCTATCTGTGTCTTTAAGCCTTCTTCACAATCCCATTTAATGTCGCCTGTGGAAAACTTTTTTTAGGATGAGTTCAGGTTTATATTGGAGAAGCCTTTCCTGGCATAATAACGACAGAGTGTGGGATTTCTTGTGACATTTTTATACTGGAAAAGTCGTAGTGTGTATATAAATATATATATATATATTTATATACACACATAACTACACCAGATAAATGGGCTTTCGTCAGCATACTGTGTTTCGCTTGCTGAACTGGCATAAGTAAGTCCAAAAAAAGCAGAGCTTCACTGCAAGAAAATCATCTAAACTGAAAAATCTTTTTCCAGTGTGAAGAGGACACAAACAACCTGCCTGTGTCAACCTGATTAGTGAACTGACTTTTCTGTCCAACAGATGGAGTTTTACAATCACCAATGCTCAGATTCTCATGCTATGCTACACCATTCATTCATTATAAATTAAATTAGCCCTAACCATGTATTACTACTGCTTAATATTGATAATTCCAGATTAATATATGCATAAATTAATTAATTATTGGCCTTTTCCATCTTTATGGAGTATTCAGGTTGTTAGAACACACAAAGTCAGCAGTACCGTTTCTATCTTTAGTTATATTGCTGAAATATTCAAGAAATGGGATTTTTTAAATTTTTACTTTCAAGTACACTGATATTACCTACAAGACACGTTTCTTAAAAAGCAATTTTGCTGTAAAAATATCAGAACATTTTTTTCTATCAAATACTAATAAGTTCTATCTTCTTGTCTTATGTTGCCCGCTATTCATCTGATATAACTGACCTTCCAGTCCTTTCTCTATTCTCTGCATCTTTGGAAGAAACAGTGAAACACATGATGATGATTGTCCAGCTTTTAATTACATAAAGACATTTTGTTAACTTTTCCTTTGTGATCCCATATTTTCTATAAACTGACATCTCATTTGTGTATTGGCTTATCAGTGCAGATTTTGCAGAATTTTAATTTGCTTTGCAACACAGCAGTCCTCTTATTATAACTAAAAAACTATAAAAACCAATTGCAACTGCAACAGCGAGGAGAATGTTCATGGACTGACCAGGGATGGCTGGATGAAGAGCTATGGACTGATGGCTGTTCCCAGCCTTACCAAAAACAAGATCCATTCCTTTGGGGTTTAGTTCCAAATACTCATGTTTAAGTCATGCTCCTTTATTGTATCCTTGCCTTCTGCCCTGATGAATCTTGCATCATTCTGCACATGCTGTAGACAGAAGCACCCCTGGAACAGCTGGACTTCAGTCAGTACCAACAGATGGAAGAAGAAATTGAAACTTCATCTCGCATATGCTGGAGGTCTGTGCAAGCTGGTGTGTTATTACCTACAAAAGAGGTGTGGTGGTACCACAGCTTGTAACCACCTTGATGATTGGTGATTTGAAAAGATTGGGCCTTGATTATTCTTCCCAAGATAACATACAAAGACCTGATCTCTGAGGAGAGCTCCGTCTACTGGATTCCAGAGGCAGGAACGAAACTTCCGGAGTCTTGAGTCAGGTACTTGGGCTCTAGGTAAGGATTTTACACGTTTCTGTACCTGCCATTTCCTGTTGGTTCCCCAACAATCCTTAAGGTATGTCTGTCTCTATAATTCTACAACCTGAATTCTTTTTGAGGAGGAGAGACCTAAAATTAAAATTTTGGATGCGCATGCAGTTAAATCTCTTGTTTGGTCTGTATTTCTCTTTTAAAAACTCATGGGGCATTCCAGTTGTTACATAATCTTAACATTTACTCTGGGAACTTTCTGGGACAGTTATCTTCTGCTACATTTTGTACAAATACTTTAAACTGGTATGGAGAAAAGGAAACACACTGAGATGGGCTTGACTGAACACATCAGCTGGGTGAGAGTCTCCAGAGTTTCCTGATGCTGTCTATTGAATTAATTCTAAAAATTTATTCAACCAACTATTAAAAACTGCTTAAAAAGTTAAAGAAAATAATTAATTGACTGGCATCACCCATTATTGGCCACATGTTTTCCTTTTGCAGCCAAAGTTGAGACATTGCAGCTTTAGCAGGTTTTTTCTTTGTGTGTGTTCTCTTAAAACAGGTATATTGAAATGGATGGAAGCCAAAGATAGAAATGTCTGTAAATTATCACATGTTCCAGAGCAGTAATAATCTCGGAGTCTCTCTGACATTCAGATGGAGAAAAATATTACTTGCATAGAAATGTGGATCTCAGAGAAAAGAGACCAAGAAAATACTGTAAATGCCATGGATGTAAGCAAATGAGTAAGTACATACCACGCTAAATGCACATTCAAATGCTATGGTTTGGCATGTACTTACACGTAGTAAAAAGGAGATAGATTTATGTTTTCTTCACTAAATTATGACTACATTTACCAATATTTATATAATCTCTCAAAAAAAATTGTCAGGGATGCTGAATTCATCATAACTTACTCAGTGAAATAGTATGTTGATAGCTGAGGTACATCCAGCATTCTGAAATGGTGATCCATAATATTTTTCTTGCCGGGTAAATGGAGTATTATACCGTGAAAAAATATGCACTCAGGACACTTGAAATCATTGTATAGGGAGCATGGCCACTAAAGGATTCTGTCTGGAGTAGCAAGGGCTGGTGACTCACTGGAGGACCCCCAGGGCAGACCTGGCACTGCTGTGGCATAACTGGGGCAGGGACCAAAGGCCCCAGGGGTCTGACATGGGGTTTTGGGCATGGGCAGGGTGGGAGAGGCCAGGCAGACACAGTATCAAAAGAGGCTTGAACATCAGGTTGAGGAAGGTGATTCTCCCTCTCTTCTTTGCTCTGATGAGGTACCTGTCATGCTGTGTCCAGTTCTGTGGCCTCCAACATAAGAAGGATGTGCACCTGTGTGAAGGATGTGAAAATTCCAGAGCAGGACCCCGAAGATGATGTGTCTCCTATGAAGACACATTGAGAGGGCCAGGGTTGTTGAGCCTGGAGAAGAGAAAGGTCCAGGGAGACCCTAGACCTGCCTTCAGTACCTAAAGGGGGCTTATAAGAAGCCTTTTGCACAGGCAGATAGTGATAGGATGAGAGGAAACAGTTTTAAAATGAAAGAAGGGAGAGAGCATAATGAGACACCGGAGTAGGTTGCCCATAGTTGTGGATGTCACATCCCTGGAAGTGTTCAAGGCCAAGCTGGATGGAGCTTTGCCCAATCTGGTCTAGTGGAAGGTGTTGGCAGGGGATTGGAACTAGATGATCTTTCAGGTCCCTTCCAACCCAAAACATTCAATTATGACAGTGATGAAGATGATGATGAAGACTCAGATTTTCAAGTGACACAACTGGAGTCACCAGATTTCCCTGAAAACCTTTGTGCTGAAACCTAAATGACAATTGTAACATGGAAAGGAAGCTTCTATACTCACAGGGAATGGCTTGTCCAGGAGGGAATTTGGCTGCAGATATGGCTACTCATTTAATAATTGATTCATCTGAGAGTCTACAGTCTTTTTGCTATTTAAAACCTGGACAACAAGGAGATTTAATTCAACATGTAGTTCAATAAGCAGCCATGTGAAGTAACTCAAAAAAAGAGCTGGTGTTCTTGAAGAAAAACACACAGCTTCAGGATCTGAGATGGATGGTGATGAGATGGGTAATTTTTAGTATCAAAAGGATTAGGAGATTGAAACAGTAGAATCACAAGAGTAGCCAGATCAGGGGATGGTAGATTTAAAAGAAACACTTCTTTCTTTTCTAGAGAAAAAACTAGATTCCTGTCAGAGTACAAATATGAGAGAAGTAAAACAGAGGGGAAATTTAGATGATTCCTAGGATGTGATTCATGATATGGAACAGAACCCTGCAAAAAGGGTATCTTCACGCTATGGGGAACCTTGAGTCTAAGAAGTTTATGTACTACCCAGTCTGTAATGGAGATTTCCCCTCTGTATATTTTGGGGTCACTGTCTTAGAAGAGCATCTGCACTAACGTAGTAGAACACTAATGTCCATGACTTGCCTACAAAACAATTGGGACAAAAATGAAGCTCTGAGGGATGCCAAGAAAGACTGAAAGAATAGCTGGGGGATGGAAGGGGACCCAGGTGAACAGCCTGGAAAACACTGGAAAACAGGACATCAAGGAACAGAAAACCATCCAGAATACAATACATCCAGAATGAAAGGAAAAGAACATAAAGCACTTGAAGCCCTGCCAGCAAAATGAGTGTTCAGACTCTTTGCCCTGTTTCTACTGCAGTTGTTCTGTGATAAATACCAGAGTTTGGCAAAACCAAGCACGTTTACAACATTTATACAGATTTATACATTTCAAAGAATACAGCTAGACATTTCACTAGTGCTCTCTCTTGTTCTCTTCCCAAGTTAGTTCCCATGATGTCTGCAGAAATCAGTGGAAGTATTCTCAATTTTCAAAGATGTAGACAAGGCTGGGATCTGGCCCAGGAACATTTACTTCAAAATAGCTGACTGACATCAGATATGAAAGCCCCCTGAATAAGTAATGGTCTCTCTCAGTGTGCCTGCTTGGTCTGTGTGTGTCGTGCCTGCTGCTTGCACAGCAGATGCAGTAAGAGCTGCTGGAGGGAAAACAGAGACAGCAGACAACCAGGCTAAGCATAAGCAGTGATGTTAACAGCGCTTGGGCAGCACCTATTCAGTGAGCCCATTAGCTGCAAAAGGCACTCCGCTGTGAGATAAAATTATGTCTGCCCGAATTTTTTCTCACTGAACACAGAGATAATTTAGAATTTTTTACAGTGTTCCCATGGAAACTTTGCCTATATCACTTACGTTTTTCTTGCTACAGGTCACATCCTATTTCGTCTTCAGTCATTATCATTATTAATGTGGATGGTGGTTTCTCTATGACTGCCTTGCAGCTCTATAGCTCACATACTGCTAAGATTACTCTTTAAGATAAAGATTTAATTGTCCTAATTGTTAGGATTTTGTCTGTCATTTCCTTCTCGTATACAATATGGCAAGGAAAAGACCCTCATGGGCTTGCTTTGCAAAAACAAGCAGGCTGTTTCAATTAAAAAAAAAAATTATCATCTGATGCGGTTGCATAGGATATTTTCACTCCAATGGCTGTAATGTTCTGAAACCCTACACAATTAGTGAAGGGTCATTAATTCTGTAGCTCAATAGTTGGGCAAAATCCACAAGTCAATTTGCTGTTTAGTGTTGTAAAAACCTGTATTTGGGGAAAAAATGGCCACTTGTGCTTTTCTTCATTTTGACTAGAAACATTCTGGCTGTAAACATTTTCAGACAGATGCTGTAATGCTCCCATTATGTTCTTTTTTTTCCATATATTCCTTCCAAAAATTTTTAACTATTGGACCCAGGTCACTATCATCTAAGATAAAACAATATGGGATCTTTTATATCTCTACATATATTATGTGTGTATGTGTGTGTATGTACATACATATGCTTTTAAATAGCTGCAGTTCTGCAATTGCTTGGCTAGAAAACTGGTTTTTAGCAAAATAGCCCTCAAAGCGGAAAGCTATATGAATGTGTTGATGGAAATCAGTTTAGATCTGGCCAAGTTACCGCTTGCTGAAAATAACACTTTGTGCAAAAGCAATCTTTTTACTTAGAATGAGCACTTAAAATTGAAAAATACTGCACATGAATGAACAGCTAATACAATCACATATTTTTTTCAGTAACAACTGTTTCTCA
This sequence comes from Corapipo altera, assembly GCF_003945725.1. NCBI lineage: Eukaryota > Metazoa > Chordata > Aves > Passeriformes > Pipridae > Corapipo > Corapipo altera. Next base: position 5,887,054 of record NW_020884890.1, read on the forward strand.
GACAATTCATTGTTACACACAGTTTTTTGCTGCAGCTCTTTCCAGTTCTTTCTCATAAATCAAATTCTGTGTTTCCATATATCCAATATGTAATAAGATAGAAGAGAACACTACACATTTGTATTTAAGATATAGATACAGTGTGTCAGTGTGTATCTGTGCAATTCTAATAGATCAGACAGTGATTTGGTCAGGACTCATCCTCTCTTTCCTCCTGTTTCTACAGAAGGGTTTACCCTGGCTCCTTTATAACTTTAAGAGAATAGAAAACTCTACCTACCCCTATTAACAATGCACTATTGTCAAGAGTTTGCCTGGCTACAATCCCTTATCACACGCAACAGAGCATGAGATACTGACAGGCAAGAAGTTAGGCAGCAACTCCCACAAAGCTGCTTTCCCTGTGGTGAACTGGAAGGGGGTAAATTAAATAGTGAATTGTCTTCTTGTTCTTTCACTATCTTGCAGCAAGATAGTGACACAACTCCCTTTTACATGCACTTTTAAGATATTTTTTATCATATATCCTTGTTTTCTTGCTAAAACATGCAGTGCCAGTGTTTTCAGTTTCTGTTCAGTGCAGAGACATTGCTGCACATTAATAATTTTTGTCATTTTTTTTCTGAGCTTATATAAGGTACAGTCCCTCTCAGTTAGATCAATCTGCATCATACAGCATAGGCAGGTGAAGCTGCAACAATGATTTGGCTAATAGCTGCCTTCTCTTCTTATTTGCGTGTTTTTCTTCCTGCATCTTTACAAGGTCTTGCTTTTCAATGCGTAGCTGCTTGTGAGTATTATTCAGCTCTTGCTACAATTTGCTCTTTTCACATGAGATGTTGTGCTCTTTTGTTGGGTTGATAGGAAACAGTAGGCAAGTGTGTGACTGCAGGACACTTTTTAATATCCAGCCACAGAAGAGAGCATCCATGTTGTCCCCTTAATTCTAGGTGGCTTTCTTGTCAATTGTATTTTTCTAGTGTTCACTGAATGTATTTTTTAAGCAATACAGAAGTTATCACAGTGGAAATTTTTTTGGAGAAGGAAAAGGTATTCAGAAATAAACTGGGATGCTTGTAAGAACAATTTAACTTAATGAAAACCCAAATGTTCTTGAGCTGTTTAATTTCCATTAACTCTAATTAATAAGAATTAATTTTTCCTCATTCTCTAATGCATTTAAAAGTTAGGATTTCTTTTTAAATGTATTTTAAATGCCAATCCACTTATCTCAGATGCCCAGAGTCTGCCAGCTCTCTGTGATCACTCCAGATGTCCTGTGGCTCTATCCATTGACTGATACCATACACTGGGTTTAGATTGTAACATCCTCCACTAAATTTCACAGAAACAATTTGCACAAACTCACATAGCCCAAGGCCCTTATCATCTATGCATGACCATCTAAGCTAATTTTAACTTGCAGAGTTTCTTGAATACTCTGCAAACCTCTAGTTGCCATGGAAACCTCGGTGTGCACATATAAAACTTCAACAAGGAAATCCGCACAGGGAAATAGTGCCTGTTTTCAGGTTAGAGATTACAAATATTACACATCTCTAAATCATCACTATCTAAGCATTTCAGAAAATAATGGGGTTTCACCCATAACAGAATGTGTGAAATGGTGCTGGGAAAATGTCACACAAAACAGAAACAAAATCATGTTTTTATATTGTTGGCCTGGACAACACAATAAAAACTGTGCAAAATTTTCATTAAAAAGATGACCATTTCTTGTCATGTTGTCCAAGGATAAGCATTAAAAACAAAATTGATGTTTTCACTTGTCCTTGTAAGACGCAACTTCTTCCAGGCAAACAGGCAGCTGGAATTTTGAAATGATATCTTAATAATAAATGCTTCAATAAACTTTTTAACACTGATATGAGCAAAAACCATCAGCTGAAATAAACAGTGCAAATAGAACCACATTAAAGCATTAGTCAGTGGTGTTTTCTTTTAGCCAGAGCGGACTAGCAATAGTCAAGAGAGACATACCACAGAAAAAGAAGAGAGAGAAGGAATGTGAAGCAACTGAAATGCTCTTTCAGACATAGATTATAATGGGGGCACCATTTTGGTGCATGTTTATTCTTTCTGTATAGATTGTTTCAAATTATTAGGTCTGTGTTTTCATACCTTCCCTTTATACTGGAAAATATAAAAAATATATTCTAAAATATTATGAGCAGAAAAAGATTAGTTAACCAATGTAAAGGTCACAAGGACTATCCTATATGTTTCCACTCCACTGATTATAGATAATGTTCACTAAACTGTTTTGCCTTTTACAACCCCTCTGGACTTGGCTATTGTTGCAATGGGTTAAATCTAGATTAGAACTCAGGCATGCCTGACTTCTGTTCCTGGTACTTCCTGACTGTTTCAGAGGGTTCATTTTATTCCTCTCTTTGATTTCCACATTTTTACAATGGGAGGTCACATTATCTATATCCAGTGGGTACTTTAGGTTTAAATTAATTATATAGCATTGCAAAGAGATAAAACAATGCCTATAATAAGCATTGTTGCTATGCATATAAATATTATGACTAGACAAAAAATGAAGAATTTTGCTGTCTGTTTTTATGGTTCTGATCCTAGCTTCTATTACTTGGTAAGCTAATATATGAATTTTAATCAGAATGCTTATAATCTTTTTTATATAAAATAATGAAAGAAATATCTGTGGTGCAGAGCTCTTTAAAGTCCATTAAGAAATAACACAACAGATAATCCCCTATCAATTTCAGTAGATTATATCTTCCTGATAAGATACTTCTTTATTGATTTCTTGTTTACTGAACTCCCCAGGGTCTTTCCAGAAAGAATGCTTACCAGCTTTTAACTAATGGCACTACAACATCACTCCCACCTTCTCTAACAATAATAAAACGTAACAAACCAAACCATGTGCAGGGGAACATCTGCTGCAGAACATGAAACTGCTCTGTTCACCTTTACATTAATGGGGAAAGATCATGAAAAACAGAAAACTAATACAAAGTCTTTAGCAATTTTCATATACACAAACCCCACGCACCCCTTCCCCACCCCACCTCAATTTCTAAAGGCGTTTTGTATCCTGCATACAGGACGTGTTTATACTGTTTATACTGTTTTCCAGTCCATTGGCTGCTGATGATATCAAATGCAGTAAAAACAGACCACACCACTGATATCATCATCAGTCTCTTTCTTTTAATTAAAAACATTGTAATTCCATTCTGTATCCCAAACAGAGATGTAAGAGGAGCATTTTGAGATGTTGAGCATAATATGTGTTCTTCCAGAATTTAGACTTGATTAAGAGTCCTTATTCAGGTCAGGTGCCCTCTTCACCATATGCTATGGTGCTACAAATATAATGCTACAAATTTAATCATCCCACTGAAAAAGCACAATAGATAGTAAATGCATAAAGGCACAATGTGTAATAAATGTATAAACTTTATAAAGTTCTTTTTTCTTTTTTAAGTAAGGGGGACTAATATACAGAGGCCTTAATCCTGACTTGACAAGGGTTACACCTAATTTCTTTGCTATTAACTTTGAAATGAAAGATGGTGACTCAGTAAGTCCTGTGACAATTCAAGAGTATAGAATGCAACAATGTCTAACATGATTCCAACAGATTCCATCCAAGACCCTGAAGGGATTTTACAAGCAATAACAAACCACAACAGTACAATAATATGTCAGATAGGTGTATTTTATTTTGGTTTTACAGACGGAAAAACTTAGGGAAACTAATGTACCAAAGACCAGACAATGCATCAACAGTAAAACCAATACAGAAGCCCAGAGTCACAAACACTGCAATTAAAAGAAATGTAATTTGCAAATTCATAGCATGACCATGTAGGTTGTGAAGAAATTTACTTGTTGAATAATGCCATAAATACATGGTATGTGATAAGATAGTAGTTTAATATATGTTGTTGCTTTTTGTAATATCTGATCAAGTAATTCAGACTATGCAAGCAGATGTTGAAAAGATCAAAGAGGATGTGGATATTGACACTGCATACCTGTACATTGTTATACGCTAACATTGCTGTGTTAATTGGTGAATGTAGAGTTTCCAACAGCTTTCATTAGAAGTGTTTCTCCAAGCTATTTTGTTGCTTTCCTTCTTATTTCAGTTTCTGTGAAGCTCAGGGAGAAAGGATTATCCATCAACAGCAATAAATTAAACAAAACCATAAGAATGGGTAAGAGCTTTCTTTCAGAGACTTTAGTGAAAGGGTATCTACTGTGAGAACTCCAAATCTGTCCACTTCCTCCAGAGCTGAGTTCAGTTTTGCAATATAGCCACTTTTTGTCTTCCATCTCCACTCTGCACACTGCCTCATATATGACACAACAGCCATGCTCCTGGTGGGTTTCAAATTGCTCATTGGGAACAGATTTATAGGATAAAAAGCAGGGGAAAAAAGCACTGTGACCACGGGGTGCAGAATATACAGCACAGATACAGATGGGTATTTTAAGGGACATCATAGTGCAAAAGCCAGCTGCTCTATGATGCAGATGGCAAAGCCCAAGCCAGAGTTCAGGTTGCCCTTGTGGCAGCTGTCACACAATACTCTGCAGCTGCTTCCTACTCTAGCTTCTAGGATTATCACTGATTGCATAGCCCAGTTGATAAATATCTTTAGTACTAAGAAGAAAAATAATTATTTGTTTACAAGTTAAGGCATAATTTTAAAGTTCATATCTGGTAAATTATGAAGTCAGTTTTGTCATACTCTGGTGGTGGGGTAAGAAAGTAAGTTTTGGTAGCTATAAGAAGTGTTATAAAACATCCCTATTAAGCAATCATGGATTCAGATGACTGTACAGAGACAGACCAATTCCTGTTTAGTTTTAGATAAGTACATACAGTGAAAGAATACCATTAGTGTAAATTTTCATGGTTTTGTTGCTACAGTAATGCTATAACTTCAGCCCACGGGAAAAATGGGTCACCACTACCGTGTCAAGAAAACATGGCAAATAAGTGGTTCATACAGTGCTCACTGGTTATTTTATGAAATAATTTCATGCTCAGACCTGGTATAGGATCAGAAATACTAGCCTATATTAACTGGCTGGCTGATACAGCACATACTCTGACCTGGAATACTCTAATATGCTGATGTTCCTCTTACACACAGGACCAGCATGTTTAGCTCCCACTCCTTCTTTTCTGCATGCAGCTTTTGGTGAGGTCATTTTAGGGAAAAGGGAGGTAAGTGGTTCACCTCAAGGTGCTAGTTCCTAGGTTATTCAGATCAAGGACCTTATTTGGGAATGTCATTGCTCCCTTCTAGATCTTATCACTGAGTTTCCTCATGAAAAGTGAGGTTTTCTATGAGAAAATAAGGAATGGGTGAGATGAGGTAAGGTGTGGTGAATATCATTCTGATATGCAGATAACCCATGAAGAATCAGGTGATGTGACTGGAGTTACAAGGCTGGAAATATTCCTAAGTTCCCCAGGACAAGCATAACCCTATTCTTAGGATTTTAGTTTATCCCAGGGCTGGGACCATCCTGTTTTCAGTGCTGTAATAGTCCTTTGGATAAAATCCTGGCTTTACTGCAATCTGTTAACTCCTCTAGTCCTCATCAGGGCAACAGTTTTAGCCTTTACTATTTTTTCCCCTAAATACATATACATATGTAAAAAAGAAAGAAATCAGAGATGTTGCTGTTCTATATCCGTCATCTCACTGAACACATTTAAGAGATTTGCTTCCTTCTACTCAAACCAAGAATTCAACGCGATTGTTCATTTTTGTTTAAAGTGAATATTGTGATTATTAATGGAGAATCACAAGGTGGGATTTTTTAATGGTAAATTAGTATTAAATTTTTGAAAAATATATTTGACAATCAGAACTTATTATTCAGAATTATTTACAGTTACTAGTTTCTGAATGTCAGTATTTTGTCTCAACTGCAGAGGAGAACCATCACAGAAGCAAATAGAAAATCTAATATGAGTAGTATGCTTGCTGTGACAACTGTGCTTGCAATCTTTTGCAATGAGTAGATGTATAACTGTGTTTGGAGATGGACCTCACCACCTGAACGTGGCATACATTCACTAATTATAAATGTCTATTACTGGACTCCTAAATATCCGAGTTTCTCACCTCTTTTTTCTTACCACTCCCAGTATCCTTTGTACTTATTCTGAATGAGAAGGTGAATATACTACTGTTTTCACAGATGGCAATAGCAAAAGATATTTGTTATTCTCATCTTTATTTCCAGAGACTTGCCCCTTTAATTATCCAGATGAAATTACACCTAATATCAGTTCAGAAAATCTAAAAAGTCCTCATTAACTTTATTTTTTAAACATAAACACAAGTCTATTGTGAAAAATATATTACGAATAGACTTTTGAAAGTAATTTCTTTCCATTTTTAAATAAATACTGAATTAATTTTAAAACCATAAATCATAAATTATAAAAAAATTAAGAAATATATCACATTTTAATAGTCTTGATTCTCACTTCTGATTTCCTTGCATTAATTTTAAATCTTATGAAATATTGAAATTTTTTCTAAGTCAAACCCTACATTTACATAGTAAGGAAATAGCGTATCAATATTTCAAAATCCATACATTGTATTCCTCTGAAGTCAACATGTCTTTGCAGTACTTGTTTTCTTATGCACACATGTACATAGCATTCTAATGCCAGGAAATATCAACATGATAATAACTGCAAGTATGTAATAAAATTTAGAATGTAGAATATGTCTATGTATTCCAGAATCACATGCACAGAATATTCTGAGATGGAAGGGAGCCACAGGTATCACCAAGTCCAACTCTTATGTGAATGGAGTAACATCAGACTGGCGACTGGGGTTGGCAGGGCTCCATTTTATTCCCTGTGCTCTTCAACATCTTCTAAAATGACTCGGATGCAGGACTGGAGGGGGTACTAAGCAAGTTTGCAGATGACACAAAACTGGGAGGAGCTGTTGACTCCCTTGAAGGCAGGGAGGCCCTGCAGAGAGATCTCAACAAATTAAAGGATTGGGCAATCACCAATATAGGAAGTTGAGGTGGTGATTTGGAAGGGGAAGGGCTGAATTCTGCGCCTGAGATGGGGCAACCTTGGATGTTCATACAGACTGGCAATGAGGGTCTGGAAAGCAGTGCCAGGGAAAGGGACCTGGGGGTCCTGGTCAACGGCAAGTTGAATCTGAGTCAGCACTGCCCTGGCAGCCAGGAGGGCCAACCATGTCCTGGGGGGCATCAGGCAAAGCATTGCCAGCCAGTTGAGGGAGGGGATTGTCCCGCTCTGCTCTGCACTGGTGCGGCCTCACCTTGAATATTGTGTGCAGTTTTGGGCACCACAATGTAAGAAAGATATTAAGCTCTTAGAGAGTGTCCAGAGGAGGGCAACGAAGATGGTGAAGGGCCTTGAGGGGAGGGCCCGTGTGAGGAGCGACTGAGGTCACTTGTTGTGTTCAGCCTGGAGAAGAGGAGACTGAGGGGAGACCTCCTTGCAGTCTACAACTTCCTCATGAAGGGAAGAGGAGGGACAGGCACTGATTTCTTCTCTGTGGTGACCAGTGACAGGAGGTTTAGATTGGATATTAGAAAGAGGTTCTTCACCCAGAGGGTGGTTGGCCACTAGAACAGGCTCCCCAGGGAAGTGGTCACAGCACCAAGCCTGACAGAGTTCAAGAAGCATTTGGATGATACTCTCAGACACGATGTAATTCTTGGGGAGGGTCCTGTGCAGGGCTAAGGATTGGACTTGATGATCCTTGCGGGTCCCTTCCAACTTAGCATGTTCTGTGAATCTGTGAATGCCCATACAGGGATCAAACTTATTACTAAAAAAGTTAACAAAAAAATCCGATACATCCATCTATTGTAAGGTATTAAACAATATGACGGTGGCTGCACTTATTCTGCAGGCTATCAGAGAGTGACATTTAATGCTTTTACTAGCTCAAGTAGAGCTTGATATCTGCTCAATCCAGTTTGCCTTTCAGACATTTCTAGAGATACTTAAGGTCTCTGCACATATATAATGCTTTCTGTCTGAAAATGAAACCCTTATCACATTGAGTTTTTAAAACTGCTGAAGTCTTAGGTATTCGTGCAGCCTGCAGTATTTTGAGGAAAAGTCATCCTAGTTTAGGAGTTGTGAACAGTTTAACAGTTTTTTTGTGAACACTAAGATCCACAAAAGATACACACATGATACTCAGAGCATGGAAGTATATGGAAGACAGACAAAAGTACATATGCTACTTTCTCTTTGTTTATATGGTATAGAATTGTACTTAGGATTTTTTTGTTAGTAGCACTGCAGTCAACTTATAAAGTCTTTAAATCAATGAGATGAGATAGCGCAGACTTACACTGTGTGGCAAGCTCACGCGCACACACACACACACACATACACACACACACATACACACACACACATATACTTAGCCTCATATTCTGCTACTTTATTGGAGGCATAAAGGAATCAAACTGTTAAATTCACAGTGTAAAAAGAAGTTCTTCAGAGTATGTCAGATATTCTGATTTTTATGGTTTCCTGAAAACCACCTGTCAAAACTTAGAATGACCTATTGGTATTGCTGTTATATTGTATTATTTCTGCATTATCATAACCATAGATCTGCCATAAAAACTACTTTTGTCCCATTAAGTACAACATTATATTTGTAAGGCCATAATTGATGGGGTTCTAGATCCAAATCTCCTTTTTACACAGCGTAATATTCATGCATACAGGATCTGTCCTAAAGATCGCCAACCAGCTACTCTTGCCAGATCCTCCTTTAACCTTGCAATTCAGTTACACTCTAAAGCCTCCCTTATTATACTGATATTTTACATGTACAACTCATGGCACTGATACTTTTCTCCTTTCCTTTAAGGTGGGATATCCCATTATGCTATTGATATACCATAGTAGTCATCCATCAGAGCTGTACTCGCCTTATCTTTGGTAGAACATTTCTACCCATGTTTAGAATTGAGATTTGGTTGGCACTCCAAATCCCATATAGTATCTTTTAGAAAATTATGTGACTGGTCAGGGAAAACTTACATCAAGCTGCCATCCATACTAATTTTTTACAAGCCTAACCTTTTATCTGCCAGCTTATTGCATATCCTGAGAATTCATTACAAAGACAGAGCCACTGTTGACTGGGGACTTGAGCTTTGGAGTCTGTGCAAAGTGTAAAGGGACATATTTGTTTTCATACTGAGAGGGATGGTTATGCTAATCACATAGTAAACAGAGAAAAACTGAAAAATGGTTGGTTTACTGGAAGAGACTTTGAGTGATTTTCCACTATTACCAAACTTGTTCTCTGTGAAGCTGGCATTTATAATCTTGATGCTGGCACTCATATCACACTCTTAAAGGGTTTGAAAGATCTGTTGCCATGTTTGCTCACATTCCATAATATGCTTTGGATAGATGATTCCCACAGGTCTAATTCATTTTTCTTGCTCAAAGAAACGGTGGGATTACTCGCTTGAGCCAAAAAGTATACTCAGCATAAAGATGTCGGAAAACAAGTGATTATGGAGCTGATGATCTTGTTACTGCTGTAATGAACTTAGCGTTACTGTTTTTACCTAAGCCAAGAAGTTGAGATTGTTTTCTGCAAACTGAGATGAGAAAATTCACAGCCTACACTTATGTTCCAAAAAAAGAGACTTTTTTCCAAGTTTGCTTTGTAAGTGTGCATTTTCTAAGTTCATCCATAATAAACAGAGATAGGTTAATTTGAATAATAAACACTGAGACAGTGGGTCTGGGAGTTAGATTTCTTAAAATTGTTGACCAAATTATTATAGAATTTGTAGATTAAATATTTAGCGTGTCTTCTGCAGTGGTGAATTACAATTTTACTCAGCAGTGTATTGAAATTAAACTGCTACACAGAGGAGCCTGTCTTCTCATTTAAATAACTATTGAACTGCTTTTTTTTTCTTTTTAGTGAACCTGATGGCAACAACTGTACATTGTCAGTAACACAAAGTTATCTTTCTGCATAAAATGACTGACTTCATTTTAATCAAGCAGAAATGAAAAGAATTCAGAAGTAAATGAAAAAAAATAATTGGACTCAAGGAAAAACTTTCATATGAATAAGAACTGAAAAGTTTAAGTTACAAATGACATGAATAAGAAGAGATATGAAGAAGTAAACTGTTAAGGACTGTTATATTTGCCAATTGCAAGCTGTGGGGATTCTCCCACTTTCTTCCTCTTGAGAATCTTTGTGGAAATCCAGAAGCTGAAAAAATGTTTAGTCACTTGCCTAACTCTGCTGTGTCAGTCCAAAACTTGCATAAGTCCCCCTTAACTTAGAATGCATACACATGTTGCACCTTTTATGCCACAAAATCTGGAAGCACCTTATTACTCACCTCATAAACATTTCCCATTAACATTTTAAATGTTCATCATTATAGTTAGTCAGGGAATGAATGAGACCCCTCAAAAGTGCCTGGCAGAGCCTTCAACTAAAAACTTAGAGATGGTGCCATTGAGAAAACAGAAGCAAAGAAAGGGAGAAGTAAGCTCTAGCTTACCCAGTTTGGAATGAGCCCAAGGTTTCTTCTTCCTGACATGTGGGCATGGCCACTGCTTCCTCTGCCAGGAAAAATTCTCCATTGTTAGTCTTTGAAAGCTAAGGAGAAGTATCACATTGCTAGTAGATATGTGGGTAGGCATATTGACCTTTCTTCTCACAAGGGTTGCATAGTGTGCATGGCATAGGATGACTGACGATGTATGCACCTGAGCTAAGGCTTTCTGCATCACATGTGTCAAGTATATTGCTCTCCTTAAGAGACAATATGGACATAGCCCTTATCTATTTTTATTGTCATTTTAACACTTGCATGCAGTCAGTTGTTATTTTTTGAACACGGTTGCACGAGTTTCACTTGGAGTATATGAATGATATTTAAGGACATATTTCATATGAAAAACTGAGGCAATAACACACTAGAAAACTGTTTCAATGTACAGCGAAAGCCAGAAAATGAGCTTTGTCTCACCAAGTTAAAAGACCTTTCTGGTCTGAGCTGTTCCTTCTAGGACCACCTCAATGTGGATATTCCTGCACATTGGTACAAAGAAAGTACAGGAACCTCTTTATATCACCATTTTTCTTATCTTAAAGAGAAGATGCACACCATGTTCTGTGCAAGAGGCTGTTTAAGAAAAGCCACACAGAAAAGCAGGTGTGCAAATATAAGTGTATGAAGGAGGTGAGTATAGCTCCTCATCTTTATACTGTCAGCATTTACAGTTCTTCCATGATCTCTATACCTCCTCTGTCTCTTATCAGGCTACCATGCCCCACTTCATCGTGCATATATGCATACACATGAGTAGGTGTGCCTGTGTGGGTGTGCAGGAAACAACAATTGTGAAGTAGGACAGTTGTGTTGATCATAATGGCAGGTTTGTGTGGGTGAAGGTAGATGGACTGTGTAATATAAACCTAGGACAACAGGAAACAATGGCTCATTAAAGCCATATGTAAGAAACAGACAACTCATCCATTAAGTCATGATTGATTCATGTGACAAAGCCCCATATCAAAATTCAGAGTAATTACTGTTGAGTCATGCAGGCAAGGAGACGAATCAGAGCTGGTGCAGGTATTGCCAAGATGTGATCCAACAGCAATTACCTAGGGTGGGGAGAAGGGAGGTGTCACTTCAAAATCTTGGGCAAGGCCTAGAGCCATAGGATGAGATCAAAGTATCAGTTTTTAGTTTAATAGAAAACATTTCCCTTTCCGTCTGGATATGAAGAAAACCTTAAAAATATAACAGGCTACCTGCTGTTTAGCGTACAGCCTGAAATATTAGCTTCATTATGAGTAAACTGTCATGCTGTGCCTCTTTCTGAAACCTGTTGCCAGCTAAAGGAGGAACATGTTTTGTGGGAAAAAGCAGGAGAAGAAGTGAGAAGGTCAGACTGTGCAGTTTTATGCAAACCCTGACCTTCGTTTGCCTCTGGAGGGGCCCTGTCCATCCTGGGTGTGATAATCCCCATGGAAGAAAACTATCTGCTCACATTTTCTTTCTTCCCTTTGCATGGTGACTTTGCAGAACTGTGAAAAGATGATTTATGTATGACGTACAAGAGGCCTATGAGTCACAGTCGAGCAGTACAAGCTCTTTCAATGAAATATACCACACTAGACCAGCTACTATTTGAATTCATTGCCTTGGCTGAGGATTCCTTCACTGCTTTGCACAGCAAACAAATAAAGCACAGAGTTAACCAACCTACCTACTGGGAACACAGTCACACGTCTCTAGGAGACTTGCCCTGACCCAGTGAGGGATGAAATTAAGTGCACTTTACGGAGCTGGTAGCCCTCAGGAGAGTTCAAAGTGTCAAAGTGTTCTGTCAGCACTGCCTAATGAATCAGGTATTTCCCTGTGTCTAGTCACTGTGCAGCAGAGGCACAAAGTTCATGTAGTTGCAAGGGAGTGAAGTGTCACTCCCAAACTGGGAAGTACTACACTTCTTTCTTGGCCTGTTGCCGCTCCTGTGTCCATGTTGCCAGGATGGAGTCTGTCACTGCAGAGCAAGTTTTTGTGGGTCTTCAGCACCTGTTCTTTTCTCTATCAGAAGTGTGACAGTCCTGTTGGTTACTTAAACTAGTATTGACAGACAGCCAGGCTTGTCCTATATGTGTTTATAGTGGCAGCTCCTCATTTTCTAATTTAAAATTTATGGAAATGTATAGAAATACATATACCTTGACACAATAATGTAAATTAAAAAATCATAATAAATATGCAACATATTAGAAATAAAACAGGTTTAGTAGGATTTTTGTCTTGTTAGTATCTAAGAGATTAAATGCATCTTTGGCTAATAGATTTCCATTATTATTTTGAAAGAAAAGTTAATTTGAAAGAAAAGTTAATTCTTTCAGTCACCATCTAAAGTAAAATGGTATTGTTATTTCATTAGTACTCTGACTTCACAATCTTTGCTTAGGCAGTATTGATTTCAGATTTTGAGAATCTGGAATTGAAAAGATTTAAAAATAAAACAATTCATTGAGAAATGCTTATGATTAGCTTCCTTTTAGTTAGCACAAAAATAAATATAAACACAATAGTAACACTGTTAATATCTGCACTGTGTATCATTTCGTGCATGTTGCCTTTTTGGATGTATATGAATATAGGAATAATGATCACTGATGGTTTTCAAGAGTAAAAATTACCTAAAAAGAGCTAAAAATATACAGTGTGTAGTAACAAAAGCAATAGGACACATTAGATTAGCTGTTGCCTTGCAGGTTGTTATCTTGAGCTAGAGAGACTGGTTAGGACATGTTGGTCTGCTTGTTGGACATTAGGAATTACCATATCTGGAATCAAGCAAGCTGATCACCATCACTAATAATGACTATTTTATTCTTAGTGAAAAGAAAGGATAATTCAGGAGTAATAGCAGTGCAAGGAACAGATAGTTTCTTCTTTTTCTTACTCCTCTGTAGAAAGTTTATGCTGCTGCTGGTAGCCTTGCGAGTGGGTCTGTTCTTGGCGAGCCTAACAAATCTTGGTCTCACAAGGAGACTGGGAGATAAAAGCTGTAAAGCGGAGGGTGGGACAGAAATTCAATTACTGGTTACCCTAGGGGACACTTCTAATCTCTTTGTTCCCTCAATAAAAAGAAAAGTCTAATTTTAACATATCACAAATACCTGAAACAATGTGTAGAAGAACTGATAATTTTTTTCTGTGAAAAGACAGACCCTGTTTGCTATATTACAGATAATTAATGCAGTTTATTACCCTTATACTGTTTATTAACTTATTAAATTATCTATGAAATTGCTAACTGAGAGAAATCATGAGGATTGACTTTTCAATAAGCCTCCTCCATTTAAACTATGTTCAAGGGAGCAACTTTTTATATTGTCAAAGTTGGAAATCTGGTTTCAATAAATCCAAATAACGTTGCTTATGCAAATCTTTGATCGCACTAAATTAATGAAGGGTTTCTGACTTTTAAGTAGCTATTCAAGAATGCATTATCTTGTTTTCATAATCTTTTTTCTGTTAGAAGAGTGGGTGTCATGTGAATCATTTCTTTTTGAGTTGCATAAGCCAAAGACTTGTATATGACAGCTGGCCAAATTAACTTCCCAATTAATATCAATATTCTAACATAAATAGCTACTTTTCTCAGTAAAAAGAAAAGCACCTTGCTTTACTGGACATAATATGAACTCAGACAATAAGGGCAACAAAAAATTACTACAATTTGCATCTGTAATCTGAAAAGAGATATACTGTCTCAAACATTTAAATAAAGAAGGTTTTCATCCAAGAAAGAGAAGACAAATTATACAAACAACCTTGACAGAAAATTTTGAATGGTCAAGGTTTGTTTTGAGATGAAAGCATTGAAAATGTTCTCAGTAGAAAAAGTTTCCACTAAGAAAAACTTCAGCATCTTTTGAATAAATGGATAATTGGTGCTATGAAAGAGTCATGGCCCTGGGAGCAGTAACAGACCTGACTGTCCCTGCCCACCTCCCTGGGGCTCCCCCCACCTGGACCAGGACACCATGTCAGCCCCCTGAAGCCATCAGTCCCTGCCCCAGTGATGCTGTGGCAGGGCTGGTCTCCAGCCCTCCTCAGCCCTGCCCTGCCTGGCCATGGGCCTTGTTGAGCTGGGCCCCACATTCGGGCCTGGCCACAGCCCATCCCTGGATGCCACAGTGGCCCTCAGTTGCTCTGCTCCTGGCCGGCGCAGTGGGATGGGCCCTGGCTGCCAGGCCCTTCCCAGGCCCCTGGGGACCCTGGGCTGTTCCCAGCTGTAGGGAGCTGTCCTGGGAGCCAGAATAGAATGGCTGCATCACAGAGCTGCTTTTGGTTCTGCAAAAATATACACCTACATTCCTCAGCCAGATTTCTTCACAGTGTTCTTTTTAATCAACAAATTCATGTTTAAAGCATAAATGCCTTAGAAAGCCTGCCTTCCTGAGATAAAGAGCATATGCAAGCCAAAGCTGGAAAGGCAGAGATTTCCCATCCTTCCCCTCAATCAGAGGAACAGTGGCTGTCAGATTCTATGGACTATTTTTTTGAGCAAACCACAGGTACCTTCAAAATCTGGTTTTTTAATAATTTTTAACTTCCAAGAGAAAACTTCCAGAAGGTATGTCAAATGAATCACAATGCCCAAGGCTTGCCTAGTACTTCCAATGCAGATTAGAGAGAACGATAGGGAAAGCTGAAGCAAATTAAAACTGCAAAATACAATGACACACAGTACCCCAAATGCAGCCTCAGAAGCACCGAGTGGAAGGATGCCCTCCCACAGCTGCTATCTGTGCCCTGGCCAGTGCCACACAGTGCGTGATGGGTCTTAATCCCAGGGGTTACCTTCTGACTCCAGCTCAACTTCTTGTCAGTGAGGTCCCCTTCTGCAAACTTGCCTTCTACCCAGTCAATACCCCAGCTGCATGGTTGCAGGATATATTTACATCTCAGCTGCAAGGCCCTGCATTTTTCTTTGGTGAACTTTGTGAGGCTTCTGTTTATGAGGTTTTCTCCAACCTATCAAAGTCCCTCTCAAAGACAACCCCGTCCTCCAGCACACTGGCTGTTTCTTCCACTTGGAGTTATGTGCCAGCCTGCTGAGGGTGTGTTCCACCCTATCATCCATGTCATCAATAGACATGTTAAACAGTTTTGGCTCCAGCATCAGTCCCTGGGGAACACCATTTATAACTAGACACCAGTTGTACTACAAACCCCATGAGCTCATTTCTTCATTCATGTTACATCTACCCATCTGGAACAAACCTCCTCAGTCTGGCTATAGAGAATGTTGCAAAAATCTTGCTAAAGTCAAGGTCATTAACGTTTGCTGCTCTCCCAGTACTCACAAGCCATTACAGCCATTTCATTACAGAAGACAGTTGCGTGGACCAGGCATGATTTGTTCTTCACAAATCCATGATGGCCATTCACAGTCCCTTTCTGGGCCTTCATGCACTTGGAAACAGCTTCTAAGGAAATACGCTTCATAACTTTCCCAGAAACTAACTTGGGGTCAAGCGTCCTATAATTGTCCCCTAGATAGAACTTGCTTTCTGCGCTTTTGAAAGTGCCTTTTTCTGGTGACTGGGGAACTCCCCTGAACATCATGGCCTTTCAAGGGCGATAGAGCTTGGTTTTGCAATAAAGTTGGCCAGTTCCCTCAGCATGCTGCCTGGACCCATGGATATCTTTATATCCAAAGTGATTAAGTAGTCCACAACTTGATCCTCTTTTAGTATGGCAGTATGTCTGTCCCTGAAAATCATTCAGACAGCAGAGACTTAGAGAGGCCTGAGGAAATACCTACTCAGTAAAGACTGAGGCAAAGGTACTCGTTTGTGTTTCCCAATTTCTTTTTCAACCACTCCATTCAGCAACCAGTCACATTTTTGCTGATCTTCATTTTGCTGACGAGGTACCTATAGAAGACTTTTCTACCTTTTATATTTCTCAGTAGGTTCAAATCCAGCTGAGCTTTGGCTTTTCCCTGCATGCCTGGGCATTGCCTCTGCACTCCTCCCAGGTAACCTGGCCCCACACTTCTGTACACACATGCTGGCTAGATTCCCTGCTTAAACCTGTTCAGGATTTTTGAAAAAAACCCAAACTATAAATTTGTTATATACTTCAAGCTTCTCGGTTATAAAATTTGTAGGTATTATCAAGAGTTATTTTGAATAGCTTTGATGTGCATGAGTAAAGAATATATCATTTGACTTCTAGACTCATCAATAAAAATAATTCTAAAAAAATACCTATCAAAAATTTGTCTTCTTCCAAGATTTCTTATACTTATTTCTTACAACCAACTCTCTAAGATTCTCTCCTGATTCCCTTGTGTAGAGATATATAGATAAACTAACATTCCATCAGCCCATGTAAGAGAACATAATTAGTCATCCAATAAGTAACACTCTTTTATAATAGTAATCTTAATTATTTAGTTGACTATTAGAAATTCAAATTGCTTAATTTTTTTATCTTCATTATTCATCTATTTAATTTTATTCTAATACGTCTTTTATTCTGATACACTTAATGTGTTTTAATATATCTAATACAGTCTAATACACCTTAGTACAGATACAAGAGTTGTGATCATAAAAACAATTGAATCACCAAATGGTAGAATCATGCACATTTTTATGCTTTGTTACAACCATCATCAGTCATACACAAATTATCTCTTCTCATTTACTGCTTTGACTACTATGTAGATGGAAAAAAAATCCTGAATAAAGTTACAGAAATTATATGAATCGTGACATAACACATTTTCAGCTCTGTTATTGTCTGCATTTATGGCATGAAGGTTATTTACCCTACGAACTGTAAAACTCTTTAACCATGCATTCTGCCTTCCATCACCTCCTCACATCTCACAGGCTGAGCAGGAGAAGGATGTGTCACTGTGGAAGCTTTACAGGTAGTACCTAGGTAAGGACAGTAACTGGGAGGAATAATTATTCATACGCAATGTGTAGTGACTCAGTGCTTCTGTTTGGAACTATTGCACTTCTGAGAGAATGAGAGAAACTGTCTCTCCCATCTGAGTGCCTATGGCAAGCAGCTCTGTAACCATGGGCGGACTTGCATCCTTCTTTTGGTTCTGCTGTGTTGCATTGACCCCTAATCCTGACAGTCCTGGAGGAGCTAAGAAAGCTATTTAGCCTAATCCCCCTATTTCCAAGACTGACAGCAATTTATTAATGTGACATATGTAATTTCTCTAGAAGGTATTTAGGGTATGTGGGTTGCAAAATGTTACAAAATCCAGATACTTTCACAAGGTAAGCTTATAGCTGCAAGTCAAGTCAGAGTGTGAGCTACAAGACATATGGATGTAGAGTCAGCCTTCTGAATCCCCTCTGCTTATATCAAGGGAGGGCCACTGCCAGTCAGCCTGCAGATGCCTCATAAGGATTCCCATTGTAGATCTTGGGGCATTAATGTAAACTGTTTAGCTTACATTAACATTGGTAGATCCATTCTTTCACTCTGTGCTTTGGTAAAGGTCAAAGATGTGTAAAACAGAGAGATAGGAATGGATTATCATCAGATATATTAATGGCTGACCCTTTGAAATGAAAATCTAAAAAATGAATAAAGGAAATGTATGTGTTTGTCAGCTGCAGCAGGTATCTGCAGCAGATCCACCACTAAGGACAAGATTATTCACATGCACTCTTAAGAAATGTATGGAGCAACTATTTCTGGAGTGTTAGACATATATTGTATTTATGATTATTGAGGCCACCAAAACTGTAGGCTATTTTCACCCGCATCTTTCTCTACTTCCTCACAGCAATGCATCCCAGATCTCATCACTCACTATGCACACAGCTGGGGGTCATCAGCCCAAGCTGTGGATTCTCCTGGAAAGTCAAGGACATGAAGGTTCAGTGTTGCAATTATTTTCCAGAAATCATGATCCAGGATCAGTGCCAAAGTGCATGTATTGATTTTTCAAGCAGAGGGTTGATCTGTATTCATGCTATGAAATTCAGGAAGAATATCCATATATATGTGCTTCAGCAGAAATCTGGATTTCCTGAAGATGTGTGAGGTAGAAGTACAGTGGATTTCTAGCCTCCTTGTCCTCCCTGCAGGATTAGTAATCCATTTCTTCTTTAAGGTATTGAAATAGAAAAAATTGTTGACAGAAGAGAAAATTACCAAAATCTTGAACCTTTTATCTGTTACTTATCAGGGTTTGATCAACAGAGCTTATGCTGGTGTAGCTCATTACAAGTTGACAATAGGACATTGACACCTTTTCTGTGTCACCTGGGAAGGAGTTGGTGCAGATGGGAAGCAGATGCCATGATGCCACATGGAGCTCAAATGCCTGGAGCCTCAACTTGCACCAGCATATGCTGGGCATTTGCTTCTGCTGCTGCTCTGAAGTGGGACAACCCTTGCTTCCTAAAACTGTCATCTGGTTTTCACCCTGGACTCAGTGGTGCTTCACATTGCTCAGAGAGCTTGGCACTTCCAGGGAGGGCTGATCCTGCTGTGTCTGTGCAGGACCAAGAACATGCATGAACAGTAAAGTTGTTGATCCCAGAAAGTGCCAGAATGATGGCTCATCCAGTTGAAAGATTGAGGATGGTGTGAAGCATCTTGGCTGAGATGGTGCTATGCCCTCAAGCAGTAGGGCCAAGGGCCAAGTTTACCTTGCAGACTGACTTTCAGAGTGGCTGAATACCCCCAGAGCTATAATCTTTACACTCATCAATTATTTATCAAGAAATACATTTATAGAGAATTCCATAAAATTATACTCTTCAGTATACAAGTCAATTATTAAACAAAATAAGAAAATAAGAGTAATCCCTGGTATTGGTGTTATGGTGCTGCGTAAAGCATTTAAAATTCTGCTGTAGTTTTGGTGAGTACCATTTGCTAATATTGTTGAGGTACAGAGGAGGAAGGAAACAGAGTTTGAACCCAGTGCTGGGTGCAAATAGCAATATTTTTATAATTCAGGCTGTTTAAGCAAGTTATGGACTCAAAATCTGCTCAAAGTCTACTGAAAGATTTTCTTCGTTAGGATGCCTTAAATTTCCAGTAGTGCCAGCTTGTCTGTGCTACCTGGCTGTACACATTGTTCTTAAGAGTCCATTTTTCCATTTTCTTTCATGAGAGAGTTCCACTGACCTGACACTTCCAAACCAGTTTGTCCTCTCTCTCAACTCCAGTATTAACTTAGTTCTAAGAGTAAGTCCTGTGCAAATAAAAACATTACTTTGCAGAAACAGAGAAAACACAAAGTTGCTGATACAGTGCCATTTTTTTCTAGGATTATCGTTGCTTTTGGCCTGTCCTACTGGACGAGTCTCTTTTGTTAAGTCTTCATACATTTATACTCCAATCCAATGCTCCTTGTGCTTATCTCATGCTTGTGGTAATTGTTCCTATCTATGCCACACTTTCAGAGGTTATTGGGTTTTCATTTGACTATTCAGATGTGGTTAATAATGATAAACAGCATGTGGTAACCTGAGAAAGTTATCTAAATACTCCTTGGTGCCTGAAGAAAATACTTTAGAGAGCTCTGCTTTTCCCCAGAAATTCTATGTATTTCTTCCACTGGACCATGAAAGTCTTCATGACAAATGCAGATATTCTTTTGATGGATGTTACAAGAACTCCTTTAAAAGAAACTGAACACATGATTTCCAAGAAGAAAACAAAACTAGACCCATCATCTTTGGTAATCAGAATGAAAATTTTAAGCTGATAAATAAAAAAAGGGCACAAGTGACCTTGAAAATTTTACATGTGGTTGTTGTGTATACTGTGCCAGATTTCTGACTGTGATCAAGATGAGTGAAAGAAGTCTTCTCTTTTTTTTTGCATTTACTTCAAAGCAGTTGACAGCATTTAGCTGACTTCTTTTCCCCAGTGAGGCCAGATCAAACTGATACCTGTTTAATTTTAAGACATGAGTAACTAACTCCATTTGCTTCAGCACAACCAGGCATTACAAAATCAAGTTCTCACCAGCTTGTGGATGATAACATGAATCACCCTTGTAGCAGGTCCCAAATGACAGTATAAAATCAAAGAACTGCTAAAGCAGACAGCATGGTTTTTTATGCCAGTTTAACTGACCATCAGCCTTGGCTGCTTGGGGCTTTCCTTCCAGCCCACACACCCTCCACTGCACTGGCAAACCACTTACTGGACATGGGCAGTTTGCAAAAAGAACCAGTAAAAAACTATTTGCTTTATATTTAGTAAGAGCCATTCTCTGATCATTTATTCCTTGGGGTGAGCCACCCATGGAAGCAGAAGAAGCCAGCACTGTGGATGGTGTAGGGTGAGGGCTATTTAAGGCTTTGGGAGAGAAGAGTAGGAATGCAACAGCCCAAATCTGATGTCAATTTAAGTTGCTGTAGTACCACACTCAGTAGGCAAAATGTTACCTGAAATTACTTGCAACTTTCATACTGATTTTTCATACAAAATTACTTTTTGACTTTCATACTGATTTCTCTAAACACCAGCTAGGCTGCTTTTTTTCTTCTCCCCCCCCCCCCCCCCCATTTCTATAGAAATTATTCTGAGAAATTAATACAATGAAACAAAATAGGGTGAGGGGAACACTAATGGGCTCATGAATACAAAAAAAAAAAAAAAAACAACAACCAACTCCTGTCTTAAAAGCTCCAGGCTGTTCTAGTGGTAGTGCAGAAGCGGTTTGGGGTTTGGTTTCTTGTTTTTGCAAGGCAGCCTACAATATTAAAACAAGCAGATCCATCAGGGCATATGTGTTATAATGTATCTCTATAGTATGGAAACAAGTACAGCAGTTTCTTGACCTAACAGTGTTCTTTCAATTTTATGCTAATTTTGATTTACAAGAACCAGCTGCTTTGGCTCCAAGGCACGGCTAGAAGTTATTAAGCCATTTAGAAAACTTGAAATGACTACATGAAGCACAGAGCAGTAAAGGAACAGAAGTGTGGATCTGAAACACGAAGGGATTTTAGATAGCTTAAATGAAAGCTTGTTCAGTAGTACCCTCTGAACCCCTACTTTGCTTCAGGAGGTTTTTCTTTTCTGCCCAAAAGACTAATTATTCTGTTAGAATCCATAGGTGCCTAGATTTCTGTCCTAAAGGTCTTCATACAACCCCCTGTGTTCCTTCACACCCAGAACTCAATAAGACTCACTAAAGAGTCTGTCCTCTACCTGCCTTAATACATGAACAACCTGAAAGTCATTCCCAAAGCAGTGTCAGTATTTTTTTCTGAAGTCTTAATACCTGTGCTGCCTAGTCTAGATGGCCTCTTTCTTAGCTTGCTTTCAATCCTGTTTCTAGGATCTACATAAGCATCTAGAGGCTGAAAGTGGGGCTAATGCAGAGTTTGGAGAATTGAGATCAAGGAGCAGGTAATTCCCACCAATCCTTTTATTCTAAAGTCTTTTGGCACGTCTATTTTTACCAGAACAGTTCCTGAGGCATCTATAATTGTTATTTTTTTGTGGATTAAACTGGGCTTCTCATTACCTAAAACTGTTTGGATCCACCTGCTATTATTCTTTCCATCAAAGTCCCCATCCAGCGTACAGATACGGAAGATGTTTGCTAGAATCATGTCTTTATCTTACATCAAACATTATTGTAAGCTGCATTATGAAAAGTCCTTCTGTGGCTCTGGCCTCTGATTTCTCAGACATCAATAGGGTTCACATCCAGACTATGCTTTTTTTAATTATTATTATTATTATTATATTAAAATTGTGTGGGTTTTTCATGTTCTTAGTCTTGATTTTCTTGCATCATTTGACTTCCAGAGAACAATTGGCAGTTAGAAGACAGTGTTTCCAGTATAAGTATTTCTCATAAAGTTATGTCTTTTCTTCACTTTTTCATTTCCCTATTATACCCTTCAGATTCATTATTTTCCCCCCTTCTTGATTTTCCTTTAAATACATCTTCCTAAAAACATAGCAATACTGCCAAGACTTGGGGATCCCTTGCTTTTCTTCATATTGCATTGCACCCATGATTTTAGGTATTCTCATAAAACAGATAGAGTATTTGTGCTGAAGAGCAGAAACAAACAGAAATATGGATATCAGAATTGAGTACAGAAATATAATCAGAAATCAAATCTTCCTTTAAATGCTGTCAGTATGAGGTACAACATACTGCATGAAGGAGATTCCTGTTGTCTAACCATGACAGTCTTTCAAGAAGGCTTTAATAAGTCTATTTTCCTCCCAAATCCAAGATGTTTCAGTTCAGCTTTAAAAACTGAATGTGGTTTCTCATATACTTATGTGACTGTAGTGCTCAGTTTAGGTCTCAGCTGCAGGCAGATGAGCAATTCTAATGCTACAAGGACAAAAAACATGTATGCAGGGAGAGAAGGTTAAAATTAGATGGGCTGTTTGTTACTTGTCACATGCTGTTGTGGATTGCATCAGTGGCTCCATGTATGTTGTACTATAAAAAGATTAAAAGCCCATGAAAGGAAAACAATGAAACTCTAACACACTAGAAAAGAAATAGAAAAATGATCGTACCATTAACAGTCTAAGCCTTTACCCTCAAACACTTTTTTTTTTAATCTTTTTATTGATGTTTTGCCAACTTTGTAAATAAAGCTAGAGCATGTCTTCAGGGAAAGGAACTAGCTTACAAGATTACAGCTTTTAATTATAGGTCAAAAAAAAAATTGTGAATATAGTAGAGCACAATGCTTCCATGGAAAGGATAAATGGTTAAAATTAGTGTACATGATCACCCATGAAAACGTATGTTTGAATCACTGATTCTAATAAAAGGGATGTGTACAGTCAGACCAAACCACGGTGACGTGATTACATTAAACAGATACAGTAAATCTTTCACAGCAGCGGCAGGTTATAACACTTGGAAGAAGTAAGTAGCTTTTTAGTAAAGACATTTCAGGCGACGACTTCATCTTTCTCTGTTGCCCTTTATATAGCTAATGAGTGAAACTGCAGCGAAAGAATCCTGAATAAATCCGTGATTAAGTACCAGACCCAGCTTTCCTCAGAGAATTAGGAGGGATTGGGGCAGAATCTTGACTTGGCAGAATTCTAGCTGCTTGATAAGGTTGATTTAGTTAGAAAATAATTTTGAACATTAGGGAAAATATTTCACATTCCAATCTTATGTGTAAAAAAAGCAAACCAAAAAGTGCTTTGAAATGATAGTTTAATCTAATTTTCCATTTCTCCTGGATTAAAAATACTAACATTATATTTTACCCTTACTCACATGGACCCTTCCGTGGCTCAGGAGGAAGGTAGGGTCTAAAGATGAGTAATGACATCTAACACAGACTTCAAACTTTTCTTTTCTTCACTTTCCTTACATGCTGGTTACCACAGCTTATATGGGTAATGAAAATAGTGTGAAAATATGCTTTTACCATAAATACATACAGCATTTTTTAAATTGAAAATTGTAAACTGTTACAGGGATTAGATGAATAAACTGAGGAAAATTTAGTGTCCTCTATGAGGGTACAGTATACTCTTTCTAAAATATTCTGTCTTGAATAGCAAACAGTGTCAGAAGATTTAAAAATGTTTAAATGAGAAATGGGAAATCTCAGAGATTTATAAAAGCAAAATGGCAAGAAATTACTTAAATATTTATTGATCAATGAACTGAATATATCATGCTCCCTATTTACAATTCCATTATATAATTAAATCAACATATCTTAAAATATGTCCATGGTCAAAATTAGCAGATGGCCATCTTTCTCTGCTCAAAAATCCCTTAAAAAGCTGGTCTCTGAATAGCAGTTGGCAGGAAAAATATGCAGATGGCTGAAGTAACTTTAATATACATCCATTACTGATGCTAAATTAAATGGAATTGGTAATTACACATCGTAATCACTGATGATTAATTACAAACAGACAAAATATATAGATATTTCATGTTAGTTCTTAAAGTGGATTGCTAAGGCAGCTACGCATTGAATAAAAAGATTAAAACTCAGATTAGATACGCTGTTGGCAAAAACAAAACCAAGGAAAAAATCCATAACCAGTCAATCAGCTGTGCAATAGGCATCTCTTGCACTGTGCCCTGAAGGTCAGTTGTCTATGACTCTGATGGCATGTCAAGAGGAGTGATTTGCTTTAGCTGAAAAGAAGTCTGCCTGTCACTGAAGTATAGCCAGTCTGTTTTCAACTTAGATCCTTCTTTTTCCCTCAGACAAGCAAGAGATAATCTGTATTGTGTACCCACAGGCATAATAAAGAACTTGGCAACTGAGCACACATCAGTGGGCTGAAATAGCTTTAGGTTACCTATGCTTGGGCTAAAAAGGTATAGCAGTGATTCATAACACCATTCAAAATGGTCAAAGAGACCATTAAATTACAAGTTGCTTTCTGGATTGTTGTATCACCTATAGCACTATGTCAGCACTGCAGAGCAAACAGACTTCTATCCTTTTACCTTGACCTACTGTCCTCCACACCAATGCTACCTCATGCCAACATCACACACACCCCTTTAGGATCTTCAGCATCCTCCTCCATGCTGCTATCAGGGATCTCAGTTTGTGTATCCCTTTAATGTAATGGAGTTCTTTCCTAAAACTGCTGAATCTACACATAGATCAAACACAGCATAAGCATCTAGATGATGCTCCAGGTAAAATAATTTCCTTTTCTGGTGAGAGACTTATGCTGTATTATCTACATCCTTATTAAAATACATCTTAATAGAGAACAAGGGAAAACATGGAGGGGGGAAAAACTATGTCTTTCACTAAACTTTTATTAGAGAAAGGTTCAAAACAATATGCCATGTTTCCTTTTTCATAAGGATGTTCCCCTTTCCCTTTAACAAGCAAATGTCGACTATACTCATTGAAAAGGGACGTAATGTACCTTCACCACTTTGTTTATTCTATCAAGCAACTTATCTGTGGCATAGTAATTACTGTAGCACCTTAGCACAGCATAAGCAATGGCAACTTCACCCCAGAGTGATGAACAGCACATTGATCAGTGGCAGGTACTTCAGCCCAAGTCCATTTCAAATGTTTACTCACATCTTCTTGGTCATCAGCCTCAATTATTAATTCTGTTGTTGTAACTACAGAAGTGACATACTGCAGACACTGGATATTTATCAAAACTCCTATCCTGGTCCCATAGGAGTTGTGAGTCTGAGTATAAGATTCTTCTTGCAGATAAAACTCTAAAAAGGCAGAGGTGTGCATGAAGATAGTGCATTTTCTTCCTATGGGAAAATCAGGTTTCAGTTATTGTAATACTATCAAACCTTTCTAAAAGTAATGAAGGCAAAGACACAATTGACCCTGCTTCAGGTTTAATCATGTTTTGGTTTTGTTTAATTGTAGTTTCTAGGCCTACCTATTTTGAAATGATGGCTTTTCTAAGGATTTAGAAAACAGTGAAATAACTTCACTTTCTCAGATTATCATGTCTCACAGCCTTTTTTTTTTTATTATTG
The DNA here is from genome assembly GCF_003945725.1 of Corapipo altera. Lineage (NCBI taxonomy): Eukaryota > Metazoa > Chordata > Aves > Passeriformes > Pipridae > Corapipo > Corapipo altera. Next base: position 5,913,143 of record NW_020884890.1, read on the forward strand.
CTTTCCATCCCCCATCAGTCTACTCAGATTTACAACAAAATTTCCTTGAGAAACTTCACTTGAGAAACATCAGGAAGATTGAATGTACCTAGACTACTCAAGAGAATAAGATTAAACAATCTCCACAAGGTCGGCAAGACTCTAATTTTGAAAGAAGATACCAGCTCATAATTTCAAAACCAGCTGTCTTACTGAACAATTTTATTCCAAAATGCTGGGTTAACAAGTTTGATACATGATTTCAGTGGACTTCACCTGATCAACTGGACCTGTGGCTTATAGCAGTACTGCATAAGAGTAATTGTACATAAATGACATATTTTTCTGATGTACTTTTGTAGTGCACCAGTTTGTTCAACTGCCAGATGATAGGAAAAAAAACCCTTAGGGATATGGAGAAGAGGAATTGAAATGGGTATTTAAATCCCTTGGACTGTATTTTCTTTCCGACATTTTAAGACAATGTATTACTGTTAAATCTGAATTTCATGAAAGTTACAGGAGCTTTGCAATTTAATTTAATTGTTATGATTGGTGAAGGCAATGCATGTTACCAAACACATTTATTTCTCAAGCAGTGATTTGTATTTGTTGACTTCTCTACAGAAGGAGAGATAAAAGTAGAAATACAAATTGTGCTTACAGACCTGAAAAAAATTCCTATGTTTGTCTTGAGAATAAAATATACTTGAGGCTATTTAACATCTAGACTTATGTAAAATGGCTCTCTGTATTATCTCTAGGATACCTTTATATCATTTTTGCATCTGAAATTTATAATACATACAAATTTCCATGAAATTTTTTTAATAAGATAGGACAATCTTTGTGATAAATAGCCAGTTTCACCAAAGAGCATTACTGATTTTCTGCAGAAACAGACAGTAGTGACCAAGTATAATTTAAAAAATTGTGAATTAAATCATTATGAGTTAACCTTAGCCATCCAGAATTTTGAAGCAAGAACTCTACTAGGGAAGTGCATTGATTTAATTGCACTTTCTATACTTCTAGTCAAAATGTCAAAGGTATGCTCTGAATTGCATATTATCTGAGGGCTTGATTACTTGCTTGTTAATAATTGTATCATTCATCTGGAAATAAACTCTTCTGACATTTAGCTTTACTTTGTTTGCTTTTTAAAGTGACACATGATTTAGCTAAGGCAAAGAAAAGAACATGAAATAGGAAGCATATGGAATTAATTATTTACTGTGTAAAACTACATTTACATTCAACTGTGTCAGACCAGATCAGCTGGGGTTTTTAAACTCTTAGTGGTTATGGATGCAGATGATGCCCTTTTTGGATTAATCTGCCCTGTGCCTGCCCTCTGCACTTGCTCCCACTGCTGCCCAGCTGCCAAGAGTCCCCTCACATTTCTCTCAGAAGTTCCAGTTCAGCAATGACTGTTTGAATAGTTAGGCTAACAGTTTAAGTCACTGCATTCTCTGGACTAATAAAATAATGCAGTACTGATAAAACATTACTTAAGCTAATACATGTCACTGCAGATGAAATGAATTGAGAAGTCCTCATGTGAGCTATTGCTGCTGAGCATAGCAACATCTTACACAGAGAGGTTTTGGAAAGGATATGTACCCGCAGCTAAGCTTTTATATAGTCTTCAGGGTTCAGTGTGGGTAGGTCATACCCTGGGTAAATCACATCTTTCAGTGATGATGTTCCCATCCAGACATAAAATGCTTTGATCATACAAACCCTGACAACATTGTGTAAGAGTTAGGTGGGAGCAGAGTCCCAATATACAACACAGAGCACAAATCCTAACACGCTCTGAGTTGTTCTGTACTGGATGCCTAACCATGCTGGATTCAAATTAGTTTCATCTGCTTTGACCTGTCTAGGCTTGTTCAGCAAATGGAGAAACTGGGCTGCAGGCCTGCTGACAGCACAGATAAAATTTCAATGCTGGATTTGGTTGCAACAAATACTTTGTTTGGGGTATTATCTTCATCATGATAATCAGTCCGGAGAAGACAGGGCTCCGGGAGACCTTATAGCAGCCTTCCAGTACCTAAAAGGGGCCTACAAAAGATCTGGAGAGGGACTTTTCACAAGGGTTTGTAGTGGTAGGACAAAGGGGAATGGTTTTAAACTGAAAGAGGGTAGATTTAGGTTAGATATTGGGAAGAAATTCTTTACTGTGAGAGTGGTGGGGCATTGGAACTGGTTGCCCAGAGAAGCTGAGGATGCCCCATCCCTGAAAGTGTTCAAGGCCAGGTTGGATGGGGCTTTGAGTAACCTGGTCTAGTGGAAAGTGTTTCTGCCCACAGCAGGGGGTTTGGAACTAGATTATCTTTAATGTCCCTTCCAACCCAAAGCATTCTATGATTCCATAATAATACTTTTGTATTTTATTAATAATAATTTTGTACTGACTGTCAGTAGTTATCATTGGACCTGGACAGACAATTTTTCAAAATAATTCCCTATCAGATTACAAACAGACTGTATTCTATTAATTTCACTATTTACTGGCTAATATTAGCAATTAGTTTCTATTTCTTGGGTAATTAGAGGGGGGAAAAAAGTGATTGTAACACTATTTTTCCTGTCACTGTTCCTGCACGGATGGACATGATACAGGAGAAATATTGCACTCATGTCCTTAAAAATACTACTTCTAATATTTTATGTAGCAAATTATAAAAATTAATAAATTGTCTCAAGTAATTAATTGAGCATCTTCCAACTCTTTAAGTCATGCCTCACTTCACACAAGATCTCACTAGATAAAGTATCTTCAGGTTTCACGGTGATGCATGACATCCAAGTCCAAGGTGGAGAATGCCTCACACCTGATTGCCAGTGCTGAGCTCCTCACTACAGCACCTCACAGTCTGAGAGGTGCACAACTAATGAGCTATTTTCCAGTAAGATTCAACACATCATAGTAAATTATTGCAATTTAAATATTTCCTGTTGTTATGCTGAACATTATGGATGTGTAGACTGTCATACAGACAAAGGACGTGCTGATTCTCTTGCTCTGAAGTGCTGATCCCACATTCACCCCTCTCAGTGAGAGGTTGGTGCTGCACTGTTGCAGCGTATTTGAACACTGTCAATAGTTTAAACGTAGTCAGACCCCAAATAAGATAAGAAAATGAGTAGAGTCATGTTTCCAGTTGCTGCTTTCAAAATTATAATGCAGAAGCTCTTGTTCAAAAGGGGGGAAAAAAAAGAAAAACAATCCACAACCCCCCTCAAAAAACCAATGAAGTAACTAAAATGAAAAATTAGAATGGATGCTGCTAGGTCCCAGAATTGATTACTGTGTTTGTCTGAGCTCAAATGTCAAACTTGCTACTTGGATGTGGTCTCAAAGGTGCTGTACATAAGCTAGAAAATTCTGCACTGCTTCCTCCTACTGCCATTTACCTTCTACCAAGACCATGTGTGTCGGAAAATTAGGCCCAATGTTTTACTTAGACAAATACAGGAGGACATAGAATAGACCGATGATAGACATCATTGAATTTATTGCTCTGCTTTTTTCATCTGTACTTAATGCAACAAAGCTATTTTGAGAGAACGTAGATTAAACTTATCCAACATGGGTAAAATTTGTTGCTGGTACTGTGAAGTTTGGGAATTTTAAAACATATTTTATTACCTGAAAATCTATGTACTTTTTGTATTCATAAAATAAACTTTTCCTGTTAATGGAGACCAAGCTCCATAGCAGAAGTAATTAAAAAAATACACTGTGTTCATGATCCATAAGAAAACAAAACACAATAATTAAAATAACCCATAAAAAGTGAGAAGAGAAATGTAGTGGATACAGTAATCCCTGTAATCCCTGTTTTATATAAGAGTTTAACGTAGCCTTCTGTAAGTAATAATAGAAAACATTCAGAAGAGCTTTATCATGTATTAAAAACCAACTATAAAACCAGGAAATAACATCCAATAAAATAGAGAACTGTAGAATCATAGAATGGTTTGGTTTGGAAGGACCTTAAATATTGTCTAGTTCCAACCCCTCTGCTGTGGGCAGGGACATCTTCCCCTATCCAGGTTGCTCAAAGCCCCATCCAACCTGGCCTTGAACACTTTCAGGGATGGGGCATCCACAACTCCTATGGCCAATACGACTTCTGGATCTTAAGCGTGCAAGAAAAACATAATTTATAATGAAAAAGCTTATTGTTCCCAAAAGTTTGGGTTTATCATTAGGAGCTGTCAAATGGGTAGCCCAGCAGAGGCAACACTGCCTCAGTCCCACCTCCCTGGGGGCTGCCAATACTGGGGCTGAGCACATACACCCAAATGGCTCATGTCAGGGCACTAAGGGGCCTCACTGTCTCTGCCCAGCCCCCTGGGGTGCCCCCCTGCTACTCATGGTCCAAGACCTTATGACAGCCCAGGGAGGTGCCCAATGCCCAGGGCTGCCCCGGTGCCCCCCAGCTGTCCTGCTCCTGTCTGGGGCAGTGGGACAGCTCTGGCTGCCAGGCCCTGCTCTGACAGACCCTGCAGGAACACCCCGCTGCTCCTGAGAGGGGCCCTCATGGGGACGGGAGCCAGGGTGGGAGCCACATTTCCATCACTAGATTACAGCCCCCACCTACCACAGTTCTTCTGTGCCTCACTTTGTCCAGTGAACGCCAAACAGCAGGAGTGGCACCAGGGAACCTCAGTGAGATGTGACCTCATTCATACCTTCATGGGACTATATGCACATTACATCATGTTACCTGCAGCATGGTCTTCTTTCCTTTCTCCACTGAGCATTAAACCTTGAGCCTTCTACAGTTCAAAGGCCAATTTTTGTAAAAGGCCACTGAAACCCTTGCTGCATGATGTAGGTATGCATGCACATTTACACATGACTATATAGTATCAGAGGTGAAGAATTAAGTAACTGGTATTTGTGTATGTATTTCATTAACTTGGTTCTTCTAAGGGAAATGCCAGTTTTAGCTGGTACTACTGCCATTTTCATACTCACCTTTCCTGGTACCTTTTCTGATCTTTTTTCATGTCTTACATGGTGATTTGCTTTTTTCATGTCTTACATGGTGATTGTCATGACAATTCCACCTTCTACATGCAGTACATAATTTTTGTGGCTTTGGCGCTACAGATGTAAGCTGGAAGCAGTGATTCCTGAAGGTTCAAAACCTAGGGAAAAAGGTTAATATAGCAGACAATAGTTTATTTTGTTAAAACATCTGGATTTTTTAAAGGTTAGTACCGGTAATTTAAAGAACATGTATTTCATGAGGAAAACAAGGGTTTTCTGTTTCCTTCCTAACCTTTTCCATATATAATGGCCAATAAAGAGGATGAGAGGTATAGGATATATCAGGTAAATTTTTCATAGACATGGAAGAAACCATAGCATTCGATTCACTTACAAGAAGCAGATACCAAAAGATTAATTGAGCAGGAAACAGAGACAGGATAAAGGAAACACCTTACAGAAGAAAATCTCTGCTCCCCAAATGACTGCTGGTCACATATATTTGGGTCTGTGCTCTCCTTTGATTTATAAACCTTGTGTTCTTGATTACCTCACTCCAAAGTGAAGAGGACCTTACACAGTAGGGCTAGAGGGAGCACCAGCTTTGAAGAGGAAGTAACTGAAAATCTTCTCCCATTCCCTCTCTCTCCTTCCTTGCTTAGAGGACATTCTTGTGCTGTATCTGAGTGAGGTTCTGATAATTGGCCTCCCCCTTGGAGTTTAACTGAAAATGCATGCTAAGAGTCATTTAATACTAATTGCAGATCATTTAAAGGAATAGAGGCCTGATCCACTGCAGAACGATCACATCATTCATGTAAGTGCAGTGATCAATATCAGCACTCTGTATCTGAATTTGGCTGTAACAAGCAATTCTGCTAAGGGAGTGCACGTTCTCTAACCCTTGGTATCATCACTCATTGCCTCGCTCTGTGGAATGCTCTCAGCCAATGTATAGCAAGCATTAAAATATGAAACAGTCTAAGACTTGGAAATATTTCCCAGAACAACTCAAGCTGACATGGCAGGCAAGGTACACCAAAGGCCTGTATTCTTCTCCCTTTCCCTCCTTTCTTTTGGAAATATCACAGTGAAAATAGGATCCAAGCAGCAGTGGGGGCCTAAAATTTCTGCAATGCTGAAACTTTTGGAGGGTTTAACCATTGTGCCACCACTGCTCAGAAATGTGTTGTTTTCACTCTGGAGCCTGGCAAAACAGAATGAAGTGAATTGGCCATGAATTGAGTGCTGGCAATTCAACCGTTGGCCCAGCAGTCACAGATGTTTTCAAGGCAGCTCATGCTGTGCTGTTCATCAGCATAGTCAAAACTTGAAATATTCCCCAAACAGTTGTCTTTAACTGGGTTTAAATGGATGGATTATGCACTGAATGCATATGTATCCCAGATATGAAACAAGCAAGCACATTAATAGAAAAAACCTCCAGAAACTTGGGGGCTACTATTCTGTGTGAAGGGATTCATGGAATATAAGGATGCCTTCAGTACCAAGAGATCTGTTATCATGTTTATGCCAGTATTTCGTTCTCTCTTAGCAGTGTCACAAACGATGTGTCCATGACAGCCCTGATTTTAGGCAACCTAAAGAACCATCTGCTGCCTTGATTGCAGACGCCTTGTCCTGCCATGTGCCAACAGGACAAGTGGCAGCATAATGGTGCTCAGAGTACCATGCTGGAATGTGATCCTGGCCAACTGACAACAAAATGGGACTGTTTGCTTTCTTGTTTGGATACTGGACATATTCTCTTCTTCACAGTATCTTTGCATACAAAGAAACAGCTTTGCAGCCACCAAATACTTAAGGCTGTCAAAGGTGCATTGTCTGTCTCAGCAAAGACAATAAGGAACACTTGTATGTATTTAAATTCCCAGTCTTATCCGTAACATGTTGAAACTCAGTCAATGAGACTATAGTTCACTGGTGCACTTGCCTTGTATTTAAATTCAGCATTTTTGCAGGCATTCAATTTGGGTGAAATAGCTGTCTGACTGTGATGAAAAATTATGGACACGTGTATAACTTTGTGACATCCTGGTTTTACGTTATTCTTTGAAGAACATCACTAACATTGAAGGAATTGATTCTGTTGCACATGAACCTGAGAGGGGAAAATACAGTTTTGTAAGGTATAATGTAATTCCCTGCTTGCAGTACACAGACATAAGTGAGAAGTAATGACTTTTAGCTAAAAAAAGAATCGATTGTGCTAGCTGAATCCCTGCGACAGTAAATTTCTGCATACTGTGACACTTTGTAACATAATCGTTTTCCTCAGGAAAGCAACTGGAAAGTTTTTTATTAATTATCTGTAAATTTCAAAAAATCTAAATTAATGTAATGACAGGGTCTAAATCTCAACAAGAAGAGCAGTAAGGGTTTTAAATTCTTTTCAGTATGCTGCAACTTCATAGATATAGTGCTGTTCAGATATAGGCGTGGAGAAAAGATCTTCCTGAAGAAAGGAAGCAACACACCTGTGTAGGCCAAACCTCCCCATCTCTTGTCATATAACTAGATATCAAGTTGCAGTGATATTAGGACACTTTCTGTATCAAAGAAACACAGAAATGTGTTGGGATTTTTAATGGCCCAAGATCTATAATTTATTAATTTCCAGGAACAGGACAAGTAAGAACAGCAGTTGAGGGATAATGTCTTAATATTTCAAGTCTGAAAATGTGTCTAAGGATTATTACACTAAGTCATGTTTTTCTGGGGTATTTCCATGAGGCTTTCTATTTTTGCATTAATGCTGTTAAAAGTTACTGTTGCATTCAAGCAACTGTCTGCAGTCAGGTTGCAGGAAGGTTTTTCCCATCACCACTCTAAGCAAAATAATAGCATGAACAAGGAATAAAAGCTGAGCGTAGCTGGACGGAAGCATAGGAAAAACATCCTTTGAGCACTGCTGCATAAGCAAGGGACTGTACGACAAAACCCATCCGCAAATTTCACATGCTTTGAACAAATGAAATATAGGCAAACCTATCATGCCCCATAGTGATTATCACTCTCCCCTCCCCTCCTCTCCCCTCTCTTCCCTTCCCTTTGTCCCTCAAGCTCACTTACATTCTTCCTCGTCCAAATTAGGAAAAGCTAATTTGAACCAAGAGTGATACAATAAGCCTTTATGGGGGGCTGCATGGAATGAGAGATTGGGGCCTATCTTAGCAGACATTCCAATTTTCAATACATACCCTTCATTAAATGAAGCTCATTGCTCACAGCACTGTCCAAGTTGCTGAAGCTGTCTTGGGCGTCTAAAGATTGTATCTATTGGCAGAAGTTCTGAGGGTGACACATTTGTGTTAACTTGGAGCACACCCCAGCAAATTAGTCCCATCAGTACTAGGTCACAGTTCTCTGCACCACACATTGGTAAGTAGTCTAGCTGTATCTGTGTAACCATTGATCTTCTAATACTTTGCATTCTCTTCACCCAATTCTTGCAGCCATCTCTAGTTATCTTGACACCATGTTAAGCCCCTAAGTTTGTAGACCTAATACTGGACAATTCAATGTTGCATTTTGAAGAATTGAAAACATGTTTTGTTTCTCCCTTCTGGTTCATTTATCTCCTTCTACATATTCTCTGAGACGTTAATGGCAGCTTGCTTTGGATTTGTACAAGCAGTAAAGACAGACACACCTGCTTCTGTCTCTGTTGTTCTGGTTAGGGAGTGGGATAGGGAGAGCCAAGGTATTGCCCATTTCAGCTCCACCCGATATGATGAAAATATAGAGAGATGCTTAGATCCAATGTCTGGGCAACCACAAACAGGCAGAAAAACAATTATCTTGACCAGACAGTAGTAAAAGCCATAAACTTTACTAGAATTCTTTTGTTTACCTGAAAAAATATATTATTTTTTTCCACAGTACCACTTCAATCATCCAAAAGATCAAAATCATGGATAAGTTTCATCTGCTTTGCAGCTTTCTCAGCATTTGGGGCTCATGTTTTCCAACCTATTTTTATAAGTCCAAGAGCAGCAATGCGGCATTTCAAATCCCAGACAACATGAGACTTAAAATAATAAGAAAAAAATATTTTGTAGCAGACATGGTAAATTACAAGGACCTTTCCTTCATTTTATTAGTTAGTTGCAAAATTATTTTTGTGTCAGAACTGGTTGAAGTAATATAGCAGCATAAATTTGAATAATAACCTGAAAAGCATCTTTTTTCTGTATTTTTAAGTGGCAGTATTTGTATGACTTTTGGTTGTGAGCAGAATTTGTGACCTTTTTGCTCATCCTTCTTTATGAAATGAGTCTTACAGATTTCCACCTTAGCAGATGCCTGAACGAGCTCATATGTGAGGTAGCTGTAGAGAAAAGTGAATAAATGTTCTTCTGTTGGAAAGACAAGATAGCCTACTCCAACCCACCATCATCTTTTTTCACAAAACTTATACTCTTTTCTCCAGGGCAATTGAAACCTAAACCACTTTCAGATTCACAGTGGAAATGAGATGACTTCAACAGTTAGAGAAATTTGGAAGCAGACCATCTGTATTAATAATGAAAGTATATGCCCTCAGAAGCAACTTTCTTTTCACCTTGGTATGACATTTAATGCTATACAAAGGCCAGTGAACTTCAGAAAATTATTTCTCATATATTAACACTGAAAAAGACAATATTTTATTGAAAAAGCTCTTTATTTCCACTGAGCCTGTTCAAATTATTGTCTGATATTAGAAAAATAGGATGTCTTTTTGGACTTTGTTGTTTCAGGATGGCATTTCACCCGTGTATTTCCATTTTCATACCTTTCATGGCTATTAGGATCTTAAAATCTCATCATTTCAGAAGTTTCTATTTAGCAACAGTTTGTGTCTCAAGACACTATTATTTTATTCCAAAATATAGGTATAGCTACGGTATATTTAAACAAATCACCTGACAGTCCTGAAATTGTGCAATATGACTTAAATTCTGCAAGGATGCATTTTTTTAACAGTTGGTAGAAGCTTTGCAAAAAATCAATGACAGACCATCAGGATATCTTACTGAATTCATATTCTAACTAAATAGAAAATGTGACAATTTAAATAAAAAACAACCCATAGGTCTTTATAATAAAACCCCCTATTAACACATTTTAAAACCAACAATATCATAGATTTGATATTATATACAAACTATTTTTCTACTCCCATGCTTTAGAAACTTCACCGATGACTGAAAGAAGACAGACACCAAAAAAGGTACGCAAAGCTCTTAAAACATTTTCACTAACAGAGATGCATTTTCAGGAAATCAAATAATTAACTAAGGCCTATGCTTTACTTCACCTTCAAATCTCAACAAAGTCTTTTTCTTTTTTTTTTCCTTTTCTTCGTGATTACAATCCATGGTGGGGATCTCTTGGACTAGTCCTATAACAAACAAATGAGTACAGGACTCATGTTCTTTAAGCTCTGGCCTCAAGGCATACATGACTGTTTATGTCCTTGACAAACACAAAAGAGCAAAGGACTGAGTAAAAACATGGTTGAATCCCAAAAGGTTTTTCTTCTCTGTTCTTCAGTCTTGTTACACCACACTTCTCTCTCTCTCCCCTCTTTTCAAGCTTATTATGAGAGCTGAGAGCTCATTTCAATCATCATTCCCATGCTGTAGAATAAATCCATATGGATTTATTGTATCACTGGGCTCCTTAGCTCTCAGAAGTATATACTTTCATTTAAAAAAGAACAACAGTAAATCTATACTACAAAATCAAACGGAAGATTGGGAAAGATACTTTACACAAAAGACAATGATAAATACCAACATAGAAAGCTGGGGTAAAGCATCTAGTTGAATGTTTTAACTGTTGTTTTTAGGTTTGGTCTTAAAATTTTCATCATATTCCAGAAGCAAAATCAAACAATGCAATAATTAATTTTAGAAATTATAGCCAAATTGTGGAAAACAATCAGCAGAAAGCAAGCATGGCTCCAGAGAAACTAGGCATATGACTGGCACAAATCAACTATAAGTGACCTCAGAAAAATGCAAGCAAATAAAATGAGAGAGAAAATACTCCAAAATATCCTGGAGTTCGTATTTCACTTGGATACTCAGACTGACGCATCAGTACATAGAGTGGTTTCTCTCCATCTGGCACCAGCCAGATTATACTTTGAATATGTGTTTTCCTCTACATTAATTCTACAGAATATTGAAATAAATTCAGAAACCATCAGTAACTGAGTGAATTTAACTCATAGGAAAAGCTGGTAGTCCTAAACTCGGGAAGCTCAATGTGATACACAGAGATTTCTGGTGGGAACATCAGTCTGTGGTGCTATCCAGGGAAGCAGGCTGCCCAGAAAAGTGGTGGAACCAGTGTTCAAAAGATATTTAGATGTGGCACTTGGGGACATGGTTTAGTAGTGAACACGGTTAATGGTTGGACCTGATGCTTTCAGAAGCCTTTCCCAACCTTAACAATGTTATAATTATATGGTGTATGGTACTAAAAACAGAGTGTAATAAGAAAACTGTTACTGCTAAGTGCAATATAAAATAAAGTTAAAATGTGATTTGAGTAAAAGGAAATTAAGGTTGGACCCTCTAGACCATGGAATATCCTTCCAACAGCCAAGTCAGCAGGCTCCAAGGCAGAAATCACTTGACATATGACCTGACCACAGCTGAGAGTGCTTCCTGCATGGCTGAGTGTTATCAGGACCAGGCCCTGGGTGTCACAGAGATGGAGGGAGCAGTTCCAATATGGGTATAGCTGGAGGTAGAGACACAAGGCCCCATCACTCCCATGAGGTGACGGAAAAACCTGGAGAAAACTATTTTCAGAGACCCCACGGAAGAGAGTACCCACGCCCTGCAAACAGGGTACTTACGCTTTCATCACTGTCTAGGAGAACTTGCTGAGAAAGTACTGTTGTTGCACTGGGGAAGGTGTATTTAGTTCCTATTGCTGCCTTCCCCAAAAGGGGAAGAATTGACATTGTTAATGTTGATATGATTATTAAGTGTTACTGCATGGAGATATTTAGCTTTGATACATCGTAACTTGCTAAACAGCAATGACAGTTAATGAAAAATTATCTTCTGTAGCCTCTCTTGGCCCTAGAGTTTTTAAACAAATCTTCAAGTAAATTACTTTCTTAAGGCCTAGCTAAGAGACTCTGAATTACTTTTTTACATCTCCTTCCCTCATTGTCTTTTATTTGATAAGCACTATGTAACATATGCTGTGCCCTCGACTCTTGCAGTTCTTTCTTATTACACTTGTAAAGAAAAGCAAAACCAAATGCAGTTTTCCTTGTAGAATCTGTCTTTCCCAGCATTTCTAACTGGCTATAAGTGCTTTGTTCTAATATCTTATGGACCGTCTTTTCCATATCCTTGTTTCTTCTGTTTTTGAAGGGTAATTACCATGTTGTATTTTAAACATTTTATTTTTTTCTGCAAGCCTTACATTGCAAACTTCTACTGGCTTATCTGCTTCCCCTTTCCCTTTTGAGTGTACTTCCACATTTGGATCATTTCCTCTCCCTCTATAACTTCAACTTCTCAATAATTGATCTCCTTGCATTAATTTTTTACTTGTTCCAATCTTTACTTGCACACTTTCAACACCTAACTCGTGTCTGTTCATTTAATCCTGTCTCTAGCCACTTTGACACTTCCTGAAGGTCCCTTATTTAAAGTTAGGGTATCTAAACCCAAATTCCTGTTGCTATCTATGAAACCATGGACTACAGCAGTGATCTGAAGGGTTCCCTAAATTACTGTTAGCATGCTGCATGTTAAAAAATGCAGTTCCTTAATTTTGCATCAACCTAACACCATGCAAGCTGAAGGTAGCAACAGCACTGAGTTCCCCATTTTGAGCAGCCTTTAGAGAGCCTCTGCTGACGAGTGGAGGCTGACCCTTTAAATTCCATTGCTACATTTCTATATCACTAGTTTGTTCTCTGTATGTGATTCATGATTCTTCACGCCTTTTGCTGTGCAATCCCCAAATGACAAAAAAACTACCATTATTTGTCATAGTAGGAAACAATCACAATTGTTTAAAAGTAGCTTTTAACCAATCTGTTCTGAATCCTTCAAATATTGCATCCATTTATTATGTAATAAAGTTTAAAAGCTACTTCATATTGTATTGATCGTATTATTTAAAGTAAAAAAATAACATTGCAATTGTAACACTTTCTACTTTAGTAGCATACTAGTTTAATTATGATTTTGTAATTATATATTCTAATGAGAACTTTGCAATCCCTTGCTGTACACAGAGGCATCTTTTCATTCACTGTTTTCAACACACAGTTATCAAAATGTTCTCAAAATGTAATTAGTTTCTATGTTTTCTTATGATTAAAGCCATTGCAGAGGATGTTTCACACAAATCTGTTATCCAAAAATGAACATGCTTAGTGCTGTGTATCCTATATCTGGATATTCATTGGGGCACAGAGCCAAATCTGGCAGTTGTCTAGAATTTTATTTTCATTGAGCAATCAGTTGAACGTTCATTCAGCATTTTTTCATATTTTGACAGCAAACAAGCACAACCAACAGCTGCTTTTCTGACCGAAATCATTCTTCCACTTATACTTTAAACTCAATTTTAAACCCTGGACACAGTAATTCATGAACCATCCGTGTGATATAATGTTACTCCAAACCTGGCAATCTTTATCATCCTATTCTATGTCTAATTTTTCCTTCTCTTGTAATTTTTCTGGGAGTCAACCTTTTATTTTTGTCTACCTTTACAGATTTTGCAGAAAAACTGTTTATTTACACACACTCTTCTTGAATGGCCTCCTGATAGACCAACCACTTGTGCATACTCTTACCAAGCTTCCTTGTCAGAATATCCATTGTGTATTCTTCTCCCAGGAACCAAGATTAACCTTCACCCAATTTTCCAAGACTTATATGGCTCCACTCTACTTCACTGGCTCTTTAATACATTATTCTTCTCGCACACTATGCTTGCTATACTACACACAGGAGCAGTGCAGAAAGAGCCCCAGGTTACCACTGGTTTGGGCTGCTCTGAAACTGGAAGCAGTACTATTGCTTTCATGGGGCTTTACATCTGGGTTCCCAGTCCTGCTTCTCAGTTCAGGTACTGGTGGCTACACAGCTTTTGTTTCCTAGTCTGTATGAGTTTGGTGCTTGCTAGAGGGCCAGTATTAGTGCTGTATTGAGTCATGCAGACATATCCATATTTTTTAACAAAATCCTGGACTAGTAAAAATGCTCAGTTCAGCAACATGAGCTAAGGATTTAATTTCTTTTCACATGGAAAAGAGCTTCAGCAGAACTTGAATTGCAGAAGTGGGTTTCTATGGTCTCTTACATCATATCTAAGCAATTAATTACTTCCAGGCATCCATATGTTAGTTATTAGTGAGGATAATCCATAATTCATGATAGGTATCTCTAATAAGTAATGCTTATCAGTGCATCCAGTTTTAAACAGGGTACCCTTTTTGTGGCAGTTGTTTTATGTACAGCACCCAAACTTTAAAAATCTGGAAACCAGGGCAGCTTTGCACAGAGACTGAAGAAGCTGCTGTTCCCCAAGGTTCCTTCATTCAGAAGGGCTGTCACACCATCCCTCTTTACATGAACAAACGGGGAGGCACCAGAAAGCCATGAGCAGTGTGCAGTAGGTGTCAGTGGACCCCACCCCCGTACTCACTGCTACATGCAAAAGAAGGGCATGGTTGGCAGCTGGGCTGATTGATGATACATCTTCACAAGTGGATTTTGGTGAAGGAAGAAATTCAATTTCTCTAATGGGAGCTCTGCCATTTATGGGAACAAGCTGCCAGTTTTCTGCTCATATCAGGCGACAAGACTGTTGCCAAGAAAGGCTTCCTCCATTTAACAGGAAAGAAGCCTTCAAGACAAATTCTCCTACTAGCAAAAGTCCAGTCAAGGTTAAAGAGAGATAAAGTAACAAAAATTACGAGCCAAACAAGTATTTATCTGTACAAATATATAAAGCCCATCCAAACTGTCAGGCTGGCTTCTGGACTATTCAGCAACCCGAACATCAACAAAATCTGTCACTAATGAGACCCACAGGCACTGGTGCTGAGCATCTTTTAGTACAAAGCTGCTGCATTTCTGACATAGGTTTGAGGTGTGTTGTGTTTAGGCCTGGTGGGTCCTTTTGTCAGCCACACACAAACCGCTCCAGTGTTTTTTCTGTTGTCAGATCTGACTCTGCAGGACCACGAAGCAGTTACTCAAGCCTATCCCAAAATAACCAAGGGTAAAAAAGCCAAATAGCAGCCACTGATGCTTTCAAAACTGCCTTTTTAAAAAGCCTTGAGACACTCACATGGCCCTGATAAATCAGCTGCAAGTTTCATTTAAATCATTAATCTCCCATGAACTGACATCTCTGTCACGAAAATTAAATTTCTAAATAACTGTGAGTTCAGCCTGCAGTAAGCTTCTGCCAGAAGTGATCAGTACAAACAGATTTTACAGAAACAAACAGATGCTGAGAATTCACAAGGATGTATCAGAAAGCTGGTTTTGGTACTCCACGGCCATCAGCTTCTCATCCCTCTGTTGTTTTTCCCAACCCAGCATCAATCGGGCTCACTACTTTAACACTCAATTTTCTGCCTGCATGTCTGGATGCTAAATCAGCTGGTGACAAAATTATTGAAAGAATTCTATTCAAAGACTACCAGATAAAATTTCTGCACTGACTGGCCTGAGACCCCCTCAACTAAAAGCCAATTCTCTGCTTTGTAATTCCTCTCTGCAAAACAGCTATGGAGTTAGGTTTGGCTTTGAGATGGGAAGCCCACACTGGGAGTCTGAAAAACTATCTTTACACAAGTTTTCTTCACATTCAAGATTTATTTTTTTCGATGAAGGCAAATAGATAGAAGAGGAAGAATAAGATTTTTCTTCAGACACAGGATCATTTTGCTTGTTAGTTCTGTGAACGAACGAATTTTCAAGCTACATGTCACAGTTGTTAATGAGACTGTAGTTACCCAGCACCCCTTCTCCTTAGTGTTAAGATCATCAGTTTTATTAGTACAGCTTACAGCCAATTTACTTCAGTTTTGGTACCACGTACTGCTAAAAGGTCTTACTGCAGGAATGAGAACTTTTTCCCCATGAGGGCTCATTATCTCCAGTCCTGCAGCCTGGCAGGTGCCCCACGGCTCAGCCTGTCCCTCCGCTGCCCCATCACGCTGGGGAGCCTTTCCCCGGCGGGCTGCTCCCTGCACGGCCCCGCGGCTCCGCGCCCAGGCCGGGACGCGGGTGCCGGGCAGGCAGCGCTGGCGGCCGCTGCAGGAAGGGAGGCCTCCCCCGCCTGCCAGCGTGCGCCACGAAGGGGACTCTCGGGGAGCGGCCGCGGGAGGAAAGCACCGCGGGGCAAGCCCGAGTGGGTCAGTTCCTCCCACCCCCGGGGCTCTCCCGGCCTCTCTGGGCCGCCCCAGCCCGGCCCGCGGAGCCGCGAGAGGAGCCCGGCCCGGCGGGGCGGCAGGGGGAGCACGAGCACGGGCCGCGGCTCCGGCTGCCAGGAGCGGCCGCCGCAGGAGCCGCACGGGCGACTTCTCGGAGCCGGAGGGAGGCGGCGCGGAAAGCCCGGCGGAGGAGCCGAGGATGCGGCCGCTGCCGCCGGCCTCTGCTTAGCCGCGAGCGCGGCCCCCCGGCGGCGGCTCCACCACCCGCCGCCCCTCGGCGCCGGAGCGCAGGAAGCGGCGCCCGGCTCGCAGGGCCCCCCCTCCTTCTCTGCCCTCCCCGCCCAGCGCAGCGCGGGCGCGGGCGGCTCGGGCCGCCGCGGGAGCAGCAGGCGCTGGCGTCGGATGCCTGCGCTACGCCATCCCGGTGCTGCCGCGGCCTGGACTCCGCCGGGAGCGCGGGCGATCGGCAGCCGCTCCTTTGTGTCCCAGGTCGGTGCGGGGGAGCGGCGAGGGGGGCGCGGGGGCGGTGGGGCAGAGCGGCAGGACCGTGTCCCGACCCCTACCGCAGGACTGGAACAGGCGGCATGCTCGCCGGCATGGCGGGCCGGGGACTTGTTTGTGTCGGGCTGACCCCCCCTCCCCGCACCCCGGCAGGAAAACCTCGGGAGCCTCCCCCCAGCCTGGCTAAGTGGCGTTCGGCTCGGCGGGCTCGCCCCCCCTCCACCGCGGGGCAGAGGACGGTCCCCCCGAGCCCTTGCCGGGGGCTGCTTGTTGCCCCCGGGAGCGGCTCGTGGCTGGGGAAGTTCCTGCCTGGGCAGCGTTTCGCCACCGCTTTTGATTGTTTATCGCTCCGAGGAGACGCCGAAAATAGGTCAGAAAAAATGTCCAGCTCGTCCCCGCCGCGAAGTGCCCGAGTGCCGGGCGCGGTACTGGGACAGCCGGAGGCGGTGCTGCCTTTCCCCTCCTTCCCTTCCTGAGAAATACCGGATTCTCACAGGGTTTGAAACGAAGGGAGGGGGGCGTTATATATTTATTTATATATATATATATATATATATTTGTTTGTTTTTTAATATCGCTTTTTGCGTGCGGTGTGGAAAGTTGCTGACCGAGCGTTAGGAGTAACTGTCAGGAATAACTATTTCCTGGTGCGCCAAGGGCGGCACTGGCGGCTCTCGCCCGCCCGGTCCGAGCGGGCACGGCCCGTGTCCTGCGGAACGCGGGCGGTGCGGGGCAGGGTGCGGGCAGGGCGCTGCGGTCCAGCCGGGCCCTGCCTTCAGCAGATGCTCGTAACCCCTGTTACCGCCCGTGGGATCTCGTCAGGGCTTAGTTAACGACTAGAGTGCTAACAGCAGGATTTGCGTGATCAGTAAGCGCTCTGGTGGAAATAATCTTTCCTTCTTGTATTATTTTAAGCAAAATTTCCAGCAGAACTTATTTGAAAGCTTTATTTGATGAGTATGTGTTAAACATACCATTTGGAAGAGCAGCTGCATAGCATAACAGATCTTAAAAAATTGTAATTGGGGGATTTACAGTCATGTTGATGTTATAACTGAAGAGGTATTTGCTGAAGTGTTTAAGCCCACTTCCCCTTTCTCCTGCTTGCAGTGGATTTTGCTGACTGAAAGGTAACGAGCTACTGTTTGAGATCTTACATTTATCATGTAAATGGGCATAAATGTCTATTTTGTGTTACTGGGATTTGCTTTGTTTTTTAAGTGATTAATTCTATTAGCTTAATGTTGTCTTATACATAGGCAAAGCCTGAGCTAAAATCCACAGGCACCACTTTTTAGTTTGCTGGACCAATAACAAGTAGTGAATGCTACTGCATCTATTACTCTGGAAGGGAATGTATTACATTTTCATCCATTAAGTAGTTCCTACTTAGCATTTTGATTGTGAAGATAAAACTGCTTGGGCCTGTGCTAAGGGATAAATGGCACAGCCCCAACCTGGTTCAGTAAAGCTCTACTTTGCTGGAACATTACAGCTTTTTTACAATGAAAAAGTTTTGGATTTTTGGAGGAGCAAATTATGTATTTCAGCATAGTTTTTATTATTTCATTCAACAATTCATTGCCCATTAGAACTGAAAATACTGTTTTGTAGGAAGTGAACAATAATCCAGGCTCTGGCTGTATCTTTGCAAATACTTTAAATGAATGAAGCACAGAATTGTCATCTTGCTCTGTTTCTTCCATATGACTGTGCCAGTAGCCACAGTCTGAATACCTGCATTTGGTATGTCAGAGCACAGCTATAAATCTTAGTCTGCATTTTCCTTGGATGGACCAACTTGCTTCCCTTTTCCCACCTCTCATTTTTCCTCCTGTAGGTAGCATAAGTCCATTCTTCAGCTTTCCTTCAGTAACTGGTCAGAGAATATGAATTCAAGCTCATTATTTGGAGGGGTTTCAGTGTCCCTTATGTGAAATACGATCCTACAAAGCTGGTTAAGAGTTGACTGGTATAATATGTGAAAATACTATTTTTGTTCTTAAATTAACACTGTATTAATAAAATTGATTTGTTATCTTCACTTCAGATTATGGTCAGTACTACTGGCCTGGGTAAGGTTTGGCATGAATCAGTAATATAGTAATCGGCTGCACACAGCAGCCGAAATCCGTCTTCAAAACTGTGGTTTTGAAAATGTGCCAGACAACCCAGCACATTTGTTGATTCAATTTAATTCCATTGCGATAGAATTTACTTCTGTTTTGAGTTCAGCAAAACTGCAAAAATAACACCTTGGGCTCAGTTTGGATTTCAGAAGACCCCTTCCGTCTCTTCTGAAGCCCTGATGATGGATATGACAGTATTACCAGACATTCCAGTTTTGTGGTTTTAACATTTCACTTGGAAGTACCTGGATGTCAGAGCTCAGTTCCAGGATTGTCTCTGGCATTTTTTTCTCACATAGAAGAATTAGTGAATACAGTTCCCAAGCAGGGAGAGACATGAAAACTGAGATCCATTGCTCTCTCTAGCATTCCCTGTTGACCTCGCTAATCAGTTCTCTGCTGAGAAAGACTCTGACACGTTCTGGTGGACTTGGTTGTGGTTTTCAGACATAAACACTCTCTGACAGGATGACAGCATCAGTATCTCATGCTCACTGGCTTACAGTCTGGTGGTTTGGTGCGAGCTTCTCTTGCTGGAAGTGATTAGATTGAAATATGAATGCCACGGTCTGGTTGGGAAGGTGCATAGGAAAGTAAGCCCTGGCAGAGGGGTGAGGCAGATTATTGTGAATGGCAAGGTTTTGAACTACTGTAGGTGAAGATATGGGAGCCCTGTCTGAACTCTGACTCTTGTACATTTTTTTTCTTTGAAGAGAACCTACCTGTCTATACCAACCTAGGAGGCAGATACCTAAATATTTATTAATGTGATGCTAAGAGTACTGGTGTCTCTTTCCTGGCCTGGGTGCTGTCCTGAACATCTGTGAAAGTTCAGCTTGTACCAAAGATGGATCTCAGTGTGAGAATTATAATCAACGGTTGTGAATTTTTTTTACTGTTGACCTTGTTTCAGTGTTTGAAGTTGTTATTGATAAAGGCCAGTACTTCTCATGCTTGCTTGCTAAATGTTTCATCCTATGCTTTGTGTGTCCCCTTTTCCTCTGTATGAAAAATATAGTCTCACTAGAGCTTTAATTGCTTTCATAACAGGATAGATGAGTAGCACCTGTGTGTTGACCAGCAGTTGTTCCTGATGGATATTTGTTTTGCCAGCCTGCTGTTGTATATCAGGTGCTTCTGACAGGCCATTGGCTCAGAGAGCTTGTAGCCAAAATAAGTATTTCTGGGTCAAGTAACAACACATAAATGCTTTTGGTTAACTATGAGCATAACTTAGAGTTTCTTGAATTATGAATTATTTAATCTTGCCTTTGTTTTCCCTCCTAATGAAAAAGTTTGAAAAATGCGATTTTTTTGGTTACTGAAAACTGTGTAGCAGCCTTCAATTACTTTATATGTAGTATATAGGATCCTATAGGAACTTTCAAGTTCCTATATCCTAGTTATATGGTTTAGCGGTTACAATGGTAGTGCTGGCTTGATGTTTGAACTTAGTGATCTTATAATTCTCTTCCCATTTTGATGATTCTGTCCTGTGACTCTGTAAGTCGCAATCCTGCTGCTTTAAATGAGGAATGAGAGACTGAGTTTAACTGGTCAAATCCACTCAATAGCCACTTTTTTGGTCCTTGTGAGCTTGCTACAATCAGACTATGCTTCTGAATAAAAGCTACTTCTATATTTTTCTGCCACAGGTTGGCAAAACAAAGTATCCTTACGTTCTGCTGACGTTAATGCACCACGTGTTTTCTCTGTGGCAAGACACGTGATTTTATGTTCATTATCCATCTGCTGATTTTGGCCTTCTCTAGCATTTTACTAAGCACCTTTTGAACACATTCATTAATGGGATACATCTCATTAAGTATTGTGTATAGACAATTCAGAAGTATTAACATAGCGGTTAAAAGTATTTATGCATTCATTTCTAGCAAAGGTGGTTGGTATGTTGGTAATGTAGTGTTGCTGATATTTGTAGAAGTCTGTTGTACAAACTGTCTTCCTTGAAGAACAATTCATGGAACCTTTGTGGTAACAAGGATATACAACAAAGAGTATACATGAAAAAAAAACTGAAAGGGAGGAAATAAGTTTGCCATGGTTTGGGGTCAGGAAGAAGTCAGGTGAGCAAATTGTGTTTACTTCAAGCAGGACAGCACTATTCTTGGAAAGAAGAGGCAGAGAAGTAAGGAACAGAATCAAACCTTGCAGAGCTCAACTTACAAGAAGAACAAAAGTTGAAAACGCTAAAGCAAATTGAAATGACATCAATTCTATTTTTTGCTATATGGTTTCAGTACTATTTTTTTTCTGAGTGGATTTTCCGTAGATATTTTGGAATTGGGAACATTATCATTGCAAAAAATCTTGGGCTTTATATTGTGCGAGCAGTTTTGTTGGAAACAAGATACAAAATCTCACCAATATTTCTTACTAAAAATAAATAAAACATGTCCACATTTCTGAATTGCATATCTTGTCTCAGAAAAAAGGAATACATTCATATTTTGCTATTTTTAATTTTCAAATGAAAAGTTAAAAAATTGTTACCTCTAATACTATGTAATTAGAGGTATTATATTTATACGTATGTGTGAATATGGTTTTTTGAATCTCGTTTATAAAATAAATCACAAACCTGTGCACAGCACACCCTCACATTCTTAGAATTAAGAAGAAATCTACAGCATTCGTCAGTTAGTTGTGCAGGAAGCCTTACTCTTGACTTCTGAAATAATAAACTTGTTTGTTTTCCAGATGTAAGTCTGCCCACTATAATCACAACCTTGTTCACGTGCTGTGACCTCATGAATTAATCCCTGTTACTGATCATGCCATAAATCACTGGTTACCTGTTGCATAAAGGATGTCAAGAGAGATAAGTTTGTAGTGCTTTCTAGCCATAAAATAAACTGAATTCTCTTTATGCTTTAGATGATTTTCTAAATAAATGAAGTTTCCCTTTAAATTTTCATATCAGAATGGCTTGCAGTATATCTTTTGTCTTCTTTCTATTGAAATTTACAACAGAAATGTAGTAATATTTGCGCTTCTGCAGAAGAAGCTGTACTTGCTTCCTAGGCTGTCAGTTCAGTTATCACTTGCTGATTTTTCTGCATAATGATTGTGTATTTCCATGTAAAAAAACGTGTAATTAATGCTACTGGGTTTTAGTAGTAGAGGTAGTAGTATTTGTGTATCTAGTGCTTTTAAACTAAATTAAAATTGCTTGCCTGCCTATTTATGTGTGGCCCATCTAGCTTTCTGTAAATGCACATATATATTTTTAAAGATTTTCTGAATTTTTGGGGTAAACTCATGGCGTTATACCAGCTATCAGTTAATTCTAGGGGCCTATGATTTCATGCACCTCTGACCTTCAGTCCCTCACCTTGATGAAAAAATCAGACCAAATTGTGTGAAGGTACTGAGGATACTTGAAGTACTGAGGCAGTGAGGCATAGTAGAAAACGTGTTTCACTGCTTTACGTGTAAAATAGCTTAGAGGAAAAAACCTTGTAAGGGTGAGGTCAATACTAGATCTAAATTTGGAAGTCAAGACTTAGATCTCCAAGTTTGCAGCCATTCTGTTGTGCTGGACTTCTTTTTGTAATGAAAGCCCTTTCTAACGAAAGCTGTTGCTGAGGCAGAAGCTCTGAGCCATAGGGTTTTACCTGCTGTTAATCTTACTTTGCATATTCTTAAGAGACAGCCTCTTCTATGGAAAGTGCATTGTATGTCTCTGAAATTGGATTGAATGCCAGCTAATGCTACAGATGTTTGGGCTGAATTTGGGTTGGTGACTAGAAGCTCTAACAGATGAGTTACCTGCCTTTTGATTCAAATGTGTAAAAGCTGTTGGTGTTTAGCTAAAAAGATGAATTTTCATGGCGAGTCGGTATGGTGAGCTGTCAGTTTGTCCTTCTCAGGTAGGACAGGAAGGAACAATGAGCTATTTGAAAACCAATCAACCATGCTGTCGGCAGGGTGGGGAAAGCCTCTGATGACTTTGGTTCCTGGTTGGTGGCCCTTTTTCCCCTGGATGTGTTATACTGTATTTAATACGTGGTTTTGCTTATTCTACTTTTAGCAAATATGAAAGCAGCATATAAGGGATTTAATGGTTGCAAAATGTTAGTACAAGAATTTCTGACTAAACATGACAAGTAAATGGTAGGAGAAGAGGAGTGAACGAAAACTGTTCCATGTAAAACATTGTCAAAAATTGTTTAAATAGCATTGGTGATAGTACAAGCTAATTCAGAAATCAGTTTGCTGATTTGTTTTGATGTAACCCTTCAAATCTACCCATTGAAGTTACTGAAGGAGATCATTAGATTTGTTTTGTTTCCAGTATGTTATTTTGGAAACAGAACTGTGCCGTTTTAGGTTTGTGTCAGTGTTTTTAGCAGCTTCTCACACATCAGCGTTGTTCTGTTAGTGAAATGCCACACAGGGAGCAGAAGGTGAGAGTGGCATGAAGCCTTCAAGCTGCAAAATAAACAAAGGCAAAACTTGAATTTGGATTTGGTAAGGCTGGTATATTTGTCTTTTAATAGGGACTCTTTAAGCGCAAGGTATTCTGGCACTGTAGTGAGGAGGCAGCAATGCCAGTGCCATGAGAGAGGGTTACGGCCTGTGGAGCTCAGGTAGAGCAGGCTGTGGTAATTAAGGTGGCCCTGTCTCTCTTTCTCCTCCGTGACAGGGAGTGGAAGAGCCCTTCTTCAGCAAAAATTGTTCCTGTCTCTCAATGCCAGCTGTCAGTTGATAACTGCAGGCAGAGAGTGTTTCTGGGCCTGTTGGGACAAAGCTGCTGAAAGCTGCTCTGCTTTCCATCCTTCGGTGCCTCCTTCATGAAAGAAATGGTCTGGATTGCCAGGCAGGGTTCCCAGGTGAGAGGTTTCCTCCCTGGGAAGCCAGGCCTGTGAGTAGGGAGCAGGACGTGCCCTATGGAACAGGGTAGAGGTTAGACTGGGCTGTCGCTGGGGCTCTAGGCTTGTGTCCTTCCATGGAGGAAGTGGGGCGGGAAGGGATTGCTGTTCAGCTTTTGAGGTGAATAGAAGGAAAGAATGGAGGATAAAAATACTTACTCGGGAATGGCTGTGAGAAGGGGCAGTTTCTCTCACCTTGCCACTCTTTGCTTTGCTGTGCCAAGGCTGTGGCTTATGGAGGAAGGCAGGATAAGGGTACAACTGGCCAGGGAACTGCTGTGCTGTGCTACCGCTTGATTCCCTTCCCCGTGCTGCAATGGCACAGCTATTTGTGGAGCTGTGCTTTGAAACCGGATAAGGAAGTGATCTGATCAAGCCCTGCAAAAATAGATTATTCTAAAACAGTAACTAATTAATTTTAAAATGCTGTCCCACAAGCACTGTGTTGGCAGTGTTGTGGGGGCGATATACTGCTGCTATGAAGATGTGAATGAGCACCTGGGATAGAAACTTCTGAAGCTGTTGCTGGTGTGGAAGATTTCATTTAGTTTCACAGGCAAAGTTGGCTTAAATTCTTGATTTGCCCTTCCTCGCTTCTTCAGGGTTAGATGTTAATGTAGGTGTACTCTTTCAGGTAGATCAGTGCAGCTGTTTGTGGAGCTGTATTTAAATCAGTGAAATGTTGCTGTTTAAATTATTAAAAAAACCAAAACAGCAACCTCACAAAATTTACAAAGTAACCTCCAAAATAGCTGTAAAGGTTTTTTTTAGTGCTGCTGGGCTTTTTGCCCCCCATGACTGCCAGTACAATTGCAGAATTGGCTGTTTGTGGCATACGTGCAAGCAAGTCTGCAAGGGTAATGGAGAGAAATAACTTAAAAGACTTTACTGCTCGTGATATGCAATGTGCTATTTTTCTCGTGGTGCTTACTGACATCCAGTCTTCCTTGTATGCTGAGCTCTGCTCAGTTTGTTCAAGCTACCATCACAATTATCTTTGATCAATGTTGTCTTTACTTGACATTTGTTTCTTCAGAAACTTCTTTTCCTGAGTATTTGTCAATAAAAAAAGCACTGTATGTACTGTGTTTATTCCCTTCTCTTCTAAAACAGCTAAAGGAAAGAAGGGAGTGATTTAATTTTATTGTGTTTTTTTTCTTGGAGGGGGGAGTGTGTGTTACTTGTTTGGTTTGGTTGTTGGGGTTTTTTTTTGCTGTTGGGTCAAATCTGTTTTGCTTCAGCCTTCAGTAGTAGAAAAGAGAGTGGGGGACATCGAGGATAGAGCATTAAAATCTTGTGCTTGACTTGTTGGAGTAATAATCATGTAAACTTCAAAGTTTAGATATGTTTCGACTTAATGCTCTTAGATTTGGAGGTGAACAGCACGTAAGTTGCTGGAGATGCTATCTGGGGTTACAGAGAGAAATATATGGCTCTTCCTTACCTGGTCAGTATTAAGATAAGCAAGCATCGAGAGAGCTTAAAATCTTTGGCCAAATTGACATGTTGGTGTTTGTTTGCTACAATATGTTTTTGAAAAGCTTTAATGCACATTCTGAAATACTTTTCTATGACATCATTAGGTCATTGCTTGCAGTGGTAGTCTAACTAATTGTCCTTCAACTTTACAGTTGTATCATTCAACCATAACTAAATTGCACTTCATACTAGAATAATATGGATTTGACTATAAAATTAATACATGTTTTGTGTAACAGAAGAGTTGCAGAGAGGGTCTTAGAAGACTTATGGTCAGAAAATCATCAACAAAGAAAGAACAAAATAAAAATCTGACTTTTCTCTGATGGGTATTGAATAAAGACAGGACAGATATAAGAAACTAAAAACAGTGTTATATTTCTAGAGTTTTTAGGTTTGGGGTGTTTTTTGCATTGAAAAATTAAAGAATCAAACTTTTAACTTAGATTTATGTGCTGTAATGCTTACCTCAATTAATTTTGTTAAAGTGGTAGGAAACTGGAAGCCAGGCTACACGGAAATTGGAAATAGTGTGGCCAGCGGGACCAGGCCAGTGATCATCCACCTGTACTCAGCACTGGTGAAGCCACATCTCAAATAAATACTGTGTTCAGTTTTGGGCCCTCGCTACAAGAAAGACATTGAGGTGCTGGAGTGTGACCAGAGAAGCACAACAAGCTGGTGAAGGGTCTGGAGACCAAGTCTTATTAAGGAGCAGCTGAGGGAGCTGTGGTTGTTTAACCTGGAGAATAGGAGACTCAAGGGAGACTCTGTCACTCTCTACAACTACCTGAAGGGAGGTTGTAGCCAGATGGGGGTTGGTTTCTTCTCCCATGTAGTAACAAGTGACAGAGTGAGAGGAAATGGCCTCATATTGTGCCAAGTAATGTTTAGACAGGAAAAATTTCTTCACTGAAATGTGGTCAGGCATTGGAACAAGCTGCCTAGGGCAGTGGTGGTACCACAGTCCCTGGAATTATTAAAAAAAATGTGTAGAATTGGCACTTGAGGACATAGTTCAGTGGTGAAGATGACAGTGTTAGGTTAAGGGTTTGGATTTGATGATCGTAGAGGTCTTTTCTAACTGTAATGATACTGTGATTCCATGAAAAAAAATTACATCAAGGATTATATTTTTAAAGATGTAGTAGCCAGCCCCAAATCAGCTGACTTTTTAGTGGGTTATTAACATTAGATGTTGAAAAATAAAATAGCGTTTGATAGAGTACTCCTGCATATTTCTGAAAGAACTTACATTTGTAAGAAAATCCTGGCAGTCACTGTTTTTCTGTGTTGACCCATCCAGCCTATCACCACAGATGCTATTACTGTAGGATATACCAAGGAAATGGTTTTGTGACCACTGATCCTGGATCAGATTTATTATCAGATTATCCCCTAATGTAACTGTGATCAGGCAGCCAAGCTATCACATTTCTTAAGTTAATAAGAGTGTGCAATATATCATTTGTGCTGACTTAATGCCTACTGTGGGAGGAAATACAGTAACTATTTGGCATAAAGCCTTCCAATACAAAATCAACCCATCAAATCTAAACTGTATTTACTGTCTTGTCAAAGCATGACCTAACAGCAGGTATCGGAACAATGACTCAACTCTGTAAATTGTGATGTTTTGTATACAAAGGACAATAATACAGAATTATTACCTATTAAAAATAATTTACTGATCATATACAGTTAGATTTATTTTTCATTTCTCTTGAAATAAAAGCTTTATTTTTTTGACGGTAGGTTTGCTTGGGGTGAGACAGAAATCGCAACTTTCTTTTGGAGACTCTTTTGATTCATAAAATATGGCAGAGTAATGACATTAACAATCATTGCAGACATTTTAATGCCACATTCATTCACCCATATAAAATTATTTTTCATTTAATAACATTGCTTAGGACATGGGATTCAAAGAGAGGGAGCTTTCTTCCTTTGTATAAATAAGAAAATGAAGTATATTTTATGTACACTTAGACAGACCCTTAATGTTTCATGAAGAACGTATTCAGTTGGGCAGAATCAAATTAGTTTAGTAAGCTTCCCTCTCCTACTTTATTAATTCTTACCTGGTGCATCCTTCATAAATTTTTGAGATTATGAGAAGGTGAATGTATTAAGCTATGGAGTTTTGTTTTTTAAGTGAAAATACTGCAGCCTGCAATTTATCATTTGTTTGGGTTTTTTTAAATTTACTGTAAGATCCTTATATGCTTTTTATATAAAGTTCCAAAAGACTTTTATTTGATTATTTAGAGTAAGCGCTTCATTTTGCTTTTTCCCCTATATTGCTCTTTGAGTGGATTGTTAGGAAAAGATAGGTTGTGAGTTCATTGATGGAAGATGATAAGTGAAACAAGGAATTAATTTACAGATTTATTTCTACATTTGCAGATGTATTTCTAGATACATTACTTCTGCTGTAGTTAGATGTAGTTATTTTCTTCACTATTTTTGAGGTAGCTCAGCTTTACTGCTGATTTACATTGTCTACTCTCCTTGGTTCTTAGTATGAGTGTGTGGTAGTATTTGGTTCATTTTTCTCACTCAGCCAGTGCATGGGACCAAAGTGGGACAAAGCGGCTGGCATAATGTGGTAGCACATATCCTGAACTGCTACTGCTTTTCGTCAAAATGCTCCATTTTAGCTGTTTCTGACCCAAAAGCAGTCACATTTGTGCCAGTTATTTCATTGTCTTTTAATCATAACTTTTGAAATGTGAATTTTGTTTTAAGTGTAAGTCTTTGTAAAAGGCAAATAAAACAGTTTGGTTTGCTTATGTTCTGTTTCCATTTTCTTTGCAAATTACTATTGAAACCATTGCTCAGTTCTACCTAGTGTGAAAGGGGAGAAGGGATCTCAGAGATGATGCAGTTTATGTTCAGTGTAAATTGTTGGCTGAAGAGAGAAGACACTGAAGTTAGTGCCTGTACTGGGAGGAAAAATTCAGAAATCTGCAAACATTGGGTCTGTTTTGCAGCAGGGATTGTGGTGGAGGGGGGAGGACACGTTGATAAGACAGTGAGCTTTTAACTGTACTGCTCACAGAACTTTTCATGTTAAACTTTTTAATGAGGAAGCTTAGAAATAACATGTCATTTGTCAGACAGACAAAGCCCAATGTTAACATTGAAGGGAATAAGCCTAATAAATGTTCAAGATGAATTATTGTATCATGGGTATGATCTATTAATAGGGGAGAAAAAAAGAAATAAATGCAACATCTTAATGACTTCTGTGCTCAGTGGGAATAATCAAGTTGTCAGCTCAAAGTAGTGAGTGTGTTGTTTTTATCAGTGTGCTGCATAGAGGACGAGATATTGGTGCTAAATTTAAAGCAAAAAGTATGAAAAATTGAATTTTAATGCCTGATTAAGTTTGTTGTTTGTATAGCCCATTTAAGTGCCATAGATATCTTGCATTAGCTTTGTTAGAATCAAACCTCGTGGTTGATTGGGAAGTAGTTTAGGCTTAGAGAACCAGGCATGATGAAGACTTTAATAGTTGAGTTTTTGCCCTGAACCCATGAAATTAGGTCACTGTTCAAATTACATGTGGTTATTTACTTCACATAATTATTTATACCTGTGAAGCTTTCAAAAAAGTAAATCAATAAATCCTGATAAAAAGCAGTCTGTTCTGAAGTATTTTTCTAGTGATGGTCTTGTTGTCTTTTTAAAATTGGGTAATGAATTGAATAAGGTCTCTTAGATATTTCCACTTGAGGGATTTGTTTGTTTGTTTGTTTGTTTCCTTGTTTTACAACATGATGATTATGCAATTCAAAATTCAATTACCAGTTCTTTTCTACCCCCTCACCTTTTTAATTATGGAAAAGCAAGGTTTATTTGTAGTGCTGGGAAGCTCTAGTCTCAACCAGAATACTGTGATACCATGTGCTGCACAGCTGCGAAAGGATTTCAAAGGACAGGAGGAGTTATGCTTGATGCAGTAGTCCAGGCTCTCTCTGCAGGGGATGTAGAGAGGGAGCTGAAATGATCAAAATAACAGGCTGGTTCTTTGCAGCACCATGCTGAACTAGTACATGCAGTGAATTATGCTTTTTCAGCCTCACAGTAATTAAAATAAAAGAGGATATTAGCTTGGGTGAGTTTTGGCTGTATGGATAGATGGGACATATTTCTAATCACATGCAGAAAAAGTTGGCAGGTCTTCTGCATAGTCTTGCCAAAGTCTATGAGCACCTAGAGAAAACTAAATGAAAAATATTGTCTAGGTTTACAGTCAGATTGTGCTAGTATGCACACTCAGAAAGTGGGCATTAGGAATAGCCTTGCTGGTCAGGTCAAGAACTTTGTTTTCGCCACACTAAGTTTCAGCTGCAAACAGTGTCCAAGAAACAGCTAAAATTGGAATTGAAGGCAGTTCTCAGGTGGGGGGACAAAGCTGTGAGTCATCAGCACGGAGATAAATGGTGACTGAATTTCTGTTGGCAGGTGCTGGGTCTCTGAGCATAAAGGGGAAGAAGACGGGTAAAAAAAGGTCAGGGATGGAGGTGTACAAAGCTCCTACGGTAACTTAGAGGAAAAATATTACTTGAAGAATGTTAAATGAGCAGCTAAAAGAAGACAAGGAAAGTGAACGCTTTGCTTTATTTTCATGTGCAGATTCTGTAGTTTTGCTTTTGATTTCCACTGGATATAAAATACTAAATCTAAGGCTGGAAAAGATTGTGTGTTCTCTTTCTCTCTCTCTTAAAAAGGAACTTAGTCCTCTTTAAAAGGGAACTGGTATGACATAGGCTGTAATGCATTGTTAAACAGATAGAATAAATGTTGGTGCCATTTCTATGCAGTCTTATAGTATCAGGATTTTACTCTGTCATTATTGGTAATTTATGGTATCAAAGATAGAATACCACACATGACATGCACAAGTGAATTCTATTTTAGAAAATTCCAGATAATGTATTTTTTTATGCTCTGCTTTCTCTGTTTTCTTTGCTCTGAAGCTGAGACAAAACCAGTTAAGTTTCACAGCTTGCCTGCACAAGCTGTGATAGATTTTGTGTTTGTATTTCTTTGAAACGTACATACAGAAAGGATGCAAAGTTCCTCTAGGAAGGGAGAGCTAAGAATTCTCTTTTCTATGTGTTTGGAATCTAAAGGTCATCAGATAAAAGTGAGATTTTGGATTTTTTATTGTGTTTTTTTAAATAAACAGTTTTAAGGTAGTGCTTGATCAGGACAGGGACAGTTGTGGTGTTGACTGACCTTTAATGTTTGCTCTAAGAAAGTGAGTTTTTGGTCTTAAGGCTCTCCTCCTTGTCCCCTGAATTTTGTTTCCTGTGGAGAAGGGACATAAGATTTACCAGGAGAATCTCATCAGACCTTTTTCTATAAGTTGTCTCCTCCCTGGTAGCTATGTAAGACTGCGTGGGGGCATGAGCTGTATTTGATGACTCAGGCCAGAATATCTTCCTACCTCTTCATTGCTGTATTGCTGCTGGTGAGCTTAGAGCCTTTCTGAAGATTGGGGAGACTGTGGGGTGGCTGGGGAGGTACCAGAGTCCTCTGGGAGCTGAATTTTAGAATTCCTAGGTGAAGACAGGGATAGTTTGACTAGACATGGCAGTGTCAGCTTTGCCAGAGCACTGGCTTCATGAGAGGTTCTGTTTTTTTACTTTATTTTGTAAAAATAGTTATCAGACTACTACACTTGCAAAGAGCTGAAAATTACAGTGCAGGGCCCAAGGGCAGATTGGAGAATGCTCATAGGCAGTACATGTATGACTGTTGGAGAGGTCATGATAAAGGTTGTTCTTAGGATGCGAGAAAAGGGAACAAATAACATGAGTACTGAAAAGTTCTAGAGATACAGCTGTTAGTAAAACATTTGTTTGCTTGTTTGTTTTTTAGTTGGAGCAATATGTTTCCAACAGCAGTAGTGAAGAACTGGAAGACTGGTTGATTAACATACTAAAATGGAGTATTTACCAGTGCAGGTAAGACATTCTTTGAACATCTTTTTGCACTTTTGTTTCTTAGTGTTGTGTTGCATTTCCCAATACAAGTAACTAGATTAATGGCAGCGTTACAGAAGCATTTCTCTGAAAACAAAGCTGGTTTAGGAGGATTCTGTCTCTTTAGTGCATTCTCAAATGCTCCGATGTGGCTGCTGTAAAGTAGCACTAATATGCTCAATTTAGAAAAAATATAGACTCAGGAAACATTTTTTCCTTCAGATGGACCTTTAAAATCTGATATCCTGTGATCTATTTTGTATTGTGGCCTCAGGAAAGATTAGCTTGGATAACTAAAGAAGTGGTGAGCGAATGTGGGGAGAGCATGGACTGGCCACAATATGTAGGAAATTTTTCAGCTTGGGAAAATAAATAAACCCCCAGAAGTGTGAAAGAAAGGTTTGGCCCTCAACTTAGGATCAAGTGGCTTTAACTGATATTTTAACTATTGGAGATGTTTACTCTCAGTTCTGTAGATACTTTTGAATAGTGAAATGTTTTGATTATAAATGTTAAGTAGCTACCAAAAGTTTAGAAACCTTCTGTTCTGTGTATTAGGGTGTTCTCATGTATTATCAGACCTTCTGAAATGGCTTTATGTGCTGCATTAAACTCTCTTTGTCATATGTGGAGTGCTCCTACTGAAGGATTCTTTTGCTTCTTACAGGCAGACAGAACAAATGTGCAGTTTAATAGCTTAGTTTCTGAATGCTAATGATGCACTTTGAAATACCACAATAAACTCTTTAAGTATTAAAATGAGTTGTGGAATTTTGATGTAATTAAAGTTTCTGAAATTTTAGCTGTAAATTTGAAAGGAATCTATATAAATACATACTTCTATATGAGTTTTTTATTGGCTGATTTTTTTTGTATGATTAGCGTACAAAATTTAAGACTTTGTCCAAGTTGAGTTTCTCTTTTAAAATATTTAATCACTGCATAACATTTTCTATTATATAGTTCACAGAACACTGTTTTCTTTCGCACTGATATGAACAACTTGCAGAAAAGTCTGTGGTTTGTGTCAGCCTAGGGCTTCTCCCAGTTTAAGGTACACGTGGAACAAGCTGATGCTCTACAATGAAAAAGCCATTCTCAGTAGTCAGGTGACAGACTGCAGCCCCAGTTACCTGCAGCAGTGCTTGCTGGGTGTGCTGTTCTGTGAACTGGGCCTCACATTTCTTACTGGTTTTGCAGTTGATCCTGGAATGTGGCACGGATGCTGCTTTTCCGGATACTGTTGATAGCAAGGGCTGTGTTAGTGGATTAAAATATATGGTGATGTGTCATGCAATCCTGTGTTTGCTGGACCTTGTTCTTGGTCTGCAGGGAAAAATTGCCAGCCCAGGTGATTTTTTTAGTGGGCTGGTTGGGGGTGCTAAGTAAGCTTGATAGAGGAGGGAGGGAGTGGCCCCAGCTAGAGCTGTATTAGACACAGTAGGAATACCACAAGTTCACTGGACAACCCTTTTGGCAGTTATGCAAGATATAGCTCTCTTAGCTTTTTTTGTTTAATTAACTCGTTCATAAAATGGACCTTTGAACTTGTCTAATTGGACTAGTTCTGGATTGTTTTGAGTTTTCCTGCTGGAGTCTGGAGGGACAACTCTTGCAGGAACAGTCTTCCCTTTTCTCAGTGGAGGCAAACTGTTCAGGGATGTAGCACCACTCATTGTGCCAGGAAGTCAGAGCCATGTGATGTCTTCTTCACACTAGAATGTAGTTTCATTAAAATGCAAACTGGATGAGACTGCCCCATGGCATCCTTACTTTAAGTCCTTTCGCTTTTTCCTGAGTGTTTTAAAGTGGGTTCCTTTTTGAGATATTGGACAGTTTCATGCACAGCCCACAGGATTTGTTGCTCAACAGCCCAGGGTCTGGAGCTCTGCTGTGCAGCAGCTCAGGTTCCATTTACAGAACATATACTTGCACTTTGGTAGGTGGTGCCCATGTGATAACGTGGTATGGCAACCCCAGAGAATTAGAGTGCAGAACATCTTGATTATAGCTTTTAAGACCACTGATGACATCCCTACTCAGTTCTATAGACAAAGCAGTGGAAGAGGGAATTGCTACAAAGCCCTGTAGGTTATCAGTGCCAGTCCTAACACTGCAGTCTGTAGCAAAACTGTGACATCATTCAGTTAATCTCTTGACTTTCGGATTGAAATTTGAATGATGACAGGATTTGTAGGCAAGCCGGGTTAACAGCATGATCTAGATGCTGTAGTAGGGGCCCTTGATCCGAGTTCTTCATGTTGTCCTAACAGCTTCAGCAGCAAAATTCGTTTTCCCCTGTCCACTGTTACTTCAGTAACATACTGTTTCTGTGTTTTTGTAAAGTCCTTGCAGGGTCCCTGTATTGGCTCTTAGACCAAGGTCAGAATTAGCCTCTTGTTTATAGTTAAAAATCTAGACCTGTGCTGTGGGGGCTGAAGCCTTCCAGCTCCTCTAGAGTGAGTACAGAGAGGTAAATCTTACCTTAAGTCATATGCTAAGATAACTTAGCTGGTAGGCTAGAGGTTGCCCCTAAAGGTAACTTGCTTTCAGGTGCTGTGGTAATGACATTTTTTGCCAGCTATTCTGTTTCAGTCTCAATAGTACTGCTTGCTACTTCACAAACACCCAAATGCATGTTGAAAATTTTAGAAACAAAACCCCCCATAATCCATTCAGGCTCCAGACAGGTAAGTTTTTTCAATGTTTACTGCTTCTGCATTAAACCCAGCAAAAATGTGCTAATATGCATAAAAGATAGTCTAATCTAGTTTTTTTCGTTAACTTAGTCCTCAAAACAGACAGTAGTTTCAGGAACTGTTAAGTTTAAAGGCAGGTGTTCACAGAAAGTGTAGTCTGTTTTATTAATCTAGTTGATATTGTTGAAGGAAAATCAACAGAACTTGGTAAAGTCTAAGGATTTTAATTTAGGTATCAGCAGGCAGTTGTAAATTAGCAGGAACTTGCCAGTCTGTGAAGATGACAGTGAGTATTATTAACACCTTACTCCTAAGAAAAAATTGACTATAAATAGGCATGTTTCCCTCCTTAATTCCTACCTTCCCTCTAGAATCTCTCCATCCAAAACCCTACATGACCTGGTCGGACACTTTCTCTTTACTGTTTGGCTATGCTGTTATTCAGCTCTCCCTGTGTTAATGCCAGCACTGAGGCACTGCTACCTGCATGGTCATTCTGCATCAACAAGGGCTGGAAGCAGCCTATCCTCTCTTATCTCCTTGTTTTCAGTATTTTTCCCTATTCAGCCAAGTACCAGAGCAGACCTGCAGGTATCAGTAGATGCCAGAATTGTATTATTCTGACAATGTGTTGTGATGGTTCTGTGATAACATTTAATTCCTTCACAACAAAGATAGAAGTTACTCTGGACTGGATTTGGTACAACCTATATTATTGTTTACCTCAGGGTCTGCATGTTTAAGAAGGGTGTGCAAAATTGTATATAAGCATTGTCCTTTGTAGGATCCAATAGACATTATCTCCAGCTTGTGTTCTAAATAGTGTTTTCTGTTTGTTTTCAGTAACTGAGGTGCTGACAAGTTTTAACTTCTTCATCCTTATAAACATGAGTGAAGTTCAGGCTATGGTAGAATTCTCCGTGGAGCTCCACAAATTCTTCAATGTTGATTTGTTTCAAAGAGGGTAGGTAGTGCGTTCTTTCAAACTTTACTGCAGTGCATGGCTGATGTTGGAAAGACCTTAATGGGTACTCTGTCATGAAGTGTTGCTTCATGTGTTACTGTTTTTATAGTGATTTGAAGTTTTTTTTATTCCTTATTGGTGTTACGACCCACCCCCCCGAAGGCACAAGTAAGTCGTGTTCTTGCCAGTAGATCCCTTGGGGTAAATTGGAGTGAAAGACACTGTATGACTGGTGTTTGTATATATATACATGAAGGATTTATTTTAGAATAATTTGGTTGCAATTGAAAGCAGGTATGTGGCCTAATGTTGTTATTATCTACAGTAATATGGCAATATGACAGCACTTAAGAAAATATGTAAGTGAAAAGAAAGAAAGGATAATAGTAAGAATGTATCACCACCCATAGACTTTATTGTTGTGGTTTAGTTGTCCATTGGCCTAAGTGGTTATTTGAAGTCTTGATCTATCTTGTTCTGTTGGGCATGGGGGAAGAAGCCCATGAAAAACAAAATCTGATGGATTAATATATGTTCAGGCCAGATGGGAATGCCTAGTACCTCCCCTGGGTGGGGGCAGTTTTCAGTCCTCTGGTGAAAGGCCTCAGAAAATGATTCTGGGAGTGCTTTGGGGATCTTTGATGGTTTATGACCCCTTCGAAGACATGGCAGCTGCCTCTCATATCAGTGCAGTTGAGCCAGTTATGCTCCATCAGACCTTCCCCAAGGAAGGGGAAGTTAGACAACTGAGCAGAGTTGGGTAAGGGGCAACAATTACCATGACAAAAGGCACCATCTCACCCAGCTTTGGCACACTGAAGCTTCCACAATTGTTTTAAGTCATTAACCATTAGCAGTCCAGTCTCTCATGTTTGGGAAGTCGTATTCTTTCTAGGAATTGAAAGTAAGTACTCAAGTAATCTGGCTTAAAACTTTAGTTGTAATACGGTATGTTTGTCTAATTGGAGAAGAGGGGAAACCTGTAGATATGGAGAGTATATTATATTCTTATCCAGGCTTTTACCCTTTTGTATCTTAATTTCTGTAATCCCTTTTGTTTGAAATATGATAGATGTTTCTCTTGAATCTTTTAAAAATGTTATTGCCCCAATTAACTTACTCATTTATCAGTTTGGGACTGGAGAACTTCACCTACTTCTCTCTTCGTACTATGCTGTGCCTCCACAGTTACACAGGACTCCATCCTGCCTCATTAGACTCTTTTCTGACTCCACCTGGACTCAGTAGAAGTCTTTTTCACATTCCTTTCATTTAATATTACCTGACTGTCCCAGATTACTTTCCAAGGTCCTTGTTTCCCATGGCTGTGCAGGAAATAATGCTTTGTAGCTTATTTTCAAGTTATTAGAGGTTTTGGTCATCTCCTGTTGTGGTACATTGCCTTTCTGTCAATCTTCCAACAGACTACAGTAAAAATACTTGTTAGTTCTTACGATGTTTATGTTAGATAAGTTTAATTGAGGCTGTGTCAGTGCTTACGGAGAGGGGACAGT
Organism: Corapipo altera; assembly: GCF_003945725.1. Lineage (NCBI taxonomy): Eukaryota > Metazoa > Chordata > Aves > Passeriformes > Pipridae > Corapipo > Corapipo altera. The sequence continues at coordinate 5,949,753 of NW_020884890.1, forward strand.
ATATATCAGTGTTGATTTATGATAGCTCCTTTTTCCAAAACATTGTAGAATAATTTTCCTTAGGAACATTTTAGTAATAGGAAAATACAGGCTTGTTTTTAGTCTTGTCATAATTCAAGGTGTGTGTGTGTGTGGCAGGGTATTGTTTTTGTTGGGGTTTTGATTTTTTTCTTTTTTTTTCTGACGTGATGAGTTGATGAAAGTTAACAGGATAATTTTATTGCTTTGGGATGCACGTAGTTCTTTCACCTTGTATTAGCCCTCTGAGATGGAGATTTTCAGCAAGAGTGATATAAAAAAAGGTAGCATTGGAAAGGAGCTTAGGAGAAAGAGGCATAAAATAGTTATGAATCATGTCTTGGCTAGCTAGCCTCCATCTTTGCCATTTAACTGTTAGTTCTCATCTGTATTTTATTAAAGCTAATTTTTCTCTAAATTTGACATACAACTGGTACTGACAGAAGTTATGACCCATTATGCTTGCTACTATTTGCAGTCAAAGTATATGCAAAAAACATCTATGTCCCCTTTTTAGGAAAAATCGTAATTTCACTGTTCATTGGAAGAGGAGGATTAAGGAAGGCCTAAGAGGTCTGGGAATATTCTGAGAATATTCTAATTACTTCAGCAGAAAAGCACTGTCTGTTGAACTGTAGCCTTTTTTAATCTCTTGAATTAGTGGGGAAGGAGGGGGTAGAACATGGCAGCATGTTTACACTCCAATAGAGAACCTGAACAGAAGAAAGTGTTTTGATTGTCTTAACCTTACAATTCAAATGATTCCTCAGTAAGGTAACTGAGAAGCAAAGCACAGCAATATAATTACCAGTGCTTTACTTGGCATGTTTCTTTTTAGCTTACTCTTGAAAAAGCAGTAAATTCACAGGGCAAGTTTGGAGGGTGGAATGCTGACATAATGAGAAACGTGACATGAGGAGATACTGCCTCTCTGGTTCAAGCTGAATCTTTAACTCTGGGCATGTTCCCTTAGAAATTAATGTCAGGAAGAAGAGAGAGTTTCCAGAATAATTTGAAAGACCAAGAAATGCGAGTATTGCAATAAATTCAATTTGGGTAAATTCTAGTATTTTTCTAGGGAAGTGTCGTTGTATTTGTTTGAGACAGGATGTAATACTTTCACTGCTGGAGGAACTCTGGGAAATAGATTGAATGAGCAGAAAAGGAAATCTTTAGTTTCATTATTGGCTTCCTATTTTTGAGCTGCCGCTGTGTTTCTCTCACCAAAAATCAAGTACAGAATTGATTGTATTCTGTGTTTGTTTTGGATTGTGTTCATTCAAGCCTACTGAGCCTAGCATGTCTGATGTGTTAGAACCATCATGACCTTCTGAATTATATGGGATAAAATGTCGGCTATTGTAATTAATCACATTGAGTTCATCAAGCTCCTTCTTAAAACTTGGTAGATTTTTATCCACACTGTTCTCTTGGTGAGTGAATGCATATTCTCACTTGTTTGATTATTGGAGACGTCATAATTTCCAGCCTAAGTTTCTGTCTGATCAGTTTTGGTTTTTCTTAACAGCTTTGTCATGTGCTTTGAATTAATCTGTCAGTCTGAAAGTTCACCCTGAACTATTTTTAGATGTTAGTCTTTCGTCCCTTTTATTAAGTATGAACTGACCGAGTTTGGTCATTGGAATTCATGGCACATTCTCTACTACCTTCCCTGTAGGGTCCACATACCCCAGTATCCAATAAAACCCATTTTTCTCTCTTCCTACTTTTATAACTGTTTGAAGAAATCTGCCAACTATGTCATATTTTCTTGGATCTGTATCTGCAGTGACACTACAGTTGCCAGAAGCACTTATGACTGTTTTTACACTTAACAATTAAATTTGGTACTTAAGGAATGAATGACTAGAAGCAGTGTTGATGTCCCTATATCTGTGTGGTCCCAAGGTTACTTCAGAGTAGATTTTCATCTCGTTCTCTGGACCAGATGTTTTGTGTCATGAGTGTATTTTGAAGCTGTGCATATCAGTAGTTGGTTCAGACCTCTTTGTCCCCCCAGGGCTTGAGGTGCATTTTGTGACAGGTAGATTAGAGTAGTTTAACTTCCTTCAGGAGTCATCCAGGTTCTCTGAGTGGAAAGCTCTCAGGGAGCTGAACCAGCTTACAGCAAACCAGAGTCATTGGGGAAAGTGCTTCAAAACCACTCTGCTAATCTAACCCAATTAGTAGTGCAGACTGAACCAAAATTTCTCATAGTATTTAACTCAAGATCAGATTTATCTGAAGGGTTATAACCATATTATTCTCCTAAGTAACCTATTTGCTTTACTTTTAGGTAATTGTTATTATTCCAAGGAGGGGAAATAGTACAGACACTTAATTCTAGTAACACTACTTGTCTGGATGCATGGCTCCCTCCTTCTTACCTAGTTCAGGAAAGGTTGTCCCTATGTCATGGTTCTAGTGTGTCCCTGTATTCTGGTGGTTAACTTCTGAAGGTGGCACTGTAGCTGTAAGTTGAAAAAGTATGTGGTAATAATAGTTAAGTAGCATCCTTATCTAATACAGCTATTTCATTGTGTTTTCTTATAACTCTGTGTCGCTTGCTTAAAACCCAACTTGCTCCAGGTAGTTCCATTGGTTTATTTTTATCTGTTGTTACAATCAAATAAGGCTTCACACAATTTTTATTTTGAACTAGTGGGATGTAATGATAGGAATATTTGCCCAAATAGTGATTGATATGTGAGTATTGTGTGACAAAATGAATAAAAGAAATGTAATTTTTTGGGACCTTTGAGAATGATGGTTTGAGATAGTGAGGCTTCAGGCTATTTTGTCGTCTTAGCTCATAAAAACTCCATTAAGGTTTGGGCTCTGTAGTACTGACCTTTTATAAATACAAAGGAAACATAACATAGCTTGACTGTACAAGAGGAGAATGAGTTTAATGGAAAACTGGTTGGATGATTGGGCTCAAAGAGTTGTGGTCAGTGGTGCCAAGTGCAACTTCGAGCTGATGACCAGTGGTACGTCTTGTGGATTGATACTGACTTGGTAGTCTCAGCAAGTTTTTCATAGAATCATAGGATGGTTTGGGTTGGAAGGGACCTTAAAGATCATTTAGTTCCAACACCCCTGTTATGGGCAGGGACACCTTTTACTAGGTTGCTGAGGGCCCCATCCAACCTGGCCTTGAACACTCCCAGGGAAGGGGCATCACAACTCCTATGGGCAATCTGTGCCAGTGCCTTGCTACCCTCTGAGGTAAAAGAATTTCTTCCTAATATTTCATAAATTACTTGGACTCAGGACTGGAAGGGATAGTAAGCAAGTTTGCAGATGACACGAAATTGAGAGGAGCTGTTGAATCTCTTGAAGGCAGGGAGGCCCTGCAAGAGAGACCTTGACAAATTTGAGGACTGGGCAATCACCAACCATAGGAAGTTCAACAAGGGGAAGGGCCGGATTCTGCACCTGAGATGGGGCAACCCTGGATGTTCATACAGGCTGGGGAATGAGGATCTGAAAAGCAGTGCCAGGGAAAGGGACCTGGGGGTCCTGGTCAACGGCAAGTTGAATCTGAGTCAGCACTGCCCTGGCAGCCAGGAGGGCCAACCATGTCCTGGGGGGCATCAGGCAAAGCATTGCCAGCCAGTTGAGGGAGGAGATTGTCCTGCTCTGCTCTGCACTGGTGCAGCCTCACCTTGAATACTGTGTGCAGTTTGGGCACCACAATGTAAGAAAGATATTAAGCTCTTAGAGAGTGTCCAGAGGAGGGCAACGAAGATGGTGAAGGGCCTTGAGGGGAAGCCATATGAGGAGTGACTGAGGTCACTTGTTGTGTTCAACCTGGAGAAGAGGAGACTGAGGGGAGACTTCATTGCAGTCTACAACTTCCTCATGAAGGGAAGAGGAGACACAGGCACTGATTTCTTCTCTGTGGTGACCAGTGACAGGACCCGAGGGAATGGCCTGAAGTTGTGTCCGAGGAGGTTTAGGTTGGCTATTAGAAAGAGGTTCTTCACCCAGAGGGTGGTTGGGCACTGGAACAGGCTCCCCAGGGAAGTGGGCATAGCACCAAGCCTGACAGAGTTCAAGAAGCGTTTGGATGACACTCCCATGCACATGGTGTGATCTTGGGGATGGTCCTGTGCAGGGCTAAGGGCTGGGTCCTTGTGGGTCCCTTCCAACTCAGCATATTCTGTGATTCTGTGATCTAACCCTACTCTTCTTTCAGTTTAAATCTATGTACTTCAAAGATATTGTTGCTGTAAGAACAAGTTGTCACTCAGGTTTCTCCTGTGGACACTTAACCCTCTTCATTTACATACATGTTTTGTATGTGTCAGCACTCTGAACTGAGATATAAATGTGCTGAGCGTTTCTGATTCCAAAGAACTGGTTATTGAAACTACCACAGTACTTTGTAGTGCTCAGTTGAAGTTCCTGTGTTCCACCACCGGATGATGGATCCTGATGGCTAACTTTGAACAGTTACACCTTTCCTGTGGATAGTGAGAGAAGTTTCCTGATAACTGTGAGAAGTTGAGGTTTTCATTTCTCTAGAGCTGTGTATTGCTTTTTTACCTGTGAAATGGCAAATATAATGAGCTAAAGAAACTTAGCTAGTAGTTTGTAGTTTAGCATAGTGCACACATTGCTGCAAGATCTGCTTTGAAAACAACTTTAATCTGCATTTTCCCTATCTCTGTGCATTCTTACAATCCCAGTGTTAAATTCTTACTTTGTCACTAATCTTTTGTCACTTTGTCAGTAATACATGTGTGCACACAACTGGACAAAGCTGTATTTAGAAAACTTTTAATAGTTTCTATGTGTTTTGTCTTTTTTTTTTTTTTTTTGGTAGCATTTTTCCTTGGAAGGTTCAATACCTGCTGTTTCATTGTGGGTTTCAGAAAAAGAACTTCCTAATGGTTATTTTGGCTAAGTGTGAATTTGTTGTTAATTCGAGTAGATTATGAAGAGAGGAAGTAAAATAAAGTGTTAACAGTAGCTCTTTACTACAGATTTACTTCTCAGTGCATGTTAATTATCTATTATTTGACTTTTTGGGGGGCTAAAGATTCTTATAAAACCCCAGATCAGGAGTTTACATTTTTAATGTAAGTTTACCACACTTTTTAGAAGTGTTTTTGCTTTTAAATCCTGAGTAATGGAAGGTTAATATTAAATACCTTCCACGGGGGAGACTTCAACATATTCTAACGTAAAATACAGTTTTGGATATGTATCATATCTGAAATTAGGTTATTGGTAAGATTGCAGTAGCATAAGTTGCTTGTGAACCTAAGTCCTATTGAAAGTCAAAAGAATTTAAGCTTCATAGAGTACTGAAAATTTAGCCTAATGATATTCTTCTGTTCCAGAGACTTATGTTTTTCTGTGTGCAGCATTAACATTTTGTGCTTCTGTGCATGTGATTGCGTTAATGTAGCATAAAAGAAAATACAGTGAATCAGAGTATGGCATCTAATGAATCGTATTATGATGACACAGTAATTTCATGAGAAATAATGCAGTATATGAAAAGTTGTGTTTTTTTCTGGATCCAATGAGTTTCTACATTAGTTTTATAATTTTTAGCAGGAAATTAAAATTCGAAACTCACTTCTAGTAGGACCACTTTTCTTTCTCCTGGCTTTATCAGGAATGAAAAGATTTTGTCCTTAAATAAAGAAGTAGCCCTTGCTAATGGTTTATGTTGCTAGCATATGATGAAATAACAAACTCTGGATGGACAAAGAACATCCAGGCTCAACTGTTTGATTTTCTTTTTAATTCATACAACTCAGTCATACTTTCGAACTACATTTTTTTGTATGACATACCTTTCTGGAAATAAGTGTTGTGAATTGCCTTCTGACATGATAGCTTATCTTTTGAAGTATTGTACTGTGATCTTTGCTTAATGTAATGCAGTCTTTACAAAGGGAGAAGAAAGCTGTCAGATTTGTCTAACAGTTGTAAGATGAGCTCTGTTCTTCAGCTTATGGTTTTACACTAATACAAATAGCAATAATACGTGTTTAAGATTTGTAGGCTCTGTAAACTCAACGGAATAGTTTGTCTAGGAAAAATAACACAAATACTTTTGATCTTGTTTTTTTGTTGTTGTTGTTAAAATGGATCAGTTTTGGATTCTAGTTCAGTAGTGGATACACATACAAAGGGCTAGCTTGCTTTTAGGCAAGAATGGGTAAGACTGGGAATGAGTAGTTGAGAAATCCTTTAAATTGACATTGCTTTAGAAGTTGAAAGTTAGTATCATCATGTATCCATTAGCCCTTCTGATGCAGAATGTCTGAGAGACCAATGACATGGTCTGGTCCTAAGGAGGAGTAACCATTTAAAAGACTGAATCTTATTTTTTAAAGTAAAAAACCTTGTATTTGTTGAAAATAGGAGTTGGAAAGGTAAGTGGAAAACTGAGTACTGTTTGCTTTGAGTTAGCTGAGAAATTAATGTTTTTGAAGTACACTAATGAGTGAAACTGAAGACACAGGGAGGTTGTACAACTTGTCTTCTTCAGATATCTGAGTACTACGCTAGTATTAGGAGACTTGTAGCCACCCAGGGAGGTTTATCTAGGGGTCACCTAGAACCACTGTAAATTGGGCTTCTACTTTGAAGCCTAAAGAATCCTCCTCCCTCCATACCCCATGTTAATTCCTAGAAGACTAACCTCCAGTTTAAGAAACTGAATGAGATTCTGAATCTGCCTCTTTGAGCTACATATTCCCATGTGTAAAGATGACTGTTCAGGTGCTTATTTCTTCAGTTGTTATCGATGGAGGTATAGTTAACAGTTGGTAGTTGTAGTTGTCCTGGAGGTGTCTTTTTTTCTGCATCTCCCCTATATTAAAAAAATATTTCTTCAATTTTTTGAAATACTGATGGATACTCATTGCATATTCTAGACTTGTCAGATATGGGGTACAAATTTCAAATCGCTTAAATTTTGTTAACATTTTACTCTTACACTCATTTAGTACTTTTGGAATTTTTAAGCATAATAAATTTTGCAATTGAAATTATTATTTTGCAATTGAAAACATTCAACTCAGAATTAAAGCTGTCTGATAGCATCCCATTCCCTCCAGGCATTCTATCTGGCAAATTTCATTTTCTAAGAACAAAAGAGAAAGAGCTCAGATGCCTACTTATGCCATCTTACCATCTTTCTGGACCTGGCAGTGCTGTGATAGGTACAACTCTTTCATGGGACAGCAAAGTTATATGTAACTGAGTAAATGATGCCTTACATCATTTATCCTCCTTTCAGGATTGTATTTGGAGGAGGTCTGTGTAATTCTTTCTTTATGCAGTTGAAGAAAGAGGGCTCTTGTCTGTGTAAGACCAGGTGCCATTTTACACTGCACAAAAATTGTATATGAGCATGCCTTGCCATGAAGACTGTCAGCAGAAACATGATCAGTGAGTTAGGTTTAGTGAGGGAGTAAATGACAGTGTAAGACAGTATTGAGTATAAAAGGATTTTGTCTGGAGAAGGCACATTTTTTAATTCTGTATAACAATACAACTAGCTTCTTTGTATAGTATGAAGGTAGAATGGGCGTAGGTGCTAGTTGAAGGCATCACAATTATGATTTCTTGACTATGAGCCTTCTCTTTCTAAATGTGAGTTTTAGTGAATTCAGTATTCTGGAATAGCATGTGACAACAGTAAGAGTTTTAACTGTGCATTGAATATATTTTTTGTCACTAAAACTCCTACTTTTGAGCCACTTTCATGTGTTAGCTCTTTTGTGCAGAAGCACATAGCTTGTGCATAGGCTTACAGTTCAGACTGTTGCTGTGAAAAATCTGTCATTCCTGGATGTTTTGTCCTGTTTATGTGTGCTTGGTTAATACACGACAGTTACAGAAGAAATTTGATTGGATTTGGTCTTTAAGTTAGTTTACCATCCATAGCTATCTGAGGGAAGGGAGAGAGTAAGATGCTCATCCTGTATTTTAAAGTCTTGACTGCCTCACGACATGACAGAGGTTTCTGATACGGTGTCTTTTTGTGTCTTTTGCTGCACATGCAGCCTAACAATACCTTTATGTATACACCTCTGTCTGTGATCACAAACAGCACTTGACTGGATCATCATATGCTGCAGAGAGCATATGGCTTTATCAAAATATGGAACCAGGCTCAGTCCCACCACCAAACTCAGACTTGTTGTCTCTGTTTCATCAGGTGCTTGCTACAAAATATCTTCCTCTTTGATGTCTTACATCTCCTGCCAATTACTGTACCCCATATAAAGTAACTAATCAGATTTTTTAATGTTATTTTAACCTTATTTCGCCCCCCCACACACCTTGTTCTCCCTTTCTCGGATTCTGACTTATGTTGCCATGGCAGAAGGTTAAAAAACCTCCAGAGACTGAGAGGCCCTCCAGACTTGACCATCATATTGACGCTTATCCTTAAATAACTTCAGTTGTTGATTTGAAGACTTCTAAATTGCTTTAAAAATGTGTCTTTTTTCTCCAGGAAGGTGACAGATACCTTATATTAAGTGATCAAGACCTCTTCTGCTAATCATTTTTTATTATTATATGTTTTTAATGCAAGAAGTAGTTTTGAGGCTATCAGAGGTGATTGTGAGACTGGGATGAAAAAAAAAAAAAAGATGTATTTTTCACTTGTGCCTGAGCACTGATTTTGGTGGAGGGAGAGAGGGTAAGAGAGCCCACTGATGGGCTCTCTGTTGTGAAACAGCATTCTCATCTATGCATTTATAGTTGGCTTGAGCCAGTACAACTGCATGTGTTTGCCAAAAGGTGTGATATGCATGGTTGTCTGCTTTGTTTGCTCTTGCAGTCAGGCAGTTCCGTGGTCAGTAAGACAGGCTTGCTTTTGGCAGCAGTTATAGAGTCGGTTAAAGCTGGCAGGAACACCGGGCCAAAGGAGGAGTAGGTGTTATAGGTGGGGGTGAACTGTTGGATAACAGCTGCCTGAACAGGGTGATCCTGCTTGTGGTGCTTCCAGTGTGCCTGCAGTAATGCTCTTTTACCTTGCGGTTGGTCAGCTCAAAATGGTAAGGCAGCAGAAAAAAACTGGCAGAAAAAAACTGGCAGAACCAGAATTGTATTCTGGTTTATATTTTTTCCATCTCCCTGGCTCACATCAGCATCAGATATTCTGTCAGTGGAGATATAGAAGGAGTATAAAATACACAGGAGGAATGGGATCCCTGCTTCTGTTGCCAACTAACTCTTGGGTTGATTTAACTGTAATCCTGGACTGCATCCTGAGAGAAATGTCCATAAAAGTTCCAGCCTCCGTATTAGGAAGACATCTCTGAAACGGGAGAGGCTGTTATGTCAGTATGATCTGCTGAGTGACAGCAGCCCAGAGATTAGTATGTTTTGAAACAAAACCTCTGTTTGAACTTGTGCATTCATCTTAGTTGGCATCCATGCCCGTAGGATACAGAGTTATGACAGACGTCAGGTATGTCAATTCTAATTTCCCTAAGTCCTCTTGTAGAGATACAGAGCTTGCTTGGTGAATGCCAGTTTGCAGAGTTTCCGCTTCCCTTGCTGCTGGCAGCTTCATCCCACTGTGGTGCACTGCCCTGTGTGTTGTGCTGGCTGGGCTTCTGGAGCAGCCTGCTGTAAAGGGAGCTGCTGGACTGGACCTGTTCTGCGAATAGTGCATTGCTGTGATTGAGGAAAGTGTCAAATGTATTGTAGCTGAGGGGCAAGAGTGAGTGCCTGGGAGGACAGGACAGAGGAAGAGAGGGAAACAGAACTCTTTAAACTTGATTTCTTACAAAACTTTTCTTATATTATAAAAGTAAAGTCTAATGTTCAATACATTACTCTTGACATTTCCTTACTATGAGGAAGGATATGATTTCCCAGATGCCAGCTTACATGAGCGATGAAGAGAAGAACGCAGATAACTGCAGAAGGCAGAGAGATCCAGCTCTGTACGTGCTGGACAAAGGGCCCTAATCACCCCCAGAATGCCAGTTCCATTTCCGTAGGTCAGCTCTCCAAGGGAGAAGGAGGAAATGATAGAAAGGTGAGTCTGCAGTCATCCAGAGCAGCAGAAACCCTCAGCTTCCAAATCCCAAGCGCAAACTAGGATTCTTCTTCAGTGTATTTTGCAGATCCCATCTTACAGGGAGCAATTGTGGGAGGTCAGCCTCATAAGGGGAAAAAAAGGATTTAGATACCCAGGCCTATGGAAAGTTTGAGTCTCCTCAGTGTACGTAGACAGTAAATCATACAATCACCTTGATGATAGTCTCTGCGCTTCAGTCATATTACTGTGGTTAGTGCTGCTTCATTGGAGTTTTTCTCTTTTCCCGATCATATTGTTCTCAGTTTTCATCTCATAGTATATTTGCATACCTTCCCTTCAGCAATTTGTTTCCTACCTTTCCTGAATACATTCCTACATACCATTTATTTCAAAATATTTTGGATACCATCTAAGGTTTTCTGCAGTTTTCTCAAAACAAAAGCCTTTGAAAAAATGTAGACTTTGAAAAACAATTTTTTTTTGTTGTTGCTTGCTTGTTTAATTTTTTTTAGCTTGTTGAACAGGTTCAGTGTGCACTGTGTGTCTTCAGGGTATCCAGCTCATGGAACCTGACATGAGAAGAAGGGATTTGGCTACTTAGTCTGTTTGTGCCCATGTAATTTGTTTCATTTATTTAAACTGGCCTCAGAAGTATAACTTTTGTGAGTTTGGATTTTTAACTTTGTTCTTCTAAGGGTATATTTACTGTCCTGTACTAGATAGAGTAGGTTTTAGGAGATCAAAGATATTTTTGCTGTAGGAGGTAGCTCTATTGCGGCAAAAATAAAAGTCTAATCAATAACAACAACTTTTTCCATTTTTCCGAAGGGGTAAGAAGTGGAGGTTTTGCCTTCTAGCCTTGAATGCTCACTTTACTCTTTGACATTTATGAACTTTTAGGATCATCTTAATTTAGAGAAACAGATCTTGATTTATGCTGGTAACTCTTCATTGCTTGCTTGTGACATTGTTCTGGTAATATTCCCTCAGATTATTTCTTAAGAATTATTTTAATAATGAATGCATAAATATAGTGCACAGTCAGCAGATCTGCTTCTCAATCTTTTTGAAGTTGAAACTCTTGAAGTTGAGGAAAAAAATAATTTACAGGAAGTGACAGTACAGTTTCATGTTTCTGAGCATGGAGCCCCACCACTCAACCTGACCTAAGCGCACGTCCTGCCACTGAAGGGAACGCTTTCTCCCCTGTGTGATCCTGCCCTCTTTAATAGCCCCTACTGGGTTCTTTTTTTCTGTTTTCAGATGGATGAGCATATTGGTTTGTTTTACCATGCAGTTGGTGGAACATCAAAACTTATTTGAGGAGAGGCAAAAACATGTAAAAGAGGTTTTGGTCTACAAAACACTTCTACTTGCAGTGTTGGCTTAAGCTGCCTCAGATGAATCATGAAAATGTGCCTTGCTTGAAGGAAAAAAGATAGATGCTTCTGAGAGATTACTTTTCTTTCTTAGTGTCCTAATAACATCACAGAGCAGTATGTTATATTTGAAACTATAGTGTTTCGGTTTAAAAGATTGAACTAGAGGAGCTAATGTCACTTCCAGGAATGACACAGCTTTCTGCAGGGGAAAAGACAGAGATGCTGGTAAGGGATAAGAGTGACAACCTTTATTTGATGCATCTTGTGTAAGACACAACAGTTCACGTGGGTTCTTTTGTCATGATTTTTTGCAACAGTTTTCTTGGTGGAACCTGAATTTTCAGCTCTGGTTAAATGTACGATGTATTTGCTATTAAAACAGAGATTGCCCTTAATTAAAATAAGACACGAAGTGAATTGTAAGGCTTGTATACTTGTTTACCGACAGATGAGAGGAGCAGAATTGCACAGCTGCAAAACTCATAAAATTTGAAAGACCAGTAAATGCCAGAAAATGAGTTGTCTTCTGGTCTCCCATCTGTTGTATTTGCTAAACCTTGATTTCAAAATTAAAATATTATGATGTGTCTCACTAAAAACCGATGCCTGTTTGCAAGGGGTGACGGTTTGTAAAATTGTAACTCTGGATACCAGGAAAACCTAACATCCCATACCTTTTTCCGCAAAAAACTAAAAAGTTCCAAGCCACACAGTGGTTAAACACATTTGTGATGCTAGTATGCTGAATCAAAAAGTCAAATAAAAATGCTTTCCAAGCTAAATAAGTAGAGTTGAAAAGTTTTTATAAGAGAAAATGGGAAATCATTTTTCCGGAAGATGAGCTTTATGAACGTGTTGTACTTTAAAGATGCAAGAAAATTTAGTATGATTTCTTTCCTGTTCCCTTCAGTGACAACAGAAAATAAAAGAGGAACTAAAATTATAAACATAGACTAATATAGGATTTATTTGATTAAATAAGAACTCATCTAGTATTGCATGTTTCTGTGCCTCTTTAAAAAAGCAATACTTGTTTGAGACTATTCCCTTTTCAAATGTTTAAATATATGTTCAATGATTGCAGGAATTCTGCCTCAGTGTGTGCCTTGTGGTAAGAATGTGGAAAAAAGGCTTTTGTAGTAATAAGGCAAAATCCCCAGCTGCATTTACTTTTCCCTCTCTCCTGTTTTATGTACTTAATCCTGTTTCATAACAAGATGTTGTGACTTAGTTGAAGTATTAGTCTCCCAAATAACTCATCAAACTTTTGATCTAATAACTGTTTTGTTTATATATACCTTTAGTTGTCAGAAGTAATGAGGTACTTCAAAAAAGTAATTCACTTTCAAGGAAACTTGCTTTCAAGTAAATGGGAACCTTTTATCTATTTCCTGTAAGTTTGCCCATTGTATTATTCAGCTTAATAAAAACATCTTAGTCAGCTGAGAAATACCTGAATTTTTCATAGATAAGATGGATAAAAGATTTTAAACATAGTCTTTTGGGCATGATAATTTTCCTGCTGCTCAAGTATATGAATTAGAGTTTCCTAGATAAATCCCACAATTACAGCAGAGTGTAATCTCATATTGGTCCACATTAGAAGTACTTACTACAAAGTGATTGCAAGATAAGAATATTTTTGTGTATTCTATACTTGTATTAAATAATTCCCTGTCTGTATAAGCCCTCTATCTACTTTGGTGTCCATTCAGTATTCTGTGGGCCCCGACTGTGTTTGGTAGGATTAAATTTTTAGAGATGACTTTGCGTGTCTCTTTGGGGGGAGAGGAATTAAGGAACAAGTTAACCAATTCTTTTTAATTTGGCACTTTGAGAATCAGCATTTCACTGCCTGTGCTTTATTCTGTGTTGATTTATATTCTCTTGTTTCTGTTCCCTGGCACCTTATTTTACTCCGTTTCTGATTTTCCTCTCTGCCCTTTCTTTGTGTGCCTTTGCTGGATTGCGTTTTTGCAGAATGCTTATGAGGTTACAAAAAACATCTGGCAAATTTGTGGTAATGTTTAAGATAAAGTCTTTGTGTTTCACGATCATGTGAAATGCTTTAAACATTACAAGGGTACGCAGATTGCCTAGAAAAGTATGCTGTCATTTATCGGTACCCGCTTGTGACTGTGTGAGAAGCTAAATGTCTTTACTGCTTTTAAGATGGATTTTTATAAATCCATTAAAGAATTAGTAATGTAGTGTCTCTGTAGTAGCAAGGGCCTTAGCTTGTAGGACAGAGGGGTGTTGAACAGAAGTAAAGGAATGTTTTCTCTCATTGTTAGAGCCTTTCAGTATTTTGCTGACTCAAGGTCTCACCGCAGCAGGAGTTTCTGTTAGTCTAGGTTTGCTTCTGTGGAAGGAGGTGTGATCTGTGGAAGACACAGCTCTGCCGGGGTCAGTCTGATGCTACCTCCATGGAATTGCTGCCCCCAGACCTGCCTGTTCCTCTGGAGACTCACTCCTGTGTCTGTTTTCCTTGCAGTTCCTCATTTCAGTGTCACATTCCATATTTGCAAAGCAGCGCTACATCTCCTGCTTTGTTTCCTCATGCACCAAAAGAATCGTACTTGCCTGAAACACACATCGCCTTGGAAAAAGAAGTCTTAGTGGTGGTCTGCAGCAGAGGGTGTGTTTTCAATAGGGCCCTGCATTCAGTAGATACCAAGACCTCTCCCGAGGTTTTGCATATGCGAAATCACAGCTGTTCCTCCGTTTGGTGAACTCATAAACTTAGAATCTACCCTGCAGGTGACCCAATGTGCATGTGAGTTTTGCAGTCCACAGTGTTCAGTGCTCGTTCTTGTTAATGTAACTGAGAGCATTTAAGTGTGCAGTGGATGCACTGGGATTTAGGGAAGAGGAAAGGTCAGACTCTGCCATACATGCTTCTGCCTTTCCTCTTCCTGGTGAGAGGAACTGCAAAAAAGTTTTACCTCAACAATGAATTGTTTTATGAAGCCTTTTCAGAACTCACACTTCCCTTTGAATGTTCTTTAGCTGGAAAAGTAAGTTGTTTTTCAAGTAATTGCTTGTGGAGCTAATGCCGTAAATGCTCATATGCTTTTTTAATGCATGAGTTTTTTTAAAATAATGGTTGTCCTTTATGACTGCATTTGCACACATTACTTCCTGTGGTTCAATGTGGAAGCATTAAAAAGTCAAATCACCATTACTTCCTATGTTTCCTTTTTTGTCAGTAGCAAGATACATTCCGGTTATTGATAAACTAAACCTATTTCCTGGTCAGATTATAAATTATCATTTTCCACAAAACTGGTGAAAAATAGTTACTTATGCCTACCTGAATGATGATCTCAGTGGGAAAAAAAAAAAGTCAATTTTCCTGTGTGGGAAAGTATTTTCTGGCACATGTCAGATCTTAATTTTTCAAGGTTTTAATGCAACTTGATGAAAAAGATTTAATCCTTCATACAAAAGGGACAGTAAGGATGCCTACAGGAGAGGAGTAATTCTAACTACTTTTTTAGAAGACCTTTTCCTACAAGGTCTGTAGTAAGGACACTAAGCTCCAGATGTGTTTGAACCTTTTAATATCGTGATTATGTATTTGCCAGTGATTACATTAAGGACCAAATGACATTAATGGTCATGAGCAGGTATACACGTATATTTACTGAAGAAAGACTGCATACACTGTGCTTGACAGAAATTACCTGGATATTTAGAAGCTTTCCACTGCTGACTTCGGCTTTGCTTGATGTGTTGTCTCAGTAGACATCTGAAATACTTAGACTCTCTCCCACACTATGAAGCAAAAGCAAAGGTACCTTTTGGGGGATGGATGTGGGGCTGTTTCAGGACAAATCTTTTAATCAGTACAAGCAGAGCAAGAGATCTGGTATTCATCCTAGAGCTCATGTCTGTGGTCAAGCTAAGTAAAGGTAAGCGCTGTAAGCATTTAGAGAAGGAGGGGTTGGCAGATTTTCAGAGGTGGTGTTGTAGATTGTCCTTTTTTTATTATTTTTTCCTAAATCTATGGCATTGGAAATTTGTTAGGAAGTAAAAGATGCTGCCTTTCAGAGAAGTAAGTAAATCAGCTGTTGAGAAGTATTTTGCCTGTGTAGACTCAGGAAAGCTGGAATATGCTCTGTTCACAGATGTGTCTGCAACTTGTTTTGTATACCAGTTCCCAACCATATGGACTTTTTGCTGTTTTGCCTTTCAGTCGTCATGTTGTAAATTGCTGAACCCTGTTTTTTAGGTTTCCTTTAACCTCTGGGGTCGTAGACTGATTCAGGGTGGCAGGGATAGTAGTTATATCATATAGTCCACACTCATGCTGAAAGGAGGGTCGACACTTGATCCATGTTGCCTGGAGCTCTATCCCCTCAGGTCTTGAAAGCTTCCATGAGTGGAGATTTCACAGCTTATCTAGACAACCTGTTCCAATGCTTAAGTATCCTTAAGACTGTTTCAGGTCTCAGTTTACTCAGTCTCCCTGTGGAGCCTGTCCTTCAAATAACATCAGCAACATAACGTCAAGCAGTGGCAACCTGCTTATTGTCTTGACAAAATGGTTCTAAAGATTCATTCCCAATCTGTTCTTTGTGTGGTGTCAGACCTTCATTGAACTGTCAGTCTGCTGTTCATCCCAGATGTGTTTCCTGTAGTGCAGTAACTCAGGTTAAGCTGCCATTTTAGTTCAGGCTTTTCAAGTGCCAAACCCTGGTTGTATCATCCAAGATCATCCAACTGTATCTTGCTGAATTATCAGGTGGTGATTCTAAACAACACAGCATAATCTATCAGGGTAATTTAGCAACTAATGCATATCAAGCTCTTTTTTATGATTCATTTTTAGAGCATTTTTCCATCATACTGTAAAGTACAGTTCTCGGTGGTATTTCTGTTGTTTTATTCTCCATTTCGTGAAATATGCAGTTATCCTGCTTGAGCTAATGGAGCAGATTAGAGCAAAAGGTGTGATGGATGTTGCTTTTGTTACGAGTGATTAATGTGTGTTCTTACAGTATACCGCCTTTCTGAATACCATTTATTCTTTTCTTCAAAACAGGGAGAGTGGCTTTAAAAAATCGTCAAAATATTTCTGACTTCTTTGTTATCTGAAAAATGTCAACCCTTAATAATCTGAAAATGACGTTTTTCTCGTATGATGCAGTCAAAACAGAGATTAAGGGAGAAGTTGTAATAGATTTTTTCTAATTATTCTCCAAAAATCATCCCAGAAAAATCACTACTAGTCTAAGCTTTAAGAAGTCCAGCACTTTTCTGGAATCTTAATGCTGACTGCAAAGCTTGAACTGTTTCCTTTTTCTGGAGAACAGTTTTAAATAAACCTTGAAATGAACCTGTAGCCCCTGTCTGTTATCACTAAAGCATTTTTCCAGGTTGCTGTCAGAGTCAGGACTTGGCAAGGAACCAGATTGGTGCGGGTCAGTTTGATTATTCCTCTGCCGTGTTCCTGGGGCTTACAGGTTGGTGTTAGAGAAAGTGTGTACTGAGACTGGGCATGTGAATCTCACTGAATTTGCTTGAGCACAGGCCACGTTCCAAAAGGTTTGTATTGGGTTCTCTGTTCCAGTGGGCTTCAGGAAGGCATTTTAGTATAGACAGACTGATGGACCCTGACTGGAAAAGTTCTAGTACTAAGCCTGCAACTACATGAGTAGGTCTGCATGTGCCACCTCTTGGAAGATGCTGGACTGGGTCTTGAAAGCATTGGTAGACTGAAGTTACTTCATCAATTTGGCCACATTTGCTGTACCATCAGTTGTGTGATCTGTAGCATTGTTATCATCTGGAATTTTCCACTACACAGGATACCTTCGTTCTCTTGTTACATAAGGTAATGGAGAGCTGATACATGAGACAATGAATTCGGATTGTGTTCGGATATTATTTATGGAGTATTTTAAGGATATTTGGGACAGTTGAATGTGGTAGGTGATTCACAAGTCCTTGATACTGAATGTTATGTTGAGGCCCAAGCAGATACAATAGATCCGGTTTCTGAATCAGTTGTCTGTATGAGAACTAAACAGTGTTTATGGTACAGCTGAGAAATAGTTGAAAGTGACTTGGTTTTGTTTTGTTTTTTAATAGAAATGGAAACATTACGGCACAAATTGACTAGTGGGTTGAACAAAAGATGGAAAGAAGATGAGGAAGGCAGGGCTTAGGGAAAAAAATAATGAGGCTTGATGCATTTCTTCGACATTACTTTTAAAATTTTCTGTGAAATGAAGAATGTATATCATAACTTTAAAAAGTATTTCCTTGTGTATTGCAAATATAATTACTTCTTGAGTTAAGTACTCTGTTTCAGGATAATAGTATAATAGCTCTTCATTGGCAGATAGATCCTTAATATATATGGCATTTAAAAATGAGTGACGGTGAATAGTTTGGGTAAATACTGTGTAGGAGGCTGTTTTTCTTATTTAAATATCTTGATACAGTTAAGTAATTGTTTCATATATCTAGGCACAAGATTTGAGTTAATGTTTACATATTTGCCCTGAGCTGAACTCCTACAGGATTTTATTACTCAGATTAACAGGTGAATGTTGTATGCTATAAACTGCCTAAAGTATAAATCTACTGAAAGTCTATGCCACCTGTCTGAAACAAGCAAACAATACACCTTCATCTCCTCATTAAACCAAATAAAAATATTGGGCAGGTAAGGGGTTTACTAAAGAAAAAGGATAGGATGGTCTGCTTTTGATTAATCACAAGCAAATAATAATTGGGAAAAGAAGGATGTTCTAATAGCCTTTTGATTTCACAAATAACATTTTAAGCACAAACAACTGTATTGATTGCTCACTTTGAGGCACAAATTGTAAACAGTCACTTAATAGTATCTTTAGGGCAAATGAGTCTTATTGCATTAAGTAATGGGAATATCACATTGCACCTTTTTTCTGTTTGATGCTCAGTTTTTGTTTACCTTTGCCTTTCATTTTACCTTGTTACAGTTCTAATTCATTAACTTATCCACAGTTGATTAAGTTGTTAAGCCTTAGTTAAATTTATGCTCTGTAGAGCTGTCACGTGCTTCTAAACATCAACTGAGAATGATGCAGATTTTGGATATTTTAAAGTCTAATAGAATGACTCGGTTTGGTAGGTTAGGGTGAGATGAGCTAAAATATGTGGCATGTCTCTGACATGTCTCTGAACTTACTGAGGTGTAATGTTTGATAGAAAACATACTGAGACATAATATGTCATGTAAACCATATGAACAGTTTTGCATTCTTTCCTTACTGCCTGAAGTAACAAGCAGTATGCTTTATCATGATGGGCTCGTCATTTGGATCATGGGAAGATGCAGCTTGTAGTGGTAGGGCATCAGGCTCTTGGTGAATGTTTACTGCAGATCCAGAAATGACATTGTGAAGCTGGTGGAAAGTATCTCCTCGTTGAGGCTATTGTACATTACATTGTATCACATTTCTTCAGTAGAGGTGAAATGAGTAACTAATTGAATGATGGAAGTCACATCTGATCCAGAGAAAAGGAGTACATCAGTGCACTACATTGCATCCTCCTGGGTTAATGATGAGTGGGGACTCTTACCTGCTTAATTCCTTACACTGTTGGAGATTACAGTGAATGCTTAATGTTAGTTTTTATTTCTTTAACCTAATACAAAATGAATTAATGTCCTATTATTCCTATCTTATTATTAATTTCCTGTTATTAATTTCCTAATCACTTAAGGAGTGTGTATGGAATCATGTTTGACCTGTTTCCAAAACCAAAGTATATAGCTGGTAGTTTGCAGTAGGTTATGTTTTAGTCTTTTTGTAAAAGGTAGGAATCACTTCATCTCTTATGTCTAGCAATGTTACTGGTTCACTATAAAGCATTCTTTGATATAGTTCTAATCAGATTAAAGTTGACTTTTAAATTTTGTGAAAGGATTAAATTAAAAATTTTTCACTGATTGATTATTAGGCCTAGTACACAGTCACATCAGTTACTAGTGAAGTCCCAGATGGTCAACTTTAGTTGAAGTGTCAGAATCCAAAATTGGAAAACCACAGTAGATTGGTTTGGATTTGGATAGTGGGGATGATGAAACCATGACTTTGATTGGCTGTACTCTGTGAACAGAATACAAAGGGTAAATGTCTACCTGTGGGCATTTAGGACCATGGTTCTACCTAAAAAGTGTAAGGGTCTATGAAACTAGACTATTCCAGATATGGGGGAAGAAACTGGAATAATTTATTGAACACACGAGTGCAATTTAACAGTCTTGGGGCCTGGACATGTTAATGAGGAGGACAGGTTATGATAATAAGGGAATTACACAAGTTTTTACTACAGTTACCCAATTGATTAATATTTCCCTCAGCCAGGATTACATGGGGGGAAGAGGATAAAGGGGTTTAAACATGGTTCAGTAACATAATCTCAAAGTCCTTCCTTATTTTGCTGCAGGAGCCAGGCTAACCACATGGTTGCACATCTACAGGTCTTGTGAGGAAGGTCCAGTCCCTCAGGTTACAGGATTTCTCTCAGTCCCTGTTGCCCAAGGTTTACTGCATAGACCCACCAAGCTCCTTTCTGCTGACAGCTGGGTTTTGGCTCCTACAAAAAAGGCACCTTTGTCTTCCCCTCTCTGCTTGTGAATGTTCTTGCTCCCTCCCTTTTGGTGGTGTTAGTGTTTCTGGAGCTGTGTGTAGATCACATCAGCTCATTGAGGAGCTGAAGCTAACTCCTGCAAACAAAAATAAGTTATCTGAAATGGGATGAGATGGTCAGAATGTGTCGTCTAAGTGTATTTGTGGTTGCTTGTTATGTAGAGGCTTCCGTAAAATCAGTCTGGTGACCGTTACAGATTTCATACATGAAAATAAAAGTTGTAAACAGTATAGAGCTTAATAAGATGAAAGACTGTTTAGAGATAGAGCAGAGACCCAACACTATTGTGTTGGGGTTTTTTTAATTTTAGGCAAGAAGCCTGCAGTTCCTGCCTTTGATAGCTTAAAGGTGCTGTCACATTTTGCCTAATATGACCCTTTATTTACACTTTTTAATAGCTGGTGGCCACAAACAATGTAGAGAGTGTCTGATAAGTGGTGTGCTTTCTGGGGATCCTGGAGGGGGAGTCTTACAAGCTGCAGTTTCACAAATAGCTCCTTCAGTGTCAGAACTGATTGTAGCAGTCCTGTAGATGTGCTACACGGTAGATCCTTCCCATACGGTTGTAGCGTAGCTGACACTCCTGATTTTTCATTCACACCAGTGCAGTTTACCATGTATCTCTACAAATATTTACTCCAACTCTGCGGGGTGTGGAAAGGCTGGTGCTGTGTTGGGACTTCTTTTTATTCGTGTTTTTGGCTATCGCTCTGGTTAATGATTAAGAAAAAAACATAACAGGATAAAGAGTCAAAGTAGGAGTGTTTTAGACTTGGAAAACTTCCTTGATGTGTTTCTCTTTCCCACTCTCCATTCCTACCTCTGTCAATGTATCTGTATATGATAAATGAGTTGTACTGTGTTGCAAATCACTGTCTTTTGCTTTAGCTTTTACCAGATTCGTGCATCTATGAAAATTCCTCCAAGAATTCCACACAAATTAGAAGCTAGTTTGTTACATGGAACTGGTAAGTGCCAAAACTTTTAAGAAATGTAAAACTTATAGTAAATGAGGTAATTATCTTGCCTTGCTAATTAAGGATCACTCTTTTTGTCTTATATTGTTGTAACTAATATGTAAGTGCTTTTAATTTTGTTACTAACACAATAAAAATATACCTTGTTCTTAGCAGTGAGACTTGACAGTTAGTTACAGAATTCATGTAACTGTTTTTCCTCTGTTGATTGTCTTTGCTGGTAGCAAAACATGATGATTCCTTTATATTAGTGTCTTCAGTTTTTTTCCACTGATCTGCTCAATCTTCTCCATGTTCCGGGATAAGATGACCAAGGGCAGATCTCATTTAAGTAGATACCTCAAAGTAGTGGAGAACTTCAGATACAGGCTCTTATCCAGATTGGTAAGCCCATTTTTTTCCTGAAAAGAACACTTTGAAAGGATCCAGCTTTCAATCTTGTTCTATTGTTGCCTGGTAATAAAGTTGAAAATTTATTTAACCTCCTGAACAGAATTACCCACTCCCTCATCTTTTTGCTTTTTTAACCTGACATTCATTTTTGGTTTCTTTGTCCAGGCAAACTGAACCCAGGGAAAGCTGTTAGTGCTCTCCTAATTCTGTGTAGCCCACACCTCACCATGCTGTAAAAATGTGAAAAGCAAAAAATTGATCAAATTTTCAAATGTTGAGTGGAATTATTGGAATTGCAAGGGAGAAAAACCTGCTGTAGTATGAGAAAATGCGATGTGATATTACTGAAACCTGAATTTTTGAGGCTATTTTGAAAGTAACTGAGTAGAGCAACAGTGTAGATACAGAATTTTGGTCAAGATTCCTGAATATTTCTTGGATTTTTGTGAGGTAAATAAGTAATTCTTATGAACCAAGATTGCTCCACTTCAAAGGCAAGGTTTAATGTAGTTTGGAGAATTTGGCTCTGGTAGATATCCTTTACTAAAAAATATTGTTTGAATAGTGACACTTATTAATATGTTTTATATTGCTGGGAAAAAAAATC
Source organism: Corapipo altera (assembly GCF_003945725.1). Taxonomy (NCBI): domain Eukaryota; kingdom Metazoa; phylum Chordata; class Aves; order Passeriformes; family Pipridae; genus Corapipo; species Corapipo altera. The sequence continues at coordinate 5,971,815 of NW_020884890.1, forward strand.
TTCTATTTCAAGGTATATTTTAGAATGGTGTTAGTTTGTTTTTTCAGAAAGTTTCAAACTTGTTATTAGTTGTGACATATGTGTTAGCTTTTCTGTCTCCTGTTACTAGGCATAAGGGATAAGACTACAGTTTGGTGTGAGTTTAGATCAGCAGTGCTGTCGAAGAAAAAAATTCTGCCCTTGTTTTCCCTTGGCTGCTTTTTCTTGCCTTCATAGTGCTGTGTGTGCTGTGACACAGGTGTCTGTTTCGGTCGGGGTGCTCAACAGGGGAGCTCATTCAGCTGACCAGCAGCCATTTTACAAAAAACCAAACCCCTTCAAACCCAAAAACTTGGAGCCCTTTTTAGATCAGTCTCTCAGGTGTTTTTTTTCAGGTAGTTACTGATAATGTTTGTCCCACAACAAAGCAAAAGAAAGGGTACAAGCTGGTCAATGAAACGGCGTTAATTTGGCCTTGTGGACATGACAGTGCTCCTTCTTGCTGAGGATCCCTGCTTTCCGTTCACTTCAGCTGCTCGCTTATTTTAGCAGAGCTGGATGCTGTAGATCAGACTTGCAGCTCTCCTGCTGAAGGTGGAGGAGTAGCTGATACTAGTTCCTGAGACTGCTGTTACGTGCATAAAATAGCTGCTATTAGGGTATGTGTGGAGTAGCACTTAGAGTGTTGACCTGTGTGGAAGTGTTGCATGTTGACCATAGAGGAGACTGGTCAGGAGGCCACTACTCCCACTCTTGAGAATGATGATCAGGTACTTCTTCCTATACTTTTCTATCTCTTCTCTCTTTCTCATACTTACCTATTCTAAATCCTATCACTTTGATGTGTCATGGTTTTCCCACTCCAGTTCAAGTCTTTTTGCCTACTTCTAGCTCTCCCTAGCCTCTGCACAAGTCACCTCAGTTTCCTTACCTTTGTGTTTTCCCCTCTCCCGCAGACAGTTTGACCTCTCTCCTCCTTTTATTTCCCCAAGTCAAATATAATGTCTTAGTTTTTCCTCTTCTTTCTGTTCCTTTGCATCTCCTTCCATCCCTTGCCCAGCCCTTTCCAGCTCTTAGTGAGGTCCTTTGTTAATAGAAATGGAAAACAGTTTATTTAAATTTCCCGCATCAGCTAGTTCACTGGAATTGCTTGCTGCCCAGCATGACTGTCATTACATATATCATAGGGCGACTCACTTGCTTTAGCTCTAGCCTTGTGAAGGTCTCTTGTTATTCTTGTCATTTGAAGGAAGATGTCATGCTCCAGAAAGTTATAAGAAAGACCTATGTATGTCTAGCCTGTATGAGGTTGTTTCAGATTTTAGGGTATTCTGAATTCCTCCTTCTCTCAAAAATTTGTGGCTGGTTTTCAGAGGAAAAAAAGTTGGGGGGGACAACAAAAACAGGTTAGGAAGGAATGAGATTCGTCTGTTTTCATGATGCAAGAGTAAATTAATTCCCCGCTATTTTTTCCCCTTCATTGAGGAAAAGGCTTTTTGTGTGGTTAGAAGCTTAGAAAGAGTCTTGACCAGTCAAGTCAGTGCACCGTTAATTTAAAAAATAGTAGTTCTGCCTTATTGACCTCATGTTTGTGAGACCTTGCTCCCCTTGTGGAAGTGGCTCAGCCTGTTCCTGACATCAGGTTTTCCTCTGTAGTTCCCCTCTCTCTTTTGAGGGTGTGGATTCACATTACACTGGAGTCAGCAGAACTGAGGGCTGTAACTCGGGGCTGGATGGTGCACAGGAAGTGGGACCTTGGCCGTTTGTCTCCAGCTCTTCTTTTGTATCAAACAGGAGCAGGATCCCTTTTGCTGATGCTGTGCAGTTATATCAGATTATGTGCCATGTGAAACCATACCTGCTCTGCCCTTTACCTGTAACAGATGACACAGGTGGACATAAGCTGAAAGTGGCATTATACATAGGGGAATTACACTGTAGTGATTCAGCCTTTGTAAGCATTTTGTCCAGGACACCTAAACCAAAGATATGTACGGAAGCACTTCAGCAAAACCCAGTATTAGTACTTGTTTCTAGTTTCTGAAAGGAAGTTGAACTAAGATGTTACTAAGATTATAGAGTGGGAATGTTTGCCAAGGGTAGTGATATTCTGTCAGGGCCCCCAGATCTGTAGAGTGCAAACTGCAGATTTTTTTCCCCCTGTGGACTCCGTTGAAATAATTTATTAAGAAGAATTGAAAGAATTTTAAAAATGTTATTCATCCCCATTTACACAGTTTCTAAGACTTTGTGTTCTGGTAGAGGTTGATGTTACTGAGCTTTTTTGTAAGAGGAGTGATAAGAAAGTATCAGTATTTTTGTTAATTTTGTTCTTCAAAGTTACATCTTCTTTTATATATTTTTCTTCAGAGGATAGTACCCATCACAATACTTCCTGTGTGAAAACCCCTTGTTATTATGATAAATACTTCCTCAGTAACTATTTTAAAATATTCTCATTCTCATTTCTTCTGCAAGTCGTTTAACATAATTTTTTTTTGGCAAAAGATTCCCCAATTATTCATCACAGTTTTCTGAACTCTTTTTGATGAGTAGCCTCTGGATTGAAAGCATAAGTGTCATATTGCATGAGAAATACAAGGTTCAGTTGATAAACTTGGAACTGGTCTGGCCAGAGTAGGATGCAAAGATATGGAAGGCAAGAATGAGCCATCTCTGTTCTTGATTAATTCAGTGTCAGTGTCGTGACTGGGCTTCGTGTACGAAGATTTGGGGAGGGCTCTACCCATGTTTGTTGCAAGCGCGTTGGTGGCTGAAAAGGCCAATACGAGATAGACATGTCTGGTTGCAAAAGGCACAGCAGAAGGACTCCTTAGATGGTATATTCTGCAAGGCATGATTCTTTCTGTGTTGTTGATTAATTCAGTGGAGTGGTATATGTCATTTAACCTCTTTGTCTCATCTGTAGGTAATTAAGAGTCCTCAGTGTGGTTAAACCCTGCAAATCAACATGAATGCTGGATGAAACAAGACAGATTTCAAGACTTTTATTAGAATTTTTAATGCCTAGAATGTCTTACTTCGATTCATAACAAAGAAAAAATTCTTCAGTTCAGAACTTATATTAAATGCAAATTTAATTAAAAATATTTATACAGTGTTTCTTTGAAACAAAATGTACTCCTTCAAACTCCAGCAGTTGCTGACTGAAAACTGCTGGTATTATTAGTGTTACAGTTTTAGTAGTGGTCATGAAACTGATGGAAATGATAGTTCCACCTACTTGCGGCTCTGAGTTTTCCAGTTCTGTTAATACTTGTTTCCTCTCTCCAGGTACAGATCTTGCCTTTCCTGCTTCAGTCCATGACAATATAGTTTGCAGTAAAACATTTCAGATTCTTTACAAAAATGAGGAAGTTTCTGTGAACGATGTGATGATTTTCAAAATAAAAATGCTGTTGGATGAGAGGAAGGTAATCTGCCATTCAACTTTACTATATTCAGATAATTCAGTCTTCATTATGTACAATTTGAATTGGTACAAATAAGGGACCTGAAAGATTTCATGCTTCTACAATTTCTTTGTAGATTGAGGAGTCACTTAATGAAATGAATTTTCTACTAACATTAGATCTACACTTCACGGATACAGACTATTCGTAAGTTTAAATATAGAAGTTTTTATTAAAGCGACAATATATGTTAACTTTTTGAACTGATTAAATCTGTATTATTTATAGGTGTAGTGTGTTCATATTAGACATAAATGATGGTTAAAAACAAATCCACTGCTCAAGTCTTTATAGATTTCATAACTGGTTTGTCTCATTCTGATAAATTTGTTTTCTTGGGGGAGATGCCTTTGCATTCCAAAGTATAGACCTATGCTAAATTGCCAACTGTGTCAGTTATTAATAACTTGCATTTTAAGTATAGTTGTTCTAATTGTATGTTTCTTAATTTCTTTTTAGACCAGATGACCTGAGCACACTACAGCCAATTAGTAGCCGAACTTTAAAGTTGCACTTTAACTTACACCAGGGCCTTCATCATTACGTCAACGTTATGTTTGATTACTTCCACCTTTCTGTCATATCGGTTATAGTCCATGCTTCTTTGGTTGCTCTGCATCAGCCATTGATAAGGTAATCTCTCATTAATAAAATGCAAATACATTATTGAGTGTTCAAATGGAAATGCTATAGAAACAGAATAATTAAGAAGGAATTAAATCTATGGCCAATATTGTTTTCTGTATGGTGATTTTAGAATACTGGACCCAGAGGGACAAGAAACTTCTTGTTTTCAAAGTTACCTGAAAAAAATTTGGGTGTTTTTTTTTTGTTAGAAATAAGAGCATGTAATGTAGAAGAGAGATAATACCCAAGACCGGAGAAGTGGAGGAATGTATAAATATCTGTATTTATACATGTATATTTGTATGTATAAATATTTATGAATTTTCCTAATCAGGGAGATCTGCTGCTCACTCTAGTTAGTGACTGAAATAGCTGCCATTAATACAAATAGGGCACCTTCTGTTAGCTATCTTATCTGCACAGTTTTCAGTTACTGCTTGAATGGCGGTGATGTCTGCAAATGATGCATTTACTATTTTCTTAAAGTAAATGGAACTGGAGAATTTACTTTTCTCTTTAAAAAAGATTTTGCCTCATTTTTACTGGAGCCTTTTTTATATCATTTACTTGTGTCACCCTTTGCAATCTGTTTACTTCTCTCTGTCAAAAGTAAGTGTGCAAAAGGGCTGTACAGTCAGACACAGTCACACATATGAAGTGGTCTTTAAACAGCTTTTTCTTTGGCATATCTATCTTTTCCTTCTTTCATTATCTTCAGATATACAATGATACTGCCCCTAAGTTTGTTCATATTCAAGTTCAGTCTGTGCTGTAAATGCCCAGACCTTTAGCTTAAGGTATTGACTGCTTGTGCCTGTCTTTACGTCATCAGAGTTATATCTCTGTGTATGTTAGACAGCTGTTCTGTGCAGTGGGGCTGTGCTGGTGTGGAGGATTCAACTGGCTTATGTGCTTTTTTGTTCTTTTTTCCCCCCTCCAAGTGGTTTGAGTTGTTTTGATGATGTGTTTTAGGCATGGTTATATATAGTAGATGAGCTGACACGTCTGAAGGGATAGTGCAGTATTACATGGGATAGAAACAAGTACTGAGGAGGTGGGAATTGTTGTTGGAAACTTCATCTGATAAATGCACTTAAATACACTTTTTAATGCACTTAAAGTAGCATCATGTATGTAAAGTGTGCATTGCCACACTGTACTGCATCTGAAATTGAGGCGTTAAACCTGTATGTATCCCATAGCTGTAGGGCTGAACTTAACCTCATTGTCAGAAATTGAAAAATAGGTTTTCTTACTAATTTACAGTTAGAAACGAATTTGTCCCTGCTGACCTTTTAAAAAGCTGTAGTTAATCTGAGGGTTTTCCTGCATATTTTTCCTCTGTTTTTCGCTTTTCAAGTGATGATACAATAATGCGAATTAATTTCAAACCTCAACTTGATACAACTTGTGTAAAGAGATATTGGAACAAAACAGCAACTTCTATGCTGCTTCCATTATCTTTAGAGTAGATTGTTGCTGGTGTCCACAAAATTATTTTAAGGATTCGCAGTGTCCCTTAAATCAACTTGGGATGGGGAGAGGAAGAAACTTTCAAATTTTATTTCTGCCAAGCTCCCCCATATTTAGCACATAGCAAATACTTGATAGTTGCAGTATCCACATCTGACTCACTTTTATGGAGCACCTCTTTCTGAAAAACCTGAAAATTGCAGGCATCACTCCTCTTCATTCTTTGGACTTTCATGGGTGACAGTTTTGCTCCTCTGTTTGGATCATGCTTACATTATTGACACCTCTTCCTTTCCTATAGGGGGTTTACTTTTTGAGTGTTTTGTTCTTCAGAGTAGCATCCAGGTTCACTTTCTCTGTGAACAACCAGTATTAACACTTCCATTGAAAGAGAGGAGCTAATTTTACTTGATTACAGCCCTGGAGGCCTGTGCAATCTACTCTTTTTTATTAACCTGTCATTGCTTATTTCTGCCCGTTACTTAATAGTCCTCACTTTCTGCATTCATTTATTTTTCATTCATTTTTTCTAGTTCTTTTTCTCACAAGGCTACTGTTGCAGTTTGCTCTGTTCTCCCAGGGGTTCAGGATGGGATCTCCTCCTCAGTAGGCAGAGGTCAGGCATCCCTTAGGAAAACAGCAATGGCAGTTTGTGTGACAGCTTTTCAACTTCTTGCTACTGCTTCATTTTTAAGAGGTAAAGTCCCCACAGCAAAGTTGGCAGAAAATGAACACTTCTTACCTGTTATAGTTCAGAATTTCTCTCTCTGGCTTAAACTTTCAGGAATATTGTTTAAATTAATTGAGATTTGCCTTAGAAATAATGAGGAAGAGGTTCCACAATCTCCTGGCCTAGTCTGCTGACCTTCATGGTGAGAGATGGCCACAGAACAGGTGAGAGTAATAATTTGTTAAATTTCTCCAACTAGTTGGAGACCTGTTTTGAAGAGAACTACTTTAGAAGCACTGCTCCCCTGGCACAGCATCAGAGACTTAATTGAGGTATCTGGGTCATTGTGAATGGTTCTGTAAGGGCAGACCACCATGCTAGGAACTTACAGGATCTTACTGAGGGTCCTTGTTTCTACTACTTTTCAAGAAAAATCAAGGATTTGTTTTAGCTGCGATAGCTTGGTGACGCGTAGTATGTTCAAATTATCAATTCATTTGTGCTTTTTGCAGTTTTCCTCGCCCAGTGAAGAATACATGGTTGAACAGGAATGCACCAGCACAAAACAGGGACTCTGTGATTCCTTCTCTTGAAAGTGTGGTCTTTGGCAATAACTACACAAAACAGTTATCAGCAGACGTAAGAATATATCAGTTTAAGACTTTATTTGTATTCTGTTGGGAGGTGAGAATATTATCTTTTCTGCAGGAATATTACTTGATAAAGAATGAATTTCGTTGGAGTTACGTTGGGATGCCATGTGATAAGGGAAATAAGAAAAATTGTTCCAAAAGGCTGTGTTCCATGCTTCAGGAACATACAGGTGGAAAGCTTACAATATTAAGTGTTTAAACTTCTTTTTTAATGTCTTGCAATCCATTGAAAATCACAAAAGTGACAAGTTTGTGAAAAGAGGCAATTGTTTATCTTTTTTAGTCGTTCTCGTAACACTTCATTTATTGTACAAAATTAATGTGTGCCGTTTTTCTTTATTTTAGGGTTGCAGCTTTGTTATTTCAGAATCTTTCCTCAGCCATGCTTATAATTTCCACTATACACTTTGTGCCAGTTTACTGCTTGCTTTCAAAGGGTTACACAGCTATTTCATTATGATAACAAAGGAGCTCCCCTCTTCTCACCGAATTGAACTGGGTATGTTCAGTTTAATAAAATGCATCACTTTCTTGTCAATGTTCATTAAGAATACACTCTTGTAGACTAAACTGTCACTGATCTCATACATCTGGTATATCTAAAATATTTTTGCTTGAAGAAAAAATAAAGTAGAAAGAAGTGCTGTCACCTTACTAGTAAAATAAGGAGATAAGAGCCTAAGTCTATGCAAGTTTTATCTTTTCTTGTTGGTCTTGATTTGTGCAGTTATTTCAAATCACTGTGTTTAGTGGTGAGAAAGTCAGAGAAGCTCTTAATCCAAGTAGCACACTGCACTTCTTTGTTTGTTATATGGAAACTTTTCATATTTGTACAAAAATTTGTAACTCTGTAAGCTTTTGATTTGAGAAGAATATTTTAATGGAAACTTATCTGAAAAAAGACCTACAAGAAAAAATTGCTGCTGGCTCAGTTTATATTGTAACTTTTTAAACAGATTCAGGTACCACGAAGACTTCTAGTTAACCACATTTGATGAAAATAACTGCAAAAGCATTAAATGAAATGTATGGAAACGCACATGTACATTACATTTCTGTAGAATGCAGATACATTAGAGAGCCAAGCCTCAATTTGTGAAGTAGAAGAGCAGTGCAAGTAAAAAAGGAAAGTACACTGACATTGGAAAGAATGATTTAGACTTTTTTCTCAGCAAGCATATACCTTTTTTAGTCATGTTCTGACTTTTGGAATTTACATGTAGACGGCATTCATTGATTTTTGTATTGTTTAACTTTACCATTGTCAAAACTAAGCATAGTGAAACAGTAAGGTTAGCAATTGAGATATGAAAGCTATTTTAAAAATGTATATGGTCAATTAATGATTCAAACAAATGTTTCACTTGTGATTACAAAATACAAAACTGTTTTTAGGGGAAGAAATTTTTTTGATGGAGTATATCAGAAATCTGTAGAAAAATACTAGAAACTGAGGCTTTTCCTTTATGGAAGTAAAAGTACTGTAACACACTGCAGAAAACGTCTGTGTCAGTTATCTTAATATGGAGGGAAACACCTTATTGAAGGAATAACTCAGCTCTTAGTTTTCCTTTTAAGGTCCAAATGTGTTTTTTTCGAAATCATAAAACCATAGGATCGTTTAGGTTGGAAAAGACCTCTAAAGATCATGGAGTCCAAGCATTAACCCAGCACCACCATGTTCACCACTAAACCATATCCCCAGGTGCCACATCCACATGCCTTTTGAACACCTTGAGGGATGGTGACTCCACCACTTCCCTGGGCAGTTTGTTCCGATGCCTGATCACCCTTTCAGTGAAGAAATTTTTCATAATATGCAATCTAAAGCTCCCCTGGTGCAGCTTGAGACCATTTCCTTTTGATTTGTCACTAGTTTCCTGGGAGAAGAGGCTGAGCCCCACCTGGCTACAACCTCCTTTCAGGTAATGCAGAGAGCTCCCCTGAGCCTCCTTTTCTCCCTGCTAAAGAACCTCAGCTTCCTCGGCCGCTCCTCATAGAACTTGTGCTCCCTTCACCACCTCCACTGCCCTCCTGGACACACTCCATCAGCCCAATAGAGTCTGATGGCATGATTGTTATTGTAAGGATAGGCTTAGACTAAATCTTGATGCTTAAGTGTTTCATTCAGGACCTTCAATTCCCCTAAAACATTCCTTCACAATATATATAAATAATAGAAAAAAGCCGGCCACCGAGTTGCATACTTGGGTTGTATCTTTCAATTTAGCTTACCTTTGGGAATGAAAGTTTGAACAGAAATACTCAAAATAAATATCTGAAGAGAATATTACAGCTTACATTTAACATTCATTGTATGTGTTGTGCTGAGAGTTTGTTTCCTGTGGGTTTGATTTTTTTATTTTTATTATGTCTCTTCTAGAATTACTTTGGTTTTTTGTATTCGTAAATATCTTTTTCATTTATTTCAGTTATTTTATATATATACTGATTGGGACAATTGATGTAATAAAAAGTACTAATAATGTAAATACTAATTCTTACTTTTTGCTCATGAAAACTAACTAATGCCTACCATTAACACTAATTTTTCTAAAATCTATCAACAATAAAAAAAAAGCTGTATTTCTGAAATGTCTGTAAAGAAATTGAAGCTCACTGAACCTCACAAAGTACACAACTGTCATTTGCAATTTTTTTTAATTTTTAAATTAACTATTTTATAGTGAATATTTTATCTGTGAAGTTTAAATGGGCATTGCAGAAGAGAATATCTAGTCCTGTTTAAACTCCAGAATCATCACTTTTTTGTTTTAGATTAAATTATTATCTCTCTAATTTTGTTTCTTCTATTTGCTTTGCTGCTGCTCTGTCGTATAATTTTAACACAAGAGAGTGATTTTGCAGAAGCATGTGCAGACAACTGTTGGACTTGATAAGTGTAATTGAGCATTTAAGTATTACTTGTTTCAGGAAATAAAAAAATGCTACCTTAATGTGTATCACAAACGACACTCTAGAAACTACACTAAAATGGTATATTTTCATGTACTGGTCTAACTGCACTAATTGCTAGGCTAGCAATAAGCTCTTTTACTAACTTTAAGGCAAATAATAAATCACAGATGAAAACCAGAGTGTAGTAACTAGTCATGTGTGTGCAATCCCTGTAACTAGCCAAGGCCAGCATGCAGGTCCTTTATGAACGCCTTCTCAGAAGAAAATATCCACGAACCCAGAGAGACGCCTACCTAGGTATGTTTTCAAAGCAGGTGATATAAACCCTCAGATTTTTATTGATACTATAAAATATTATATTATTAATAATGATATAAAATATTACATTCTTTTGTAGACAGGAACACTATTTTACTATTCAGCCATTTTGAACATATGATAAACTCTGAAGTCTGCAGAATTGAGCTACTTACTTCTAGGTTGAATATAGATAATAAAATGAGACATTATTGCTGTTCTTTGGTTTAGCATTATTCTTCTTTACTAAACAAAAATGACTGAAGAGTTCAGTCAGTCATCAACATTAAAAAAAATTGCTAAAAATTGTAGTTTCATTTAATTCAACACAGTCTTTTATTATTTTTTTTTTTTTTAGATAATTAAAGACTAATACGTTTTCTTTCTGAGAAATCTTTCACGTTGCTTCTAGTATCTCAAGATTTGATTCTTCCAAACACTACAGAAGACATTATCAGAGCTTAGGGTGCATTTATCCATATCTACATGGCCAGTTCTCCCTTTGGAGAGTGTCAGTGTTGGCCTGATGCTGAACAAAATATGACAGGGTGTTTAAGCACAAGGAAGTTTCTGATGGGAAAAGGATATAATGGCATTTCAGTCTCATAGGAGGTCACCAGCTTAATCATCTTCAGCTGCATTTTGGTTTTGTTGTAAAAAGAAAACAAAACTATTTTTTAGCAGAGTCAGCAAAATTTCATCAGATGGTTGCTGGGTGAACATTACATTTTAGTGCTTGAGTTTCTTTTGTCTTATCACAGTTCCTTTTTTTTTTTCTTAATATAGCATTGTAGTTTGGGGTTTTCTGTAATGATTTTAGATTTCAGAGTTTTAAATCTTGTTCAACAAGCCTATTCTCAATTGAAGTGTGACAAACAAGATAAATAATCAGTATTGTGTAATAAATAAACCATTTAATTTTTCACTAATGACAAAATTTGGCCACACCAAAAGTAGTATCATATTTTAAACTGTTTTCACATATTTTCAGAATAATTGTCATCAAGTGCTCTTTAGCAAATACCGGTATGTGTAGTTTCTTTTGACAGCTTTTGTAAATTTGTTTCTGAGAACTTCATGCATTCCTTCAATTTGCGTATTTTCTCAGAACTTTGAGTTGTATGAGTTAATTTGTGTGGCATTAAGTTTAAAACTAAGTATGTTGGATGCAATTACTTGAAAATCCATGTATACTTACAAATCTAGGTTGTATAATTCAGAGATAAGTTGAGTAAACACATCGTTGCTGCTCTGTAAACCTGTGTTGATTATCTATATCCTAAGCTTATTATTGTGGGTTTCAAGGAATGTTTTGTTGGCGTGTGTTTTCAAGAAAAACTGTAGTATTTTTCCTTAATATTGTGTTTCAAAAATGAAAAAGAAATACTTGTTACAGACCATTTTGGGGTTTATAAATTATTCACTTGTTACTGGTACCTCAGATGTAGAAGGAAATTAAACTTAGTACAAAATTATTTTTTAATTTATCAGATTCCCTTAAGTCAACAGGAATGATAAACAAGGAAAAACATGTGCATGAAGGAATAAATCTGTTTTCTTCATAAATGAGTCATTCAAGGTTCAGATGCAGTTTAAGCTGCCATACTGTGGAAGACAAATTTGCTCTTAACATTGGGATATTGAGAGAAAGATCAGTTAAAGAACAGTTTTATTTGACTAAAATATGATTCCTCAGAGAATTAAGGAATTTTATTTTTATTCATGTAGCTTGCAAATCAGATAAATAATATACCTGTAGAATAATGATATTAGAATAAGGTTTCTCTGGAAAATCTGGTAGGAGAGGAATTGTATTACCATGGTTGTGAATGATGATGTTGGTGCTGAATAGCTGAGCAGCTCTAAATGAATAATCTGCAAAGTGTATCATCTAAATTACACTATTTTCAAATTTAATTTTTGAATGGAAAATTGGTATCCTTGACAGCGTATCATGATAAGTGATCTTGATAATTGCAAACTCTTTTTATTAATTGTGTTCTGTCCTCAGTCTCAGAAACTGCTATGAAAATGTTTTAGTGGGAGTTTACAGTTTACTTGACTGTGGCACTTACTATGACTTCAAGTTTTATTTGATGGGTTCTTTTTAATGTTTTAAAATTGTTTGGTGATATAATTGGTTTCACTTTGCAACTTGGAAAGTGTGTTATTCATAGATGTGTCCTCTCATCTTTCCAGAAAACATAGATGTAGAAGTTCGTCTGACAGAATTGTGTGAGGAAGTAAAGGTACAGTTTTTTAATGTATTAAGTATGTGAAATAACTAGAAGAGTAGAGGGTGGTGATTTCATATGCTTGGGAATAAACTGTTTCAGAGATAACAGCAAACACTTATTTAAATCCTTCCCCCAAAGAGAAACTGCTCAACTGACACAAAAACTTAACTGACTTAGTGTGTCAGTAGTAGTCATGGTAACTTCTGCTTATCATGCAAATGTAGGTTATAGAAAGGTGGATTACTTGTAAGAAAATCACATTTTGAACTTCCTGCATTTAGAATTTGAATTCTTTGGATTTGATGGTATCAGATAACAGTGTTACAAGATCAAGCAGTAGTAGTAGGTTGTACAAAAGCAGATTATGCAAATGATCCCCTCATCCGGAAGGACTTGTTCTGTTATTGTCTCCTTTTCCTGTTTTCTCAACATTCTCAAGGATACACTGTACTTCAGATTACTTAGATTTGTCTCCCCAACTCTTTCCATAGTCAGAACTAGCCCCAGTTGAATAGCTAATTTCCTTGTCACAACGAAGTTTAAATAACAGGTTTTAAAACTTTTTCAAAAGATTATCCCTGCTTTGCTGCTGAGTGGGCCATCTGTCCGGCTTTGGAAGAACAGTGGGCTTACCTTTTGTTACAGTAGCAGTAGAATAACTGCAAGAAAATGTAATACTACCTTTAAAAGGATGTAATTTGTATATTGGACACAAAGCCAGTGCTTTATCTCTCTATGAGCAACTAATAACCTTACTCTATGTATTAAAATATTTTTTACATTTACATAGCTTCCCTGAATTCTTTAATTTCTCCCTTAGCTTGCTAAAGTATGTTTATGTTTTTTCTGTTATCTCTTTTCTGTTCTTTTATTTCCACTCTCACTTGTTAAGTTGGTATTTTAATATTTTCAGTCCTTTTTTCTACTTGCTTTTTAATATTGCTAGAGTTGGGTCTTTACTATCTTTTCTTTTTAAATCCTTTGCCTCAGTGCCTTATGTGCCTGCAATGAATTTCTGAAAAACTGTATTTTTTTCTAAAATGGCAGGGAACATAAGCCTAGCAGTGTACAATTGACTGGTGTGGGACTGTGTCACAGGATTACAGTACATTGTTAAGAAAGAAAAACTTGTTTCACACTGAATTTGTCTTGGTGTGCTCTGGTTCTAGGAAGCCTGTGCTGTAACACTGCTTCCTGACTATGCTTAAAGTGTACATAGGTATATAGCATCTTACAAAGGTTATTGTGAGTTGTGACTGTTCTAAAATGGAGATGTCTTTATTAAATTTTTACTTTGGTAAAAAAGTTGGACGAACATAGCAAGTATTGATTTTTGGTTTCCTGATTCCTGTTCCTTTCAGGCACACTGTATGTTAGAAAACTGCATGTTAGAAAATACAGCAGTTGAACTCAGTTATCTTTGCCATAAGTGGAATTGTTGCTTTAATTTATGGTCAGGAGTCCTAATTCTAAAAGGCAACTGGATAATATTTAATACAACATAAAATAATCTGTTATTGTTGTAACATGAATTGATTCAGTTCTGTTACTTAGTCAAAACAGTTCTCATTTGGAAGTTGGTTTTAAATGAAAATTCTCACTAAGATAAAGGACGCTTCTTTTTTCTTAAGTCTTGTCTGTACATTATGGTTTTATCAGTGAATCATGTAACTATTTTTTTCTGACTTCAGAAAATGGAAAATCCTGATGAACTGGCAGAACTTATAAATATGAATCTTGCTCAGCTTTGCTCACTTCTGATGGCTCTCTGGGGGCAATTTCTGGAGGTCATTACCTTACAAGAGGAGGTCACAGCTTTACTAGCACAAGAGCATCACACGTTAAGAGTAAGTATTGACTTAGGCATGTTCATAGACACATTGTTATAGAAATGTGTATCAAAATGAGACTCTAGATTATAATTTTTCTAGTTATAGTTGTAAAAGTTGGTTGGAATCATAAAGGGAGCTGTTGTATTGCATTTGTTACCTTGTGTATAATTATAATAGTCTTAGAATATAATACCTAAAATATGTTTATGTTTATGAACCAACTAATTCACTGTTCTCTTGAATAAGAAATGCAGTTCAGAAGGCAAATTGCATTCTGTAGAATAAATTACGTTTGTACAAACTGTTGTATTTTTCTGTGGGAGCCACGCCTAGTGCCCACCCTGCATTTTACTTCTCTGCTGCCTTTAGGCTGCCTGCTTGCATCATAAAACAAAATGCATTTCCTTCTGAACTAAGAATTTATAACATTCACAAGCTTTGAAAAGTCTGTTAAGTTGGATTTTAGAAAAGAAGAGATGTGCATGGTCTGGCATGTCAGTACATGTCTATATATATAAAACCATCTAGAGTGAGTACATGTGCACACAGTTGGTCTCTGTGTGTGTGTGTGTGTGTGTCTGTGTGTGTGCGCACAGTTGCTGTGGGCTCTCTGCACACAAAACCGCTGCAGTGCTGGTTCCCATAGTGAAATATATTCAAGTATGAACTAAAGCATTACTCTTACTTGATAAATCACATTGTTTAATGAGAGAGTCATGGTTGTGGAAGTGGCCTATTCTGGAGAATAAATGGAACCTTTCAGAAAAAATGCAAGGCTTATTTGTTAGACGTGCTACCCGTAGGAAAGTGATCGTTTTACTGTCTGTGCATCTTACATACCTTTCTGTACCTTTCCTATAAATTCTGAAATCCTTCAGATTAACTGGTGGAAGGTATGAAACAAGAAAACTGTTTCACTTAATCTGCACTTGCATTAGGCTGCTTATATAGTACTGTTTGTAGGAGTTTATAATTAATAAAACAAAAGGAAGAATTAATATTTTAATTTTTACTGCTCCAGAAAAGATACTGCTAATGATTATGTATTCAGCTTCTTATATATGGTTCTTTTTAAAATCTGTGATGTAAGTCATCTTCCCTAACTCATAAATACCTTAATTATTGAATTTTACTGCAATTATTGTAGGGAGTATAAATCAAAGTATTTAATTATACTGTGTGAACTGGGATATTGCACATATTAAAAGTATTTCTGTGATGCTTTCCAGTTTGCAAAAAATTTGAATACGAGTTCCCTTCCTCCCTTTTTTAAAAAAAAAAAAAAATTATAATTTGATTTCATGACCTATGAAATGGTTGCATGACCCATTGTCCTTTTGAGTTGCTGTTACACTCACTTCTTTTGTTATCTGTCACTATACTTTTATGGATACCTTATGATTCTCCTGAGAATTTATATTCTGGGAGTTTGTATAACCTTACTTTGGGAAATGTACAATGATCATGTTTCACTAGAGCCCTTATCTGCACGTACCAAATGATGCAGGTTTTATGGGTATTGAATTTAGTTGAGATTGGAAAGATGACCTACTAGTTCTTCTCTTGAGAGATTCTATGTTCATATTTAGAATCATAGAATTTTTAAAGTTGGAAAATATGATTAAGGTCATCAAGTCCAACTGTCAACCCAGCACCACCATGTTCACCATGTTGCCAAGTGCCACATCCACATGTTTTTTGAACACTTCCAGGGATGGTGACTCCACCACTGTGTTCCAATGCTTTACGACCCCTTCTGTGAAAAAAATTTTCCTATTATCCAGTCTAAACCTCCCCTGGTGCAACTTAAGGCCATTTGCTCTTGTCCTTTGATGGCAGAAGAAACTGACTCCCAGTTTGCTACACCCTTCTTTCAGGTAGTTGCAGAGAGCGATAAGGTCTCCTCTGAACCTTTTCTCCAGGCTAAAGATGACCTAATACTTCTCATCTTAAGAGTCTTATCTGTCCTTTTGGTAATAAAGTTTTGTTGTATACAAAACTCTGTTCCTCTGATTAAACCTTTTTTATTTTGGAAACAGATACTCTGATGTGTTTGCTACTGGATGCTAAATCTCATTTTATTTTATCTTTTCTTCTTGCAATATTTCCAGACTGTACTTCCACAGGAAATTTCTCCCTGGGAAGGTTTTTATTTTTAATCTAACACGAATGAACCCTTTTAGAGAGTGATTAATCTGATTGGTTTTGTGTTATTTGTGGTATTTTTTGTTATTTTGTGGTGGTATGTTAAAATACCGCGTGGAAATACCTGCCACCTGTATTTGGTCAAATGGCTTTCACCCTCTTTGTGTACATGCTTATAAAACATGTATTTCTGCTGAAGTGTTGTTTAAGTATTTAAATTATTATTTTAATAATTTTACTCATGTTTACTTAAATGTTTTGATATTTAACTATTTTCAAATACTTGGAATAGTATTTGAAATGTTCCTACATTAAAAAGTCAGGAACACTTCAGGTATACTGTAACTGTCAACTACATTATCATGCTGATAAGGTTTACAACTGTGTTTTATTGAAAAAACTGCCCAGAGTATGTTACTTTATATTACCAAATGTTTGAACACTAAACTGGTTCATCTCTGTTCCCTAGTGACATCTTCTGGTAGGTCTAAATGTACTCTTCCAGAATTATTTCTTTCAGTTTCACTAGTCCTAAAATAGGAGAAAAACTAAGATTTCTGACTAGTAATAAATGTGCAGAGACACAGTGTATATTCCACAGCAGTTTTTATATAAAAGTCTTCTGTTTACATTGGAAGGACCTTAAAAAACATACTTTTAGCGAGTCTGTAGGGATTAGGAGTAGCAGATATAATTCCCTCCTGCAAAGTCATTGTGGAGTCAGCAAAAGCCGGTAGCACTTGTGTCAGTGGCACCAGCTGGGAGTCATTCTGGTTCTGCAGAGCCTATTTAACAGCATCATAGCAAATGCCTCAGTCCTTCAATAAGTTAAGCACTGATCAAACATAATAAACTCCTGTTAAATGAGGTTTTTTTCTTTCTTTAATATAGACTTATGCAGACCTTTTGAGCCTGCTTTCAACTAGTTTTATACTGGTGCTATTCTTCTCAAAGCTGTCTGGAGCTGGCAGTCAGATTTTCTTCAAAAGCACTGGAATTACTGGGATTTATTGAAAAAAAGCCTTACTTCTCTGTTTGAAAGAATGGCAGAATTCTAAAAATTTGGTCTCCATATAGCTCCGGTTACTTTATGTGGTGAAGTGCTCACATCTAAACTCAAAACTACCTTGCTTGCTTCCTGGGAAACAGCTGTGTGCTCTTTTCATGACATATACCACAGAAATCTACTAATTTGGCAACGTTCCTGTAACTATTACCTGACTGATTAGGATCTTAAATTCATTTTTAAATTGCTTAGTTTAGAATAATAACGTCCACCCTTCATGATCAATTATTCTAAAATTTAGGATTTATGCTGAAAAATTATCTATTAAGTCTATTGTATGTCTTCTCCCTTTCTAGGGGAAGGATTGAGGATTAGCTCTGACAAAATCATGTATTTGCAATGTAAATGTCTATTTAGAAAAGCTAGCTGGGAAAACGCAGTGGAATACTTAGGAACACCAGTTC
The DNA here is from genome assembly GCF_003945725.1 of Corapipo altera. NCBI lineage: Eukaryota > Metazoa > Chordata > Aves > Passeriformes > Pipridae > Corapipo > Corapipo altera. The sequence continues at coordinate 5,989,590 of NW_020884890.1, forward strand.
TGATCCCACATGTGTACACGTAAACTCCTAACAACAAATTCTGAAGAAAAGCAGATTGAGTTCCTTGTCACTGCTGAGAGTGGAAGTTGCATTTACAAGGAAGTATCGAATTTAGTGTTTTCTTTTTACTTCAAAACATTTTCCATGACTATTTAGAGGTGATGTTATGACTGAGTTTAATTTCATGTAATACAGCTAAATAAATTCTGGGAGGTTGGGAGAGGACTTTTCAGCTTCTAGAGCAGGTCGGAGATTGGGGGTTTAATGTTTGTGGTTTGGGGTTGGGTTTTTTCTTAAGCACCTTGGAGCAATTTTTTTCCTCAGATTTTCTTCTGTTAAGAAAACAAAAAAAGGAAGGTGTGGAAGCTTCAGAACATAAACTTCATGCAAACAGTACTTTCTGAAAGTATGCTGGATGGTGTATCAGGAGGGAAAATGAACTCCCCTGCAAGTGCTTGTCTCTGACCAAAGTTGATGTGGTCCTGAATGCCTGATGTTTGCCAGTTAATGCACAAGATTTTCCTAGTGCCATGTTTGTGCTCAGGGTGGATGCAGATGCTGGCCACAGTTCTGAGTAAAAGTGCTGAGAGAATTAAACTAGATCTGATGCTTCGCCATATACACTGAAAACTCCCACAGTCTGGGAAATTCCGTAACTTAAAGAGGAAAACACAGAGTATATTGAAGATATAAAGGGATAGGAGGCCAGGAAGTGGTTGGTAAATAAATTATTTTTTCAGTAGACTAACATGTGATTCTCTAAGTGGGACAGAAATTTTGTTTTAATTGATACAAACAAGTTGATATTAATGCACAAGCAGTTGCCAACAACCACTGCATAGCGCATTCTCTTTGATTTGCTTTTTTTTGATGCAGGTGATTGGGCAGTTGCAAAAATAAAATGCATATAGAATGAATTAGTATTTATATAAAATACTGGAAATGTGAGAAGTCTCATTTTGCAAAACCTTAACTTTGGGATTTCTAGATACTGCATTTTTAGTACACTGATTGTGGTTTTATTTGTAGTAAGTTGCTGTACAATTCACACGCTATTTTAACACTACATATTGGATGGTAAAAAAATATGCTCCCCTATGTTATTAGTAGTACTCTTTAAATATTGTATTGTTTATTGACCTCAGCCAATTAAGTCTTGAATACAGTGCTTATAATTAACATACATTCTGTTACTGTCTTCATCACTTGCGGACGAAATATTTACCAACAAAAGATTTTTTTGCCCAGTAGTTTACTGTGGGCTAGAGACTATTTGTGGAAAGTCTGCAACACTTCTCTGTATTTTGAGACTGCAGAATACCTAATAGGTTTCTACTTCTGAAGGTAATCCTCAGGTTCATTCAGAAGTGTCCATCGAACAGTCATTTCATTTCTTCTCATTGGAATATCTCACAATATTTTTGTGTGTTTTTGTTTCAGGTGAGCCTGATTTGGATGATTGATTGGCAATCAAGTTTTCAGCAGGCAGTTAAATCTAACGTATTTCCAAGTTGTCCAGTGCACAAATTAAAATTCTTGTTTCAGTCTTTAGTCTTGTCTGTGGCATCGTCTTCCCTCCCACACAGATTGAACACTTCAAAAAAAAAAGGGGAACTGTCTATATTATACATACAAATGAATAACATTGATGTGCAGGAATGCTGGTGGATTTTTTTAAATTATATGTAATGTAAAATAAGCTCTAACTTCATTTGGATCTTGCAGGTGCGCAGATTTGCAGAAGCATTCTTTTGTTTTGAGCATCCTAGGCAAGCTGCTCTTGCCTATCAAGAACTACAGTGAGTAGCCTTTGGAAGTGCACAGTATATAGATGTAGAACTGTTATCCTGTAGCTTTTGTTGAGTAGAATTTGTCTTGCAAAAATACATAAATTGAAGAGAAACTTACGTTCTCACTACAGATTTAAAGTAATGAAAGTTATATAAGAAGTTATTAAATATTAATGTTATTAATAGCTAATTAGTAGAAAAGTTTCTATTAAAGTGAATTAAGCTGTTGCTAATTTCTGTCAGTGTAAAAATAAAAGAGTTCTGGTTTTTTTCATGGAAGACTGTTTCCTTTTTTTCAGTGCTCAAAGTCATCTACAGATGTGTGCAGCTATCAAAAATACTTCCTTCTGCAGTTCTCTTCCACCTCTCCCTATTGAATGCAGTGAACTAGATGGGGATATGAACTCTTTGCCTATTATCTTTGAAGATCGATATTTAGATTCAATTACTGAAGGTAAACACGCCTCACAGTAGTTTCCTTCTTGAAGAAATAAGCAAAAATTATGTAAAACCTGAGTATTTTTCTTTAAATTTCTTACTGGCTTTAAAGGAGTGGTTTATTTGCTTGGATATGGTTTTTTAGCTTGAGTTTTGAGGATGTGTAACATTCTATAATTGCTAGTGTTTTATAGCATCAGTTATCTGCATAATATTGATAAACAATCCTTTTCTCTCTTTGTTTCCCCCTCCCACACACTTTTTTGGTGAAAGATCTGGATGTACCCTGGTTGGTAGTTCAGAGTCTTCCAAGGGCAGAGTCCAATAAACTGGATAAATTTGAAGCTGAAGAAGGTTTTGTTGCTGGTTTTACTAGCCCAGAACTGAAAATAAGACCTGCCGGTGCCTCCGTCTTTTGGCATTCAGAAACTGAAAAGATGCTAACAAAAGCTTTGAAAGGGAAAAATGAAGATGCAAATAAATCCAAAGTTAAGGTTACTAAGCTCATGAAAACAATGAAACCTGAGAACACAAAAAAAGTCATAAAACAGAACTCAAAGGACTCTGTTGTCTTAGTAGGCTACAAATGTTTGAAAAGTGTAGCACTGGAAGATGCCTCTAGAAGCTCGGAAGGCAAGCCTTCATACAATGCTAACGAAGGGCTGGACCCTACATTAGGTGAATTTCCTTGTGATACAAAGACCTGCACCAGGCAGATAAATCAAAGAGAACTTCCATTTTTACCATCTGGAACTGAGGAAAAGGCTGCCAAGATTGAAGGTGACCAACCAGGTCCAAGTAGTCCTGTGCACTGTGAAAATGAGGCTATTTTTGATAGACTGACTATCTCTCAGACAGGTTCTGGAACTACTCAAGCAGATAGTGCTTTACAGCAGAGAGGTGCACTTGAAGGTTGTCATGGAGGTCAGCCAGCTTCCTCAGGAGTCAGGACAATTGAGGTCAAACCAAGTAATAAGAATCCTTATGAAGGGGGGAAAGTAGTGGTTCACATTGGATCATGGGCTGAGTTTCCGCAAAGCGGAGTGCACGGAGAGAATTTGCAGACACTCAGTTTTCATCCTTCAGAATCTGGAAATAAATTTAATTCAGGAGAACAGGAGCCAGTCCATGAAAAGGAAGATGCTCATGAGAGAAACTGTCATCATACCAGTGACATCTTAACAAAAATGAAAAATAATCCGCCTACTCTTTCTACGAAAGAAAGTCAACTTTCTGCAAGTGGAGACATGACTAAATTACCAGATGTTAGTGTGACATGTGCCTCTTCTAGGTTTTCAGATTCAGGTGTAGAAAGTGAACCGAGTTCTTTTGCAACTCACCCCAACCCTGATCATGTTTTTGAAAATATTCAAGGGCAAAGCACATACAATGATGAGAGAATATTTCCTCAGCCTTTACTAAAAGCGGACTGTGCTGTAAAATATGCAGTAGAAAGCCATTGCACTGAGAGTACGAGTGCTGTAAGTGAAATACAGTCATCCCTGACGTCCATAAATTCACTGCCTTCAGATGATGATGAGCTGTCACCTGATGAGAATTCAAAGATATCTGTTGTACCTGAATGCCAGCTAAGTGACAGCAGAACGGTATTGGATCTAGGAGCAATTGACTTGACAAAATGTGATGACGGTAAAACATCAGATCAACAGTGTGTTGTATTTTCAGGGCACTTGGATAACAAAACTCTGTCTATACATTCCTCACTCTCAGGAACAAAAGATAGATTACAGTTAGACGTGTCCTCATCTGAAAAAACTACTGATGTGAAAAGTTATAGCCCACAGGCAGACCCTGGCACAACCTGCAGGGATTCTCAGGACCTTGAAAGGCATCCTAATGCTACAGAAGAAGCAGTTAAGTTGCATTTGGAAATTACTTGTATGGCTGAGCCATCTATTGTTTCAGGTTCTTCATCTGTAAATGCAGTGTATGAGGCTGAAAAAACAAATGAAGGAAAACATAACAAGCCTTTAGAACTAAAGGAGACAACTGAAGAACTGTCAATAGCTAAAAGTGAAACTGGTACAGATAATCCTTCTCCAACCGGTAGTGCTGACATGGTAAAACAAGGGCTTGTCGAAAACTATTTTGGCTCTCGAAGCAGCACAGATATTTCAGATATTTGGCCTGTGGACAACAGTAATTCTGTTAGCCCTCAAAAGGAGGCATATGAAAAACAAATTATTTGTTCTTCCCAACAAGACGAGGAAGAAGAGGAGGATCAAGAAATGATTGAAAATGGGTATTATGAAGAAACAGACTATAGTATATTAGATGGAGCTTCCAGTGCTGACCAGGATCATGGCTTAGCAGAAGAGAGAGCTCTGAGATCTGAAAGGATTGATAGTGGACACCTACAAGATGTAATGACTGTGCCTCCTGTCTGTACTCCTGGTTGTCTGTCTTTTCCATCTTCTCTGAGAGACTCTCCTTGCAATGTTATCTGTTCTTCAAAGAATAAATCTGATGCGATTACACAACAGCCAGGCAGCACATCCTACAGCTCGGCATCAGCTGTTTCCTGGTATGAAAGCTCCCCAAAACCTCAAGTCTTAGCGTAAGTGATTGTTTTAAAACAAAGTTTTTTACTTATAGAAATTAAGTTAGTATAGTATAGAAGGGGGGGAAAAGCATGGTTGGGCTGTAGGGTGTCCCCAGGACTGTGCCTTGGGTTCTGCATGGTAACAGCTTGTTTTAGATGTTCACTTAACAGTGTGCTAGCACTGAATTCCTTCTGTCAGTTATCTTGTAATTTCATGTGCTTTGGCAAACTTCAAGCAGAATACGAATTTTTTTGTTTCTCTAGTATGTTACTTTAAAAAAAAATAATTCAGCTGAAAAGTGATGTTGTAATGGATACTGAGCATAAAAATAGTGTTTAATGAAATGGAAAGTGTTAAAATAGCAAGCTTGGGAAAATATGCTTTTCCGTTAAAAACAAAACCAAAAACATTCTGTAACTGGTTGTCCATCTGATTAGTTAAGTGAAGCATGTGCAGTGCAAACCATGGTGATGGCTTTATTTTTACATCTTAACTTCAGATATCAAAAATGTAACGCCTTTGCGATCACAGTTACACTGCAGTTCAGATACCAGGAAAGCCAAATTTAGAGGAACATCAGAGATCCCAGGGATCCTCTTGCTGTAAACATAGGAGTTTCCCTGATAACCCCCACCTGCTAACTGAACATGAGAAGCAGCAGCTTAATGTGTTGTAATGGAAGTAAAATGTTGCTATCAGAGAAGAGAAAATTTAGAAGACAGGTAGAAACAAGGAGAATGCTTTGGAGGCAGAAAAGACCAGATAGTTTGTGAAAAGCAGCTGAGAACAGGAGGAAGGGTAGTGCAGTCAGTGGTCAAGGAAAACAGGTTCAAAGTGGAAAAGTAGCTTCTGAAATAGTGGAGAGTGTGTACTGGTGTGGACTGGGAGAGATGAAAAGCAGAGACTACTCAGGTTGTTCCGTAACAATCAGAGTGAATTCAGAATAAAATCAAGGACTTGGCCTTGGAAAAAGCAGTGTCTTCTGGAGCATGAGATAACTGTGAATCCAGAAGGCATGATCTGCTCTATAGAGAACCAGCCTTGGTGTATTCAGTTCAGAAAATGTGCCTTATGAACTCAGGCAACTTCTGCTGCAGAGTGTTAAGACCAGCTACCAGCAGTGGTTTCTGTTTAGGCTGATTTCATTAAGGCCTGTGCCTGCCAATTAATGAGGAATGAGCTAAAGATAAAGCTGGGAAAACAGAGGACAGAAAGCAGAATGGGAGAGAAACAGCAGCCAAAAGAGGATAGGATACAGCGTGACACTGTGAGGGATGGTGCAGAACAGAAGGATTAAGGAGGGAAAGAAGCATAGGAAAGCATAAAGCTTGAAGGGCTGCAGGAAACCGATACACAATTAATTAGGTAGGAAGGTCATACACAAAATACGAAGAGAAAGGGAAGAAAGGGAGGAACACAAGGAGCTCCCAGCACATGGGGAGCTCAGCTGTTAAAAACCTTCTAGTTTTTTCCTTCATATAATATGTAAAAGATCAGAAATCTGGATCTGGCTGCTTCTGAAGCAAGTATCAGCTATTCAGCCTACCAGAGGGACCTTATGGTCAGTGATTACAGAACTGACTCCAGATCTCTGTTTACCTAGGAAATAGGTTTGGCAAGAATTATCAAAAGCCAGTGGAAATCTTTACCTTGACTTCTGATTGATTATAATTCCTGTAATTTTGTTACTGCATGTAAACAAAACTGTTGCTTGGTCACGACCAGAACTAATCCTGAGTCTTCAGTGGTTTCAGAAATACTTCAGAGTTTGCAGAGATGTTCAAAGGAGAGAAGAGAGTAGAGCTTGAGATACAATTTCTGTTGCAGAGGAAAAGGGGCTGCCGGAATCTGCAATAAAAAATGTTTTGAGGAAATAGCTTGTTTTCTGAAGGTAGTAATTTGATAAATACATTTTCCATTGTATCAATTACATAGAATACATAGCAAAAAGGCAGTAGAAGACAGTTTCATAGAAGACCCCACATTTGTCTAGCAATAGTAAAAGTTATTTTATCGTAAATATGGTTTTGTTCCAGTTTCCTACAGGCCAAAGAAGAATTGAGGCAACTTAAACTTCCTGGATTTATGTATAGTGATGTTTTCAAACTGGCTTCCTCGGTACCTTATTTCAGCATGGAAGAGGATGATTGTTCAGAAGAAGGAATACATCTTATAGTCTGTGTCCATGGCCTAGATGGTATGCTGGGAAATGTGATACTGAATGAGATAGTAGTTCATATTACCAGTGAGGTTTAGCTTGTGTCATTCAAACTCTGAACTGAACCCTTCTGAAATAGGTTCACTGGAGGGAAATGGGAATCTGACATTGAACTGCTATATTTGACAGTGTGTTCCATAAAATCTTTTAAATTAAGAATTCTCTGCAACATTTGTCTTTAATAAAACTTCCGTGCATATAAAACTATTTTATGCCGTAGTTCACATTAAGTGCATCTTTTATGTCATAAAGGCGTTTATCCATGTTGTGGTAGTAGAGTGGAGTTACTGACAAAACTGTTTTGTTTAGAATTGTCAGTTGTCAAGGAAAATGAAATAAGCATATCTTGTTAGGAAATAGAATAGTACAATAGTAAAATGCAGTCAAGTGTCTATAGGGTTTTGAAAGATTAGGTCACTGAATCACAGAGTGGTTGATGCTGAAAGGGATCTCTGTAGGTTGTCTAGTCCAACTGCCTGCTCAAAGCAGGGTCACCTACAACAGGTTGCCCAGGACCCAGCCCAGTTGGGTTTTTGAATATTTCCAAGGACAGAGACTCTATTGAGGTAGAAATGAGAAAATCTCTTGCTAATTGAAAGGGTTGGAAAGTTCAAATAGCTTGAATATATTCACCTGCTTTTAGTTCAAAGTGTACATGCATGTTAAGAAATAGTATCCCCTCTAGTTAAGGTATTTCTGCCATCAATGTATTTATGAGTTTTTGAGATGATGCTTAAATTAACAATGTAATGAAACACAAGAGGGCAGTAGAATAGAGTATTGGACTGGACTGACACTGCAGAGGCACCTTTTTCATTTTTCAAATTCCTAAGTTTAAAAGAATAAAATAGCAGCATAGTTTTTCTCCTTTGGGCAGAATGCAGCCTTTGCTAAGCACTTTTAAAAAAGGACTCAGAAGTATTCCTTCTTACTAGCATAGATATTCAAGGGCTGTTGTGAGCCTAGAATTGGAACAAAAGTTAATTTGACCAAAAAGCCTGTTGTTGAAAAAAAAAAATCTTTGAAGCCTTAAAAAAGTCCATATAGTTGGAATTTTCCTTTGAAATGGTGAGTTCATAGAATTTCCTATAAGTGTAGTGGGTTTGTAACCCTCCTGGGAGGGAAACAGAATTAGGATAGGTCACCTAATATATATTTCACCAATAAGGAATTCCATACCATGTTACATCAGCACAGACATAAAGAGACGAGAAGGAACCAACTCCTTCCTTCTCTTCCGGGACAGTTGCGCGGTATAGACAGCTGTTTTTTGGAGGAGGAAAACACCTTTTGTGGGGAAGTAGTCTTTATTGTCAGTCTTCCCTGTGTGCATAGTGCTAATAGTTCTCTTTCTCTTCTCTGTATAAATATAAAACTGCCTTCTCAGCAGTCTTGGTTTTGCAAGTTCTTTTCTTTCCCCCTCTTCCTTCCTCCTTTTCCCTCTGGAGGGGGGGGAGTTGGGCAGGGTCTCGGTGGACACTGGGCATTCAGCCAAGGTAAATGATAACAATAAGTGACATATTTAAATAAAAAACTTGTTTTCTATTTAATGCAGAAAAGGTACTCTTTCTTCAAAAGCATCCATGATTATTGATGTAGAAAAATCTTCAGGATGCTAGTTAAACTATCATTTATTGTCTTGGGTACCAGTCTAAAAGTATCTTTATCTGCTGACAGTCCAGTCTGCCTTTTTATTCTATGAAAATGCTCCTTCATTGAATTCTTTAGGCTAGCTTTGGGTCCTTTAATTGGCTTTTATCAAAATTAATTAAATTTCCAAGAATGTTCACAGTGCTACATATCTGTTGGATGCTAAGACAAAATCAAACATGACTTCCTACATCCTTGCTTTTTTAAGAGTGTTTGCATTGAATGGCATTTTTATAGACCATTTAGTCACTTAATTTGACATTGCGGTTTATCCTGTGAAGTCTTAATGACTTTTAATTAGGGCTGAGAATATAATTAGCTGTGTTTAAATATAAATTTGTACCATAGATTCGTTCCAGTATTCTGGGTGCTTTTATTGCAAGTTAACTTTGGAGGATCTAACTTTTGATTGTTTTTTCTTTTAAGGTAACAGTGCAGATCTGAGATTAGTGAAGACTTACATTGAGCTAGGCCTGCCTGGAGGAAGAATCGATTTTCTTATGTCTGAAAGGAATCAGGTATTTGCCTACTAAAAAAGAATTTTTGTAAAGCGATAAACAGCATACACCTTCAGACATGGCACTATTGTGTTACAGTGTACCACATTTTATGTATTTTGATTGTATTCATGGAATCCATGATTTGATCTGTGGCTTACCTCAGAGTAATTACAAAACCTGGTATGTTATTGAACGTAAATATTTAAGGGTTGCTGCTGTTTTGTTGTGTGTACTGTGTTTCTTGAGTTCTCAGTGTAAACTATTTGGATTGTGGGTAAAATGTACTCAGTATTAATGGTAAAGATAGTGAAAACTGGTGTAGTAAGCAGGGAGATGTGTTATTTCAGAGGATCTGATAAATAAAAAAGTACCTGTCTTGTTCTTTTGTCAGTGAAGTGCGAGATCCACATCATAACACTGAACCAATATCAAACTGCCTCTTGTGTTAACTTTTTGGGAATTTTATTATTTTCAGGTGAAGTAAACTTGACAAATCACAGAAGACCAGTTTTTACTTTTTGTTTGTGTGTGTGTGTGTTATATTGTATTAGATGTACTTCAGGAATGAATTAGAACAAAGTCTCTTCAATGGCTCAAACAAAAGGTTCAATCAGTGCAGTAACATTTTTCTGGCGGCAGCTCCTGGGATGCTTTGTGACATGTGCCAAGCCATGCTTTCTCTTCACTAGCCCTATAGGTTTTGTCAGTCAGCAGTTGTGAGACTTTCTGATTTGTGAGCTCCACTGAGACCATTGAGCCTAGTAACTACTGACAGACTTTTCTCCTTAATGTTAGCTGACTCTTTTTGAATGTTTTTACTTCCAGTTTCCACAGCATACAGTTGAGATTAATTCTGTGGTTCACATACATTAGTAATTCAGTTGCAAAAAAGGAAATTGAAATAATTTCCCCTACAACTTGTTTTGGAAAAAATACTCAATAATCATTCCTCATTCTCTGCTTCAGTAATCAAGTATTTTATAAACAAGTATAATTTCTCACTCAGGAGGCAACTGAAGGGACTTAGCCCATTCAGTATTTCTTAGGATCAGATGTGAAACGGTTTCTGTTTATCCATGATATCCTTCCCTGCCTGCTTGAAAGGTCTTGTCATTTAAAATTGGATGATCAGAACTAGAAAGGGCATTTAAGATGGTTGTGCACTATGGACTGACAAAATGCTATACTGATATTTCTTTCCTTGCTTTCCTAATGTAGCTGATTATATGCAACACAGATTATTGTTTGCACATACAGTTAGGGCTGGTTTTCCCTGTGTAACATTGGTTTGTATTCCTCACCATTTTATCACCCAGGTATCCAGTACAATAAGATTCTTCTGAAATTCTGGTTGGTTCTGGATTTGATTATTCTAGATATTTGGTTTTGTTTACAAACTGACATCTCACCTCCTTCTTCCCTTTCCCAGATCATTTACCAATATGTTGAACACAAAAGATTTTAGTACAGATCCTTTGGAACTCTGTTGAAAAGTTTTAGGCAGCCTTTGCCTATATCTTTTAATTTCTTACTGCTAATCATTGTGGAGAATCAGCTATGAATGGGGGTTAAGGCTATAAGGACTTTGTTTATTTTTTCATTTTGAATAAACAGTGCTAATGTAGACTCTTTCTGCTGTTACCATAATTGTCTCACTTCTATTTCATGGGCAGTGTGATTTAGTTCTGAATACACAGCTTGGTCTTCTGTCTCACTACAGATAATCTTACGTGTAGAGGAAGGCTTAGAAGTCAGGCTGGCTGTGAGTTAATGTTAAGATTTGTTTGGATAGTCTTACAGTAAAATGTGTATCACTATCATGTTAAAAGAAGACGACTTGAAAAAGTTATAACTAGCTGTAGAGTTTGTATTCAGAGTTAATATGGATGTTTTTATTTGTGTGCTGTTGATTAAAACACTGGGGTATAAGAATTCAGACTGAATGCAGAATGTATATTGCTGCATTAGAAAATACAGTTATTATTTTTTATTTCTTTTATTTTACAGAATGATACCTTTGCTGATTTTGATTCCATGACAGATCGTCTTTTAGATGAAATTATACAGTATATACAAATTTATAATCTAACTCTTTCAAAAATCAGGTAATATCTGTTCTATACTATTTATAGAAATAAACTTAAAACTAGAGCCCTGGGTTGTTCTGAACTGTGATGCTCAGGAGCAGGCCATAAGAGAGTTGGGGAAAAAAAAATTGGGATGGGGGAGGAGTAGGGGAAAAGGAGGACAGTGGAGAGAGAGGGAATTCTGAGCTGAAAGAAGACTGAACAATGTTGTAAGCTCACCTAGTCCTGTTGGTAGTTTTAGGTCAGAGTTAAGCATTACATTTAAGGAATTGCTGTCCTGTGTTTCCACAGATCCTGCATGATAGGGTTTTGCAGAGAAACAGATAATATTTTGAGAAAGTTGAAGGAAACTGTAATAGCATTATGCCAGCTTCCTTCTGATTTTATAATCTCTTCACCAAGTATGACATAGCAGACTGTTTTTCTTGTCATTCTTACAGAGTAATTTCGTCTTGTGACATTTAAGGGCAGCTGCACGAAAATATATTTCATCATTTTTTATGTTTTCTGATTATTTCATCTGCTAAAGAGCATGTTTTACATCTTATTAGAAGACTCACCACAGTCTATGCACTCCTATTTTCTTTTTCATTTACTTCCAGGGAATGTCCATTTATTTACTCAAAATAGGGTGCATATTTGGGCAGACTACCTTTTTAACTCAGCTGTGTTGCTGGAATTAGTTCATCGATAGATGAAAGGAGCTAATTCAAGCCTGACTTCGTCCATTTGTTTAGACACCCTCAAATAACGCATCTGGAAGGTATTTTGACTTGCTAGTCACATGCATTTGCTACAAGATGTGTTTGGTAGGCCTTACTCAGCTGGAGAAAACATCTGACGTACTTGAACATAATCTCACTGTTTAAACAAATGTTTCTGCCTTAAAATAGGCAAGATTTGACATGGTTAACTTTGTCTAAACTGTTATCTAAAACTTAACAAAGCACTCTGATCATACTTGTGTTACACAGACTACACACTAGCACCCTTGGTACAGGATAGTTCTGTAAGCCACCAGCACACACCAGTGCCTTCTCTCCCGTGGCGTGGTCTGAAGGCTGTAGTGAGCAAACCCACCCAGTTACCTTCTCCTTGTTCATACCTGAGAACTGAACCCTTGTTTGCTTTTGGTTTACTTCTCTCGTAAGACTTTCAGGTTGTAAATATTTTTTTCACTTTTATTTGTTACTTGTCACTTGAAAGAAAATGAAATTATGAATTTTTATTTTAGTTTCCTTTTCAAGGTATATACTTGTCTTGGGCCCGGCTAAAGCAGTTTTCATTTCTCAAGTTTAGCTTTTCTTATGAGAAAGTTAAATCTGTCAGGAAATCCTGCAGCTCTTCCCTGGTAGCTACATGAGAGTGTTGGCAGAAAGACTTGTGCTTCTATGCAGTTCCTTGAAGGGATGACCTAGAAAGCCCAGAAAAGTACCATTAAGAAATCCTCTGTTCAAGTAGCCGATGCTTTCCTCTCTCATTCTGGTTATGCCACTGCAGAAAGCAGACTTTGTGGTAGTTACACATGCTCTCCTGAATGATGCTGGTTTCTCCTCATAAAATCTCGGTCTCCTAAAGGAAGTGTTCTCCCTATGAGTGCTGCTCAGTAGCGCAGTCAAATCAGACATCAGTTTCCAGATCTGTGATGATTTTGTATGGCAAAAAAAGCTGACATCCTAAGATTGGTGGATTCTGTCTTGCTTAAATAGTGGGATGTCAGCATCCTGGAGCTTCGGTGTAAGGAGAATGATGTTCACAGTGGGAGTTTCGGCTTCCTTGGCCTTGGGTCTGGATGGATTTGTTTTCATGCTTCTGTATTTCCAGTTTGCCCATATGCTTTTTCTTTTGTTTCTCATTTACTCTTTTTTTATTCCCATTCTCTGTTACCCCTAACACTGGCTTTCTCTCCTGAGTTACAAAGATTGTGCTTCTGCAGTGACCATTAATAGACCGTTGGGGACCTCTGCCATATGGTACCTGTGTCTGCACTCTGCCACACTACACTTTATTCTGGTGATACAGTTCAAGCTGCACAGAATAACTACTTGTTATTAATAGAAACTGTAGTGAAACTAAAGCAGCTGTAGACCTGACTTGTTACTTCACTGCCAGATGATTGTTGTCAGATAAAATGAAATCAGCTCAAGTCAAGACAAGTCTAGGGACATTCTGAGATTCTGCACTGTCAGGTAGATGCGAAGTCTTGTGCCATCAAGTAATGGCAAAATCCCATTTCCTGTGCTACATTCTTGTACTGGGAAAAGAGAACACACTCCCTGTACCATTTTAACACAGAGACATATTCTAATGTCAGCTTCAATAAACACTTTTGGTACGGCCAGAACTAATACCAGTTATTGCAGCACTTCACTATCTAACACGTGTTCCTCTCTGAATAAAATCTTTGTGCTCACTACAATCATATAGCAAGTATGAACTGGAAGCTTGATTCATGCCAACTACAATTTGTCTTATAAAAGAACTGTTTGGTAAAGAATCACAGGAATCTTTAGGTTGAGGGGACGTCTGGAGGTCACTGGGACCAGTTACCTGCTCATACCAATGCCACCTTCAAAGTTAATGCAACTTCGAAGCGTGTCAGATTGCTCACTTAGACCATTCAAGTTTTGAGTGTCTGTGAGGACAGAAGCCCTCCCAGAAAATCACATAGCTAGAAAATAAACCACATGGTCTTACAATGTAGTTTCAGAAACCATTTTGCTCCTATCAGGTCTTACATGAATTTCTGATGACCTGTATTGGACTTTGACCTTGGGTGGATTATTCAGCTTACCATCCTCTTTCCTGAGTAACATTGGTTCGCTAAAAAAGAAGGCAATTTTTTAATGCTAGGTATATATTAAAATATCTGTTCATTATTTCAGCACATTATTGATTATGGGTTTTGATTGATTTTTCTTTCTTCCATGAATTTTTATAGTTGGACAGGATTTTTGTTTGTTAGCACAGAATAATGAGGTTTTGCTGTGTCTAATTTTCTAGAATGATCTGAATTGGTAGACTTGTGTCTACCATATAAAACCTGTAATTCTGTAAACTTCAGTGTGTTAATGGTATCATATATTCAGAAGATGGTAATATTGCCACCTGGTGTTCAGAAATGCATTGCTTTTGCAGAGCATCCCATGAGTAGGATGGATTACATTTTTGTCCTACACTTTCAAGGTGCTTTTTGAAGGGTTTTCCTTTTCCTTTCCTTTTTGATTTGAGCAAATTCTTAAACCTTTCTTTATTAGAAAACAATATCAATGTATTACATGTTCACCTAAACATCTGAATTTGAGCACAACATATTACTGTAACCTTTGTTATTTAAAGTCTTAATTCAAATTAAGTACAGATGTTTAATCTTTGAGGTACGTTCACATTAGCTAATTGTGAGCACTCTTTTTTCCACAAGTGGATCTTTCATGTTTCTGAAGTTTTGGTTTAGGGATGCCCATATTCTTGAGGATGATAGGATTGATTGATGGATTGCTGCTTTTTTTCCCAGAAATTGCCATTTGTTATGATACAATATAAGAGTTTCTTATCCCTTTATGACCTTCAGTAAATACTGTCTGAACTGTTATAGAACTGTCAAGAGAACATCTCTGCTAATGTTCAGATCTTCTTTAGAAAACACTCTCTTTTATTTAGGAGCAGTTATGTCATGCAGATCATCTTCAGGATAAACTCAATTTCTGTGGCATTTGTTTTTAAATCTGTGGGTTTGTTGCTCTTGTGTGGACTTTATGATGTACTCTGAGAAAAGTTTTAAATTTTAGTATTCAAGAAAACAGCTCAGTGTTTTGTTTTGCAAATGCACTGCTGTTGTGCTGACACCACAGAGAATACATAATCTTTCATTTCAGAATTAGGCAAACATAGCAAGCTGAGGCTAAGAATTTCTCATATTGAAACAATTTTGAAAATCTAGTAGTAAAAGCAAATGGGAAGAATATACTCATATGGTTAAGCTGTGTATTGGTGATGAACAAAAAGTCTGTTCTGTCATTGAAATGCGTAATTATTTCAGAGTTTAGGAGTTCAGGGGTGGTTCTGCCATTCTATAACCAAATGTTTGAAATTTTTCATTTACCTTTAAATTGGAATTTTCCAAGTCAGTGATTCTTGCTTGGGAAGCATTCAAACAGTCAAGTAGTCTTTTAGCACTGTATTTTTTACAGATATTACAGGAAGCTTTGTTTTAGCTATTTTTGTTGATTAATGTAATGATACAGAGCAAACAGGAAGGATGATCTTACAGGTATAATGTTGTGGCACATATGTGATCCAGTTCTACTATATGGATGGTTTTCTGTTTTCTACATGTCCCGAGATTACATCTGTGACACAGGAAGGCACATTTTCCTTCTGATTTTGTGAGTCTGGTCTCTAGCATATACTCTTTAAGTCTCTGCCTAGTGTGGTGTGGTCCTTATCTCAGCAGAGATCTGTAAGCATGATAACTAGAATTGCTTTATTTGTAGTGTCCCTTTTGAAGAAATGCTTTATATAGACTTGTGGATATGATAGTAGGCACCTCAGATTAAGTAATATTTATTCTTAGATACATGAAGCTAAAGAGTCCCATTCTATCTTTCCCTTACATTGCTTAACCAGGGAAACAACCAAAAGTAATATTCTCCTGGCAAAATATCCATATTCTTCAATTGCTCACTCAAGCTGATAATCACTTCTTTTGGTCCAGCTGCTGAGAAGATCTAAGATGTTGCTTCTACTTTTAAATAATGAGGTTCAATTAAATAATGGGGTTCTCCCTTATAGGAGTACTTCTGGAATCTGTCTCCACTAGATTGTTTCAGTAATGCTCCTACATTTATCATACTGAATGCCATTACATGCCAAAGGAGTGGTTTGTTCAGTCATGCCCAGCTCATAAAATATTTTCTGAATACTTGGTGCTAAGAGAAATGAACCCAGAAATAATCTTGGGTTTGGGTGGGAAATGCTGGTGGAAGGATAGTTTGCTTCTGCTAGGTTTTCAAAAATGCTGTATAAAGTAATTCTGGAGGAGCTCAGAACATGTTTGTTATGGGTTTGTGCAGCTTGAGCGATATGGACAAGCTGTGCTTTCTTGTGACCTAAAATACAGGTTCCGAATGGCAGATTTTCATTATTTTTTTCCTATGCTCTTTCAGCATTTCATGACACCAGTTTTCTTTTTCTCAGTCTAAAAGAAAAAAAAAGATTGCCATAAATATCTGTGTTACACTGTTTTTTATTTTTAAACAGCTTTATTGGACACTCACTGGGTAATTTAATAATCCGTTCAGTGCTTACAAGACCTCGATTTAAGTATTACCTCAACAAACTTCATACCTTCCTGTCTCTGTCTGGACCACATCTTGGTACCCTCTACAACAGCAGTGCTCTTGTTAATACAGGTGAAGTATTATTTTCAGTAGTATAACTTTAGGGGAAAATATGTCTTTGAAATACATTTAGCAATTTTGTGTGAAGTGCCCATTTCTGCATTACTGTGATAAAGTGCACGTTTCACTGTCATAAGAAGAAAGAAAGTATCAACAGAAGAATGTGTCAACCATGCAAGAGATGGTTGACCTAAGCATTTTCCAGTATGTTTGGTTCAGGTTTTCTTTTACACCATAAATAAACTCCAGCTTTAATCTGTTGAGCTTGATTTATTATGAACTGAATTTTAATATATTTAATTTGCCAAACAAGTAGGTAAGATACATAGAAGTGATTTTGAATTACTAGTGTCTTTTCTCTCTGAAAAATGCCTTACAACCTGCAGTGTGTTTCTGCAGATGTGTTTGTACCTTATGAATATCTCTTTTTCTAAAGATTAAATATAGTTCTAGAACTTGTAGAAACTGATGACTTTTGAAATAAATGTTATAAAATGCTTTCGGGTAGCATGAAATTTTTGTATGAAAACATCTACCTCGGAGAGCCCAGCCCCAAAACAAGTAACACCTTTTTCACTGAATAGAAACATGCTCGTTAAACTCTTTAAAAACACTCTAGAAAGCGTTGCTTGGTTTAGTGCCTGTTTATTTATTGGTTATTATTTTGTTACAAGTAAAAATGAGGAGGAAAAAATTAACTTGTGTTGAGCTTAAGAGAAGTGGACAGGCATTGGTGGCTACCTGGAGTTACTGTTTGAGTTTATAGAAGGAGGGAGAACGAGAGCTTTTTTAGTTTGGTTGAAATGGTTTCTACCCCTAACTACCAGAGAGGTTCACTTCAGGATTAAGACATCTACAGTATAATTCCCTATGGGCAGCTACTGAGCATTGAATCCTAGTGTGTCTGTGGACAGTGTCTCTGAAGTACTCTAGTCTATAACTGAATCTCACCCAAATCACCCAGAAGTGTTAGCATTACTTTGCTTTTAAAAATTGTTGTTTTCTAGGATACAAAGGTGGGGCCGTTTGCTCGTTTATATAGTCACTGGCAACTGACTTTCAGTCAGCTCAGGTTAAAGCTATCAAAGTATAATCCAGAATATATTCACTGAAAAAATAAAGATTTCTGGAGAATTTTATCTCTTTTGTAGTTGAAGGATGTCCAAAATGTAATGTAATAGTCATGTAGTAGCCTTCCTTTACATTTTAGGCTCTTTTTAAGATTGTGGAAAACACCGAGATAATAATAAGTAATGGTTACTGAACTCTAAATAACTATACTGCATGTATACATTAATAACTACCAATAAATTTACTGGAAAAGGTTGCCCAGAGAAGTCATGGATGTTCAGTGTTCGGGGCCAGGTTGGATGGGGCCCTGAGCAGCCTACCTGGTCTAGTAAGTGGCTTCCCTGCCCATGGCTAGCTGATCTTTGAAGTCCCTTACAACCTAACAATTCTATGATTCTATTCCATGAAATTTCTATTTAAAAGATAACTGTTTCTCTGAGAGTTGAATCAATGCATAAAGGCATTCTTGAGGCAGTAAGGGCTTGGTTGCCTGCTTTGCTTTTGCATGGAGAGAGAGGTAGATTTTCTGAAAAGCCAGTTAGCCACCTGGGTCATTGACTAATAGAGAATACAGCACCATAGAAAATACTATATTATTGTATTCCTCAGAGAAAATTCTGCTTCCTTTTTTCAAGCTATATGTAATGAGTTCAGTTTAGAAATCTGAGAAGTAATGGCTGTTGTTTAGTGCTACGTATTTTAACATTAAAATGTTCTAATATTCTAAGATTATTGAAATAGAATGTGTATATTGCCTTATGGCTAACATTAGTAAGGATTTTCACTTTTTGCAAGTGTAGTTCATCTTTATAGGCAGGCATGTACATTAGTGGAAATAAAGGCCTTCATGTTTCATTATATAAATAAACAGGAAAGAATAATGAAAAAAATTAAATGGTTTCTGGGCTTGAGAATGCTTATGAAAAGTAGAATTTACATCTGAGAGCCTAAATTATGGATTTTACAAATTGTACTCATGTTTAATAGTTTTCATGTTTTATTGTGGATCTGTACTCATGTTGTACCTAACAATGCAGGACTGTGGTTTATGCAGAAATGGAAGAAGTCTGGTTCTTTGTTGCAGTTAACATGTCGAGACCATTCGGATCCACGACAGACATTCTTATATAAACTTAGTAAAAAAGCAGGTAAGCTTTGTTAATACTTCCTATCTTTTAATGGCCACTTTGTATAAATGTGAATAGGAAACCTAAAAAAAAAAAAAAATTGTTTCCAACAAGCTCCTGTTTCAGTTTATTTAAGAGTTACTTTGGCTTTAATCCTATATTCTTCAAGTTAAATAAACAGTAAACCATTTTTGTTGCAGAGGTGTGGACTATTAGTTTGAAAATTTTCTTCCTGGCTAATGAGCAAAAGTTCTGAGTGCAGTCACTATACTGAGAGACAGATAAGGGGTTTTTTATATCTGTCTATCTGTCTGTGAGTCACCGTGTGATGAGTCAAGTAAATATACATACATTTAGGATTACCTGTTTCTGTATCTGCCTTTCTTATCTGTGTTTTGTTGGGGGTTTTTTTGCATGTGTTACATCGCATGTGAGGATAAAGAGAGTATATTTAAACGTTGATAGACATAGACTGATGTTCCTCTAGACATTCCCCAGGATATCTCTTCCTTCTTCGGATTTATTGAAAGATCTAGGCAGTTCACTTCGAGTCACAGAATAGTTTGGGCTGGAAGGGACCTTGAAAGGTCATTGAGTCTTCCTTGTACATTTTACATGAATGCTAATGGATATTTCACTAGATAAAGCGCATATAAAAAAAAAACCTCAATACAAGATAAGTAGCCTCCCAAGGAATTTGCAAAACTATTGCAGATTAGCCTGCAGACAGTTCCTATCCTTGGTCTATTTATTCCGAATTCATTCTTTTCAGCTCAGTGCAAAGTTTTGGAACTGGCATCTGCATCTTCGTATAAGAATTGCTGCAGTTATTTTTCATCAGATGTCAAATAAAAAACTCCAGTGATTTGGCTGATCTTTTGCGGCAGCGTTGTTTTTTTCCTGTTTGAAGAGAACTGGAACCAGGATCTAGTTTGGATACATCTTGTCTATGTTTTTATATACTTACAAATTACTTTTTTCCCCATTTTCTGTGAAATCTAGGAAGATACATCTACTCTTTGACATACTAAAGTTCTTTAGCATTGTTTCTGTAACTCACTTGATTTGGAGATGTAGTCTTCATCACATGGAGTGTTAAAAAATATTGAAAACTAGGAAACAACCTTTGTATTTAACTGTAGGTGGCTATGATATTCAGAAGGGGCTGTTCTAAGGCTAAGGCAACCTATTTTCCTAAAGTGCTCCATTGTATTTGGCCTAAAGCAGATGGGCAGCACCCGAAATCTGCTGAACCTTTTTAGAGAAAACATAACAATTAAATGTCTTAAGGACTGTAACTGTGTCATTACTGGGGGTTCCTACCTTTGCATCATCTTACTATTAGCATGTTTGTCCAAGAAGTAGGAAGTCTGAGTTTAGTTATAAAGGTTTCATTGTATCGGGGGGGGTTGTGTTGGGTTGACCCTGCACCTGTGCTCGAGCTGGTTAAACCTTACAGTGAGACAGTGCCTAATAGAGGCACCTGCACTATGTGGGCTGTATTGTGTATGTGTAGTTGCTAGGCATGAATTCTGATGCAGCTGTTGACTGAAACATCAATGAAGGCAAGGCACTATCCCATCATTAGGTTTCTTTAAGCCATGTGAAGGCTTAACTCCCTTCTATCACCCAGAAACCAACCACTGTATTCCTAAGAAGCAAGATGGGTGTTTGAACCATACTTGATTTAGATGGGAAACATTACAATTGGGTCATGCCCACGTGTATTAAATATGTACAGAGGAAAGGCTGGTACCCAACATCTTGTTATTTTGTAGCTCTACCTATTGTAATAGATTTTTCTGCCTTTTTTGGCAAGATCTTGTAATGAAATTGTACCAAATTTTGTTGTAAAATGCTTAATTATTCTGTCATAATTGTCAAGGGATTAACTGTAATAGAAATGTTTTTGTCTTTTCTTGTAGGTCTTCATTACTTCAAAAACATTGTGTTAGTAGGATCTCTGCAGGATCGTTATGTTCCTTATCACTCCGCTCGCATTGAGATGTGTAAAACAGCTTTAAAAGATAAACAATCAGGTAATAAATATCCTGCAAAAGAAACAAACCACTCAGGTTAAAACCTCACAGTTATCAGTCTCATCCCATTTAATTTTGGGTGGTTAACTGAGGCACCTCTATTCTGTGTTTAGACACTCTGGACTTACTTTGTAGTAATGGAGAAAGAAAATCCATGTCGGAGCTGAATTGCTTTCTGGATCTGTCCTGTTCTAGTACATGCAGAAGGAGATCAGACTGAATAAATTTCTAGCTTACAGACTTTGCTTAAAGTTAGGTGAGATGGACACAGCCTCCCTCCAGGAACAGGGAGGAAAAAAAGCTTTGATTTTTGAGGATATTAAGTTGTAGTGTCAAGCCCTGGCCTGTAGTTACTTGAGGCTTAGTAGTAATACGAAAAGAAAAGGTAGTTTTCCCATTTTCAGTGAGGGTCAGCAGTTATATTTACTGTTGAGACATCCTAGCACAATTGTATTCTAACATTATATATTGGCAAATAAATAACTTTTACATTGTGCTCATCGGTATTTATTACACTTTCTCACTGTAAATGTACAAATACTGAAATGCATAGCTTAAAATTGTTTTTCCAATAATTCCAATTCCACAGCATAGCACATTTCATTACCTCTCTTACTATGGAATGTGTTCTTTTTGAGTTCAAGGTCAAAGAATTGTTAGTGCTTCCGGTGATTCACACAGTACAACTTTTTTTTTCCTCTGCAGGACCAATTTATGCTGAAATGATCCAGAACCTGCTTCTGCCAGTTCTTCAAAATAAGGAATGTAATTTGATTCGTTATAATGTAATTAATGCATTACCCAATACAGCAGATTCTCTCATAGGGAGAGCTGCACACATTGCTGTTCTTGATTCAGAAATATTTTTAGAAAAATTCTTTCTTGTTGCTGCCCTAAAATATTTTCAGTAAGAAGAGCATTGTAAGAGACTTGGTTATTACCTCATTAACAGATGAATTCAAATAATGTGTGGTGTTAAAGTATAGCCTAAGCTGTATTTTAAGAGATATTTATACTTTTTATATGGAAGATAATTTATATCATCC
This sequence comes from Corapipo altera, assembly GCF_003945725.1. Taxonomy (NCBI): domain Eukaryota; kingdom Metazoa; phylum Chordata; class Aves; order Passeriformes; family Pipridae; genus Corapipo; species Corapipo altera. The sequence continues at coordinate 6,011,519 of NW_020884890.1, forward strand.
ACACTTAGGGCTTTTTAACATCAACTTTACTTTCTAGGTAATGTGGCTGTGCAATATTTTTTTATTTTGTTCTTTTTACTTTTCTATTACTTTTTCTTAATTTTGGGTACCTAATTATTTGGAGATTAAAGCACAGTGTGTACTTTGGTTGGTTTGTTATTGGCTCTCAGACTACAGAAGTCAATGTTACTTGGCTACATTTTACCAGAGGCTTTAGATGCCAAAAATAAATTGGATTTTAAAATTCTAATAAGGTCTTACGTGTTCAGTTGTCGTATTTTAGCACTGTAGGAAGTTTAACTGGAAACACAATGAGCTGCTAAAATACTGGATATTTGAAAATGACAATACTGCGAGTCTCGCTACAGCTTAACAGTTTTCTACAAAATCATTATCTTCATTGTTAAATATATTATGCCTGTGGGAATACATTTTCTACTGATCTCAGAAACATGTTAGTTTACATACACAAATTTTATTACTGGAACTTTCGTTTTCAGAAGCAAATGGCAACTGAGGATTTTTGAATGTTCAGCGATAGCTGCCTTCAAATAATTGGTGTTTTGCAAACTATTAAAATGGCTCCCTGCTCTGTCAGTTCTTCAGATGAACATGGACAATTTTACATGGACTTCCTTGTATGTAATTAAAATAAGTAAACATTATAAGTTTCTGCAATACTTTTATGAATTTAAGCAATTTTTAAATATTGTCAAAACATTTTATTGACTACAAAGTATTGTAAATATAAATCAGTACATCGTCAAATGGGACAATATTGTAAACTTTACCTGTTTGGTGACACAGATAAAATGTTTTTTGATATACAGGAATGTTAAAGGTCTATTGACTTTCTACTGGTGCTGAATAGCATTGTTTGGTTTCTCCTTCCTTCTCTTTTCTCTGTTTCAGACAATAATTCACTACAGGTTGGGGGAAAAGAGTTACATGTGCATTCACTAATTGTACACTAATTGTAATGAACATTTTTTGAAAAACATAAATTTGTTGTAAAATGCATGTTTATTTTTAGCATTGTGTTATTGCATCTGGTGTTAATAAAATGAACAAATTACTCTAATGGAAGCAATTAAAGAAACTGAAATGTTATGCTAATTACCAAAATTCTGGGGAGGCTTTTTTGTATATAATTAATAATTTTGTACTTTTGAAATGAATATAGCAATAATAGTTTATAATGAAGTGATTTTGCATTTGATATGGTTTGTTGTATAATAGTCTTTGTAATATATGGGGGGGTTTTTTGCCTGTAGCATACAGGATGCTCAAATGAGTATCTACAGTTCAGCAATGTACACGCTGTAAAGAGTATTTTATTAGAGTTGTGTTAGGCAACTCCTTCTGACACAAAGATGTCTTAAATACATTCTCACTATAAAAATGTCTATTTTTATTAATAATTTTGTATTATAATGGTACTACTAGTTCTAAATGTTTAAATTATGTTCTGGTATCTCAACTGTCTTTTATTTAAGAGTATTATAGTAGTTGGCTAGTGGCTAAACTTTGAGTATCCATTTAAGGGCGCTAAAGCTACAAAATATTCCTTGATTTACAATGAGGAGGTTAAACTGCTCTTAGTACACAAGTATTTAGATGGTTCTGTCAGTGTTGAAAAATGTCTATTTTCCTTTCTGTCACTGGAAATCTGAAAATATAAAGCATGCTTTTGTGATCAGCAAAGCAGAAATATCCTGGCAGAAATAGTCTTTTTTTTTTCTTTAATAGTAGATCCCATCCACTTAAGGAAGCTTGAATTAGGTTTGTTCTTTGAGGAGAACAGAGGGTGCAGGAAATCATATGATATTCGCATATAAGTTTATCAAGGAACAGGGCAAATTAAGAGAACATTAAATTCATTTTTTCTCCCCTCACTTGTATTGCCCAGTGCAGTCCATATGTGGTCTGGCAGCCCAGCACGTCCTCGAAGCATATGAAGTTCATATTTGCACTTACAGACTGTTTGGTACACTTGGTCTCTGAGCAACACATGCAGTCTTGGATGTTCTGGACAACTGTGCATGTGTTGTGTGGCATGTTCCCCCTACTCCTGCATATTTCTGCCTTCCCTTTCCTTGACAGAAATACAGACTCATATATACCTAATTGTGTCATCTGATGCAGTAGCAGCTATAAAGTGCTCCATCTCATCACTCTTCTCTTTGAATCAGGGCTTCATCTTCCCGTAGTGATAGTGACCTCACCTTTATGCAGGTATCCTACAGCTCCTTGAAGAATTATTCTGCTTACAGAATGAGAGGTAAGAATTGAGGTTGACATCGCTTTAGAAAACTGCCAGTCTCTTGTTCCATGAAGGCAGTAGGCTGCTACTGTTATTTCACAGAGCTCTCTGTGATATTATTAGGAGGTCACTACATAAAATTAGATAGTGTCTGAACTTCAGTTTGCATGTAGTATATATAAATTACTTCCTTTGTTTGTGTTTGAATCTTCCATCAAAATTAATCTTTCTGGCCCTGTAGATCTAGCAATTGCTACTACTTTGGAAAAAGAGCTTATGTTATAAAGGAAATCACCAGGCTTTACAGCATACCCAAGAGATTTCACATTCACAGAAAACTTACTCTGTAACCACAAAACCCCTTGATTCCAAGCCAGTTTTATTTGCCCAGCCCTGACCAGGTGTGGTGTTCAGATAATCAAGCTTCTTGATGGGGTCTGAGAGGAAGAGTGGGCATATAGGCAGTATCAGAACACTTGCTGCCTGGGGCAGTGCTGGTTGTGGTGGATTCCAGATAGCACCATGGCCATTACATTTGGCTCATCTGAACTGACCTGCTGCAGGGCTTGTGCTACCTATACATCTTTTACTTCCCACTTTTTAGAAAAGCAAAACAAAATACAGCATTGTTTGTGTCGTCCTTGAGAGGCAAACTGCAGTGCAAGAGATAAATGATCAGTAAACAGAGGAACAAAAAAAACACAACAACATTGAACTCAATCACAAAGTAGAATATTCCTGTGGCATATGCTACATTTGTTTTTTCCAATGTTCAGATTTATTACCTCCTCAACCACAGGATCTAGAAATGCATAATTCAGGTGTTAAAAGTGAATTTTGCGTTTTTACAGCAATACAATATATGAAGACTAAGAAAAAAAATGTTTTGAAGACCTCAACTTATTTTTGGGTGGATAAACAGTAACTCATTAATCTTTCATTGCTATTTCATCCTTACCATTTGAAATTGCACATGTATGCATGTGCATACGATGGATGTGTGTATGATTTTCCATGGATTGTGTTAAGCTGTTTAGGAGCAGAGCTTACTTTTACTTGGTATCTGCAGACAGCCTGGTATGAGTTTTTTCCGTATTGAACACCTAAATTATAAGTTCTTGAACTTCAAAGAGATCTTTTGGGGTTTTTTTCTTGTTCCTTTTGGGCAGAAGAGCATTTTTTTCTGCATTCATCTTTATTCTCTCTCATCTAGAGGCCCAGCATCTTGCTGTTAGAATAAAGGAAAGGATTTCTCATTATTTTCAGTCTCTAAAGTCTAATTAATCATGTTATAAAAAGCTGATTGAGAAAATGTCACTCATAAAGCAGTCAGTTATATTTAATCACTTCCAGTGTATAGTCATTGCCAGATGTAGTGCAATAAACTCAAGGGAGCATTGCTGTTTTTACATTACCAAGGAGATTTACTTTCTTAAACTCTTCAGATGTGAACACAAAATACTATTTTAGACTCAGATCTCCAGGTTATTTTCTGCAGTTTAGTACCTGTGGACAGAGGGGTTCAAATTCTGTTTTATGGAAGAACAAGGTTACCTGGAGAAGTTTGAACAGTGACAAAAAGCAATATTCATTGTTGCCTATTCATATCATTAAATGTGGCTAATTAACTGGAGCTCCACTCCATGAGCACGGGTGTTACTTGTCCCAGGGTTAGGGTTATACTGAAATACAGTGTTAAAAGCACCTTCCCTGGTTAAACTGGAAAACTGAAAAGGTGCCATCCAAAGTCCTCTGGTCCAGCAGGGGTTGGTGGCTCAATTTCTTGCTACTTTCTTGCTGGAAGAGTGAATAATGCCTGTTTGAGTGCAGAAAATGCATCAGCTGGTATACTGGACAGAGGGAGATAAAGTTTATTATTTGAGTTAATAAAGCATTTAATATTTAAATAATTTTTGTAACCTTGAAGTTATACGGCCTTTAATTTGTAAGGACGAACACTGAGTCCATATGTCACTATGGAATCAGCCAAAGTTCCTTCACGTCTTAGGCTGCCTTTTTCAGCAAGGTGTTTTTATTATTAAAACGAAACAAAACCAAAACTAGCAGGACTGTACTACACATGGGGGTTGGGAGGGAACAGGGGAAATGGGTCCTTTCAGCGCTAAAACTCTTTCACTGCAGAGGAGAGAGAGGATGCCAAAGGTTTGCGGGGGAGGGCGGAGAGAGAGGAGTTACAGCTGATTTCCCGAGCACCTTCATGAGTCCGGAGCTGCTGCCTTCGGGGTCGTGCCTTCCCAGGCGCCGTTCGCCTCCGTTTATCGAAGCCCGGGAGCGGGGTGGGTGGTGAGGCCGGTGTGGCTCCGCTGCCCGGACCCTCCGCCCTCACGGGAGCCGCACTTCCCGCCTGGAGCCGCCGCCTTCGGCGCCTGCGCGCCCGCGCTGCCTCCCCGGCCCGCCCCGCTCCCGGCCCGGCCATGGCTCTGCGGCTGCTGCGCGGAGCGCCCAGCGCAGCGAGTAAGAGGCGGGCGGAGGGCGGGAGGGGCCCGGCCGTGCCGCGAAGGGGCTCCTCGGCTCCCTCAGCCCTTCCTCCCGCAGGGAGAGGCGCGTGAGGGGGAGAGGACGGGCACCGCCCGGAGCTGCCGGCGCTGGGGGGGCTGGAGGGCGCCCAAGATGGCGGCGGGGGGGGGGCTGTGACACCCCCGCCTCGTCAGCCCGGGAGGTCTCAGAGGGTCTCTGTGAGGTCCCACAGCTTTCCCCGCTCCTTCCATTTCCCCACAGCTCGTCTGCTGTCTTCCTACCTCACCCCCCGGATATTAATTAATTAATATTCTCCCCTGTATCGCAAGCCTGCTATCGGGTATATCTGTTATTACGCAGGTTTTCTTGCCCTGTCGTTGCTCCGAACTTTTTAACGGTAGTGAAATGTTAAACAGTGGGTTAATGTTTGTAGAATAGCTGGAGGGAACTTACTGTGGCCTTGGAAGTTACTGGTTCGTGCCCTTCACCTGAGGAGGTTCATGTGGTTTGTTTGTAGAGAAATAAGGCAGCCTGGATAACAGAGCCTGTCCCACAGGCCTCAGCTTGGGCTGTTTGTGGAGCTGCTGGTCGGGCTGCTTCCCTCTGTAGCAAAAGCTGAGGTTCTGTGATGCTGTTGATACAATACTTCTGAAACAAATCACTACACTATATGTTAATGGAAGAACTGGGGAAAAAACGTTGTTAGGTATTTGTGGTCTGTTGGGTTCATGGCAAGATTTGACTGATGCTCTAATGTCCTGAGCATCCTGATGTGTGCCCAGCTTCCACTGCATGGATGGCTTTGTTATGATAAATCATGGTCTGTAGACCACTTCAAAAGACGCTGGCAGTGCAGCAGCTTTAAAGACTTGGAATTTTCAAATTCAGCTATATCATTGTGTAACTCGTATATATACTTAATAAATGGGAGGGCTTTGTGACAGCCTGTAAGAGATGAGGGAATCAAAGATCAAAGAATGTGGTATCAACTGATGATAGTTCATCCCATCTTTTTCAGAGGTATTTAATGTTGAACTTTTGTTGCTTCTCTGTCAAGAAGAGTGTATTTTGGTCAAGAATATCAAGTATTGCAAATAGGAAAATTGATTTTGCCTCTTGTCTGGTGATTGAGATAATTGATTTCATATCCGTATCTTAATCTGACTTTTGTTTGAATTTGGACTAGAATACCAGCTATAATTTAATTTTCTAGCAAGCTGCTTTTTCAGCTTGCTGAAGAATGACAGGAGTAGAAAGATCCAGTGTTTGCAACAGATTAGATACTTTACTGTTGATAGTTTGTTATGTCATTCTTAAACTAAAAAAAAAAAAAATACTCCTTTGGGGCATTGGCAGCAGTTGGTGGACATAATACAGTTTATGTGGCTCTAGGGTCTAATGTTAAAACCGTGGTATTTTAAAATGAGTGAATGAATATGCTGATTCTGGGAATACAGGTGGGTTGTTGGTTGGTGTATATTTAGGTGAGTCAAATTCATGCTACTTGAGAAGGTTTCCTGATTAAATCTCCTCAGCAAGATGGAATAATATTTCTTTCAGGTACTTTGCACCCAGCTGGTACAGGGAGGATTTCTGTTTGAATGTTCCTTCTTAAGTCAGAGTTGCTTTAGGTACCTGTCCATAACCAAAATATTTTTAGAGGATAGCTTATGGTCACTGTGGACACTTGGCTTTTTAACCAAAATGTGAGTAGGACTTAAGGGAAAAAAGTTAATGCTTCTAATTACAGCATTTGCATGCAGTTATATAATTGAACTTTAATGTGCTCAAAGTTTGTCCTGCTTTTGACTACCAGCTGAATTATTTTACCATCCTAAGGGAAGCCCAACTATCCTCTGCCGACATTCTGGAAAACCTGTTACTAAGGGAACGACGTTTATTTTACTTGCCTTTGAGAAAGCAGAAGCCTTTTCTGACTAAAAAGCTGCTGGAAATGAGCCAAGACGTGGAAATCAGCAGGTTTCTTGGGGGAGGTTAAGACTTTTCCCAGAAAGCAGAATGTACTGGTCTGTGGTAGCATAATTACTATTTAGAGTCTAAAATACAAGAAGGTAACAGCGAAGGTAAGTTCAAGCAGTTTAAAATACACTGTTTATGTGAACTAAGTTATGCAACTAACACAGTTTTGCCTACATATGTTTCTAGGACCAAAAATAATTATCTCTGCTGATTTCTTAGGTCTTCATGAGTTGAATGTTAAATAAATTTTAGGGTTTGTTTTCCTGTCCTCCACTCCCTAGTTTCTGAAGTAGGGTTTTTTCAGAGGTGCTTTGAACAGTCATAGAGTTACTTGGTGTTAAACTGTCACATTTATGATACATGTTCCATTTGCTTGATAGAGCCATCACTTCTTTACAACTTGTGGAGCAGCTCCAGCTCTAAGCCAGAAGGAAGGTCTGAACCTGCTAAGCAGCCACTTAAGAAACCGAAGTTACCAGTAGGCCGATTTGATGAACCGGAAGAATCCAGTATAGAGAGGGAACCCCTGGAAAGTAAGTCATTGATATGGTTTGAAGCTGGCTCCCTGCCAGGTCTCTAAACCTCACCACAAAAACTCTCTCCGCCTCCTGAACCAAGGGAAAAGAAAAAAAAAAAACAAGAGAACTGTAATGAGAGAGAGACAGCTAAAGCTATATATATAAATATATTTACACTTATAGTACAGTTATAGACAATTGAAATATATATACAATTTCAGAAGGGAAAGGGAAGGGGGAGAGGGAAGGAAAAAAAGGAACAAAACCAAAATAAAATATACACAATCAATAGCCCAAGATCTAGCAACTAAAAGAATTAGCAAAAGACTATCTTACTACTCTCCTTGGGACAACAGAGAGTCGCACTGGAACGACCACCGGCAACCCCTGCCTCCCAAGGTTGGCAAGGCCTTACCAGGCCTCACTCCCCAACACAACAGACTCAACAGCAGGGAAACCCACACCTCTGAAGCCACCAGAAGGAAAGAGGGGCGAAGGCCTCTCCTCCTTTCTTCTTATAGCCTGGCTTACCTAAAAATTGTAGGGAATACTGGGTAAATCTGGGCACTTCCTTGGTTACAAACTGGTCACCAAGGAAGGCCTAGACCAGACTACCACAGTCATGTTTTACAAAATTGAAAGCTGTTTTAAAGGCAAGACTGTGAGATGCTGTACTGATGTCAGTTGAAGAAGATGACTGGAATTCAGCACTCCTCAGAAACACTTTCTAACCTTAACGGTTCTGCAAAAAAACAGAACAATGGGAGAGAGTAACGAGTTGCAGGAAATGGAGTATGAGAGAAAAAGTCTTCGGAGCAAAGGTGGTCAAACATTGTAACAAGTCACCCAGGGAACCTGTGATTCCTCTCCTCTTGGAGATATTCAAATTTGCCTGGCTGCCCTGACCTAATAGACCTGCCTTAAGCAGGGTTGGGGCCAAGTGCCTGCAAAAGGTGCCTTCCACCAAAAACCATCACATGATTCTGAGAAATGTGGTTGGTATTGGTCTGTCATAGTACAGCTGTAAATAGTGGCAGTAAACTCTCGAGGGCACCGGCTACTTTTTATTATTCAAAAAGCCTATTCTATTTCTTAGTCCACAAAATATTTCTTATTCATGCTGCATTTCGTGGCCCAACTTTCTGTTAGTCTTGCAGACAGTGTTTTGAAAAGCAACAACAGATACTGAGTTTACTAAGCTGCTCGGTGGGGTCTGGGAAGACCTAACAAAGTGCTATTTGTGTTGCATTCCAGTGACCTCAGTGGGGCTGCCTGTAGAGAACCTGACAAGATTGAGGCACAGATGCACCACTGCTGAGCTCACTAGGAGCATGCACTTTTTTGTCAGATGGAAGAACAACAGAATCTCTTTCTCCCTTCTTTTTAATTAGTCATCTTCCCTTGATCAAAAGCGCTGGTCATGCTTTATCTAATTCACTGTAGTGTGATGTTCTGCTACTCTTCAGCAGTAGTGATAACCCATGTTTATCTATTTTGAGGTCTCTAGAACAAGATTTTTAATGTACCAGTATCCAGATGACAAAATGACTAAAGAATCACAGAATGGTTTGGGTTGGAAGGGACCTTAAAGATCGTCAAGTTCCAAGCCCTTGTCATGGGCAGGGACACCTTTCGCTAGACCAGATTGCTCAGAGCCCCAGTCAACCTGGCCTTGAATGCTTCCAGAGATGGAGCATCCCCAGCCTCTCTGCACAACCTGTTCCAGTGCCTCACCAGCCTCACAGTAAAAAAATTCTACATAATATCTAAACCTGCCCTCTCTCATTTTAAAGCCATTCCCCCTTGTCCTCTCACTACCTGTCCTTGTAAAAAGTCACTCTCCAGCTGTTTTTTATAGGACCCCTGTAGGTACTGAAAGGCTGCATTAAAGTCTCCCCAAAGCTGCCTCTTCCCCAGGCTGAACAACTCCAGCTCTCTCAGCCTGTCTGCACAGGAGAGGTGTTCCAGCCCTGTGATCATCTTAGTGGCCTTTTCTGGACTGGTTCCAACAGGTCCACATCTTCCTTGTGTTGAAGGCCCCAGAGCTGGACACAGTACTCCGTGGGGGATTTGTTTTTCACTATTTTTATTTTTTTAAAAAAATATTTCTTATGCAAGAACTTAAAAAGATAACAATGCAAAAAATAACTTGCAACTATTTGCAACAGATTAAACACAAGTTTCTTCTGCCCAACATAAATCTTCTTGAATTAGACATGAACAGGTTGATGAAATATCTTCTCATTCTTCTATATTGACAGCATATTGTGCCTTTATATGTAAACAGAAAGCCAGGTCTGAAAGCACTGACATCCTGGGGAAAAGAAATACAGACTGATTCATAATCTCCAAAAGGAAGGCAGCAGAGTGCCTGTTGGAAGCAGAATTTCCTTCTGCTGTAGACATTCCTTCGGTAAATGCTTCAAACGCATTAAAGGGCCCTTCTGTACAGAGCTGGTAATTGCTTCAATTCTTGGGATGTAGTCTGCTTGGATAAATAACATCATTTTCCAGAGCTGAATGTGACACTGTTTCACGAGCACATTGCCACACGCTTCCAGAAAATTAAAAAGCAGTGTAGCTGTCGCGTCTGTCTGGGACTCCATATTCAATATCTGAGTGAGCCAGTGCCATCCACAGTTCAGTCCCTGAGGATGTGCCCCTTGTTTGTTTCCATAAGGCCAGCAGAGTTGAACGGTAGCAGCATAAAGATGAATCATGTCTGACATTCGTTTAAGAAACTGTTCTTATTTTTCCACCTTCAGATCTTTAATTTCATATCCAAAATGCTCAGATACTCTGCCACAGAATTACCCTTTCTCCATGCAGGGTAAAATGGCACAGAATAGGGGCAGTTTTTGTGCAGATGTACTAAAAAGAGATCTCAGATTCGAGGGTGTATTTCCCAGATTCCTGAGGCCTCCACAGCACTTGGGGAAGCTGCATCATGGTGAAAAGCTACTTGTGCTTCTTGTTTCATAAATTTCTCTGCAAGTTTGCAGTTATATTATTGTATTATAGTATCATCATTATTGTAGTATGGAATCATCTCCAAAAGGGTTGCACTCAGTTTCAGATTGTGACTCACTTGAGAACTGACTCAGAGGTGGAGTTACTATGTAAGCAGCTATTTAATTCTTGTCTTTTTTTCCCCAGAAAATAAAAGCCATCACTGCTTCATTTAAAACAAAGGTGTAATCAGTATCTTTTGCTTTTTGCTTAGGTGTTCTAGGTTTAGAGCAAGACTCAAGGTCTCTTTTACCTTTAAATTGAATTGTACCTGTGTATTTTTTACATGTAACACTGGCAATAGTTTGCAAATTGCCTATTGTGTTATTAGGAAAAAACTAAGAGTTTAAGCTGCCTGTTTGAATTCCTACTGCTGTGTAGCTCTCATGGAGAAATCTTTTGAGCATCTGTATCCACTGTCAGCACATCAGTAGTACTTGAGTATTGGGATGATGACATCTACAAAATAAATTTACATGCATTTGTGCTCCTTGTACTGCTAGAGGTGCTCCAATACTGACATTTCCTATCCTGATGTGCATCAGTTTTTAAACAGGTGTCCCAGTATGTCATCCTGTGTAGCCTCTAGTTCCATGAGTCTCCCTCCATCACTGTTCTTTTTCTCTGCTCTTCGGGATTTCTGTTGTCTTTTCTGATTTTCCACCCTGCTTCTCATTACTTGCGTTGTCCACTGGGGCTGAGTTAGGGGTATGACTGAGGGAGTCCCAAGCTACTCATATATGTGGGAGGCTCTGGAAAATCAGCATGGCAAGGGACATGTGGGGTACAGTGAGCTTCATGGAGCCCTGCAGTCTAGTGCAGGATGAGAAAACACTCAGCCTGGGATGGTGCTGTGCCAACAAGTACTTCGTGGATTGGTGGCCTGAGTTAAATATTCTTAAGAGACAGCCCTGAGTAAGGGAGCACTGAGTCGTGTGAGCAGAAAGCTCTGTGGTGTTTGAGAAAGTGGCGTAAGCTAGCAGAGTACTTTTCTTTTGTAGCAGGATGGGGGGTTCTGATGGATGAAAAGCTGGAATGGGCAGCCCACATCCTGGGCTGCATCAGAAACAGCACGGCCAGCAGGTCAAAGGAGGTGGTTCTCCCCCTCTGCTTTGGCCTTGTGAGACCCCACCTGGAGTGCTGCATACAGCTCTGAGGTCCTCAGCATAAGAAGGACATGGAGCTGATTGTGTGGGTCCAGAGGAGGGACACAAAGATGATGAGAGGGCTGGAGCACTTCTTCTGTGAAGGCAGGCTGAGAGAGTTGGGGTTGTTCAGCATGGAGAAGAGAAGGCTTTTGGGGAGACCTCATTGTGGCCTTCCAGTACCTGAAGGGGGCTTATAACACAGAGGGAGAGGAACTCTTCATACAAGCAGATAGTGACAGGATAAGGGATTTTAAACTGAAAGAGGGCAAGTTTAGATTACATGTTAGGAAGAAATTCTTTACTCAGAGAGTGGTGAAGCACAGCAGGTTGCCCAGAGAAGTTGTGCGTGAGCTATACTTGGAAGCGTTCAACACCAGGCTGGATAAGGCCCTGAGCAACATGACCTAGTGGGTGGCATCCCTGTCCATGGCAGGGGAGTTGGAACTAGGTGATCTTAAATGTCCCTTTCCAACCCATTCTATGAAGAAGCACTGGTCATGTGTAAACTTAGCATGTTGCTTACCAGAGAGAGATGAAAGTCCCTTTGTACCCCACTTACAAAGAGTCTCCCTCTCCTGAGAGGACATCACAGTGACTTAGTGAGCTTAAGTTAAGTTTTAGAAGGTAAAAAAGGTTCAATTTCTAGCCTGATGTTGATGGATATCAAAATGCCATTTCTTGAAAAACATACCAGCATCCAGGAAAGACAAGTTTAAATACAAGAATAATAGAATCTTGACTAAAATTCAAGTGAAATTTAAAACAAATGCTTAAAATTAGAGACCTAAACAAACAGAAGGTGACCTGAGGTTTTAGATGTACTGAACCTATGTACAGTATGCCTGAATGATACGAGTTCTGATCGTGAATTCATGAGAAATTGTGTTGCTTTAATGCCTCTGGACATTGAGTTGCTTTTTTATTTCCATAACTGAATATGATCATACATATTGCTGACTGTAGTCAAAAAAAATGAAATTACTTTTGTAGGACTGGGAAATGCTTAACTCAAGGTTGCCTTTAAAAATGAAAGAGAATTGATTTTGTATTTGAAAATGAAAGTAAGAGGCAAACGTCATAATTGGTGACATCTTTGTATTTGTCAACATTATAGGAATTTTAATGAACTTTCCTTGTTATTGTAGAATTCCCTGATGGAATCAATCCTACTACAAAAGAGAGGGGTGGACCTAGAGGCCCTGAACCTACACGTTTTGGAGACTGGGAGAGAAAAGGACGTTGTATAGATTTTTAATATTTAAATGTGTCCTTATTGCTAATAAAATATTTCTTGTTGTTGAAAAATATGATGTACAGAAAAAAATCTCAGCTGGATTTGTTGTGAAGCTTCTTGATTCTGTCATGCTTGTGGTGGAATTTTCTGAGTGATATAATGTAAATAAACACTATGCTGCAACTCAGATTATGGAGCTGTTACTTCTCAATGTCTGTGTGATCTTTAATGATATTTACACTGTGCAAGTATAAATGCAGGTATAGTGATGTGAAATTGGTATTCAGGATCTTACTTGGGTTTAGAAGGGCTTGGACTTCTGTATAAATGTAAACATTTATGTAGTGTTGTAAAAGTGTTGAAAGAGCTTTGCATCTCATGAACCATTCATCAAAACAGAGCCATCTCTGAGGAGATCAGTAGGTCATTGGTTGCACACAGTGGTTCACTGGTAATAGCCCCTTTACTCAAGAACCATCCCCTCTGTCCCTGTTACAATGCATTGGGCGTTTTTTCCTGTGTGTTGAGAGGGGATGGTCTTGTCTCAGACTGAGGACTGTAACCAGCACAGTCGAAATGGAGGCTTAATTCCCGGTGTCAGCTCATGATGGCAAGTAGTACAGGGGTGCTCTATATGCAGTTCTAGAACACTGTTCTTTATAACCTGGCTACTTCCATGCTATTTGCATTATCTTTTCCTTTGTAAGTGGAGATGCCCATTTGCAAACAGGCTGCTTGGGGAAAATATAACATGACTTTCTGACACCTTATGGTCAAAGGGGCCTAATTCCATTAGATGATCTAATATTGCAGGTCTTAAAACTAAGTTATCTAGCATCACACTAAATATCTTTCAGTCAGACTGAGCTCAGTTCTTCATTCAAGAATTTGCCTAGTTATAAATGTTGTAGTAGAGTGCAGATCTACCGCTTGTATGGGTACTCAATCAGAATAAGCTGTCATTATTGAAATGTGTGAACATGTGCTCTATTTCTGTGCAAGTACTTTTTGATAGCCTAAACAAATGGATCTTCTCTAGTCACAGATGCAGAGAATGGTGTGGGTTTTGCATTACTCTGGCTCTGTGTGGGCTTTGCCCAGCTTTGTGTTTGCATGGTTTTATTAGAGCATCAAAGCATGTTGGTCCTATCGCAAATCTCTGCAGCCTCCCTAAAACTCACTTGACTGGCAGCCAGTGGGGGAGCTTCTTGTTGAACTTTGCCAGTTTGTGTACCTGGTGTGTACGTTATGGACATAGGATCACCCTAAGTATGAGTTCGGATGTTTGTCTCACTGTGATGACGTCCTGCAAAAGTACTAAAGCTGTTTCTCATTAAGTATGTTGATTGGTGGTAATTACATTTTGAACCTTTAAATTCTGCAGCATAGTTTGGATACTGGAAAATTGGTCTGTATTTATATCTAATTCATTCTAGTTTCCCTTCTGTAGTGTGAGAGTTAGATCTTCCCAAAATCTATTGGCATTTCCAGTTACGTAAAGATATCCTGGGTCAGCTATCTTTAAACTAAATATATGCTGTTTATTAACTTAGTTATTTCTAGTAATGCTTTGCCTTTTCGGTTGATCTTGGGTTGGAAAAGAGTTCCTCACACAATACACCTTTTCAGCTGGGAAGTAGAAATTTTAATTGGAAGCTTCTGCCTTTTCTGCATCATTATTAAGAGGCTTAACATCTTAATTTGCAAATAGGCAGTAACACTACTGCAGTGATTTTATTTTTGAATTCTGAATCTTCTTCTCCATGGATTGTTGCATGACTTCATTATCTTCTCATACCAGGTTTTACCCTTTCCAGCACACATTCCATGAATGTTTACGTACTTCTACTTCTTGGCATTCCTAATTTTCAAATCAGTTGCTTCCTTCAGCATAGACCAGCGTCACTCCTCCCTGGATGTACAATTACATCTTTTTGATTGAGCATACAAGGAACTGGTCTTACTTTTCTGTCCTTTTCTTTATGTTTCAGTTGGTTATCTTTAGTCTCTCTCAGCTTTATGAGTAAGGGCTGATCTGAGTGCTGTCCAGGCCCCTGCTTGTCTTCCTTCATGCAAGTAAAGGTACTGGGTACTCACTGCCACCATCCATGGAACACCTGGATTTGGAAGATAATTCTGAGAGCAGTGTCTGTACCAACAAGATAGAGTGCCTCATAAAGGCAGCTATTTTGCTTTCTTTTACAGAATCAGAGAATCATTTATGTTGGAAAAAAAACCCCACTAAACTGTGTTCCTGAGTGCCCCATCTACACATCTTTGAAATACCTCCAGGGATGACTTGAGCACTTCCCTGGGCAGCCTGTTCCAGTGCTTGATAGCCCTTTCATTGAAGGAGTTTTTCCTAAAGTAAAAAGGCTCTTGTTAACCCATATTGTAAATAGCTGTCAAAGAATTGGAGCTGGGGAAATAGAGAATATCACTTCAGTCTTTGCTTGCAGAATATGTCAATAAGAGATAAGAAACTGAACATTTGGGCAAAATAACATGTAAGAGCCAAAGAGTGAATGTTAAGGGCCCTTTTGTGTGATCTGGCAACCAGACCACAAAAAGAGGAGCCCTGGGCTCCAGTAATAATTAAACTCAAAATTTTGTGGTGCTGCAAAATCACTTGTGGTACCTGTCAAAACCAGTCATGGTTTGAATGTAACAAGTGATACAATGTTATCATAGGGTGTAAGTTATCATTTCTGTTTTGTTTTCTTGCAGTGCCTGCAGTTAGGAAAGCAGCGCTTCAGCACTTTTTCAGTGCTCTTCCCAGATGATTACTATTAGAAATTCACTGAGATACAGCATTAGGGTGAGGCAATGGCTTGTGGCATTAGCTGTTAGATTAGCCACAGGTATGTTTTTATCATAAATACGGATTGAATCTATTTTTATAGTTCTTTTTGTTAGTATAAACAGTGAAAAGCAGCAGGAGTTGTATCCATTCTCTGTTAACTTTCTGGGAGACAAAGGAAAATTGTTCTGCCTGTGTAAGCAAATTCTTGCAGTACTGGAGGATGCTTGCTGTTCCATTTGGTTTTCTTTACTTAAAACCTGTATGTTGTGTTTCTGCACTGAATTTTCTTTTAAACTTGTTGCTGCTACTTTGCATAGATACATTTTGTACATTATTAAAATTATGAAGCCTTTATTGTTTGAAGAAATTGCTCTGTAATTACTTTATTACAAAATGCATGAAGTTGCACCAAACAGTTAAAGAAAATACTTGCTATATATTGCCTTGTTTGGTAAGTTTATATTTCAGTGCTGATTTTACTAAGTTAAAATGCAAGATCTGTTTACCCTTGATGGTAGCAGATGTCTATAAGGGACTGTAGAATGCTGTTATAAAACTTTACTGCTTTTCCAGTTGACTGCAATAAATGATCACAAATTCGAGCGACCTGTAGTGACAGTTACATTTTACAGTTACATTACTTGCCTTTTTATGGCCCTTACTTTGGTATTGTTATTGAAAAAGCAGCACACCATGCTGTTCTGAAATGTCAGGAAAAGAGCACATTCATTTATAAGAGCAGTTCATTTTGGGCATTCCATGGGTTTGTAATTGTTCATCACTCAGTAACATGGCATCAAGCATATCAAAGCATAAGGAAATGATTTGTGTTTCTATGTGCCAATGGTCATTAAAACCATACACATTTGTGGTTGCTTTCATGCTTTTGTAATATGCAATATGAAATAACTTATCTTAGCTGGTGTTTTGTGTTGGCTACGTTCTAATGTGGGTATGGCTGTGCTCCCTCTTAATCTCAGTAACTGGTGGTCGGGGAGGTAGTCACGTTTAATCTTCCCGAGCACTTTTGTTGCAGAAAGGGTGGCACAGTGGAAATTGAATCATAGTTACAAAATGGCCGATCCTGAGAAAAGAGCTCTATTTAAAATGAATGCTGTAAGGAGTGGAACTAACGAAGTGCTCTTCCCTCTCAATGTCTTACATCTCCTGCAGATCAAACATCTTTCTCCATATTCCACAGTTGATTGACATTATCTCTGCTGGGAAAGAGAAGGGCATCTTTCTGCCCGTCTTTTCCCTCTGAGAGGAATTACTTGGACCTCTTTCCCAACCACTGATTTCCACAGAGCTTGCAAGAACTTTATTACCTTGAGAACTCTACTCTCCTTGACACCTTTTCAGAACAGGTTGGAGTTACTGACTTCTAAAGTGCTGGGGGAGTGCAGAAATTGGCCTCCCATCCTTTGGAAACCAAGCTGATGAATTACTTTGAACATATGTATTTTCTTCAGAAATATTTAGTATCGCTCTGCATTTTTTTTCTGTGAGAATGGATTTTTTTTCCCCCTCAACATCAGAAGTGTCACCTAAAGCTTACAGCAGCAGGGTCTTTGACATGCATTTTCCCAGCATTAAGTCTCTCAGTCAGCTATAGTCTTGGACCTGTAAAAAAATAACGTATTTTAATGTTGCCATTTTTAGGATGAGAGTATTTAAAGAAGCTCTTTAAAGTTCTTACTTAACACATTAATTTATATTAAAGTTGATATACCTGCCAATCAAAACACAGTTCTAATTCTCAAATGTTAGACTGACAAAATCAGGTGAGCTATGATGTGAAGTAGTGGTCAGGTTAGTTCTAGAAGCCAGATATTGAACTATTGCTTAGGGCTGGAACTCTGTTGTAATCAACTGTTTCAAACTTAAGTGACTTATGTAACCATCTGTGTTTTCTTCGTAATTAGTTGCAATGGAGTGAGATGCTTCTAAAAAGTAGTTTGTCTTAGTAGGGGAGATGAATTTGTCCTTACAGATGGTGAATGGAGGGGGGTTAAGTGCATCCTCTCCATTGGCTTTAAAGGCTGCCTGAATAGCTGTCCTAGGCGAGGTGTGAATTACTGTCTTCCTTCTCAGAGGGAGGAGGGTTGCAGTGAGGCAACAGGACCTCCAGCGCTTTTGCTGCCTGTGCCCATCCTGAGCACTGCTTGCAGAGAAGGGAGTGTCCAGGGCCGGCTCTTCGACACCTTGTAAAAGGGAGTTTGCTTGCCTTAAAATAAGAGGAAGAAGGCTGAAGCTAAGACTTTAAATTCCTTCTGCCTATCCACCTCCTAAACAAATGCCTAAAGCATGGTATAGCCAGGAGGGTAACACTGAATGCATTTACATCTGGGTGACAGGAAATATCTCAAACCTACAAATTTTGGGGTTCTTTTTCCCTGATAAGGAAAAGATGAAGTGCATCAACCTGACAATTAAGCAGTCCTGTTCTGATGTGCTGCTGAGAGGGAGCCAATATCAAAATAAAACTGGCAGACTAGGAAAAAGGATCATATGTTTGCTCAGCAAACCTTTAGTGTGTGTG
This sequence comes from Corapipo altera, assembly GCF_003945725.1. Lineage (NCBI taxonomy): Eukaryota > Metazoa > Chordata > Aves > Passeriformes > Pipridae > Corapipo > Corapipo altera. Next base: position 6,029,494 of record NW_020884890.1, read on the forward strand.
ACTTCCTCGTGAGAGGTTAAAGAACAAAGGATAGTGTGTTTCCAGTTGCCATATGAAAGCTGGGGAAAATTTCATCATCTCTTAGAAGAGAGATGAGCAAATATTGCTTAGCTTAGGGAATATCCTGCTTTTAGCCTATTTTTTTTACCCCAGGGCTTTCACTTGCAAGTATGTACGATCTTCAGACATATTTTTTTTCCCAGATGATTTTCTTGAGACAGGACTGCAGTATAATGACATATAGCTCTTTGGTCTGGTGGGCATATTGCTTCATTCTCCCTGCTTTTGGTGTGTCATTTTTTTGGCCTGATAAGGACAGCTACAGCTCTTTTATTATTAAGTAGCATATTATTTAATTCTACTTTTAATTTTTGCCATCCTTAAAGCCGTTTTTTGATACGTACCCTTAGTTCCGCTGGAGTAGTAATTAACAGGATAGTTCACAAAATTAATCAAAAATTGCAGGTGTTTCTCCCTCTCCTTTCTTTCTCTGAAGGTAATCTTCTGATAAGCTGGGGGTTTTGTATTTGAAGATCTTAATAACAGTCAAGTTCCATGAACTAGAACTTCTCCAGTTGCATTTGATTCTCAAATTCAAGTTTATTATTCTATTAAAATGTAGCTCTTTTGGGAAGTCAAGGATGTAGAGGGAGTAAGAGATGCCTCTAAGAAGTAGCACCAGTCTTCCTGAAAGTTTTACATATAAACCCAAACTCATTTCAGGGTCTTCTTGGTAAAGGTTACTTTACTTTCAGAGCACATGGCTGTGGTCCAGTCTGTCCAGTCAGGACATTCCAGTCTGTCAGAGCAGTCCCAAAATAAGTTTTTAATGCAAGTGGATGGTTTAGTTTGCACAGTGAAATCGCATCCTAAACTAGTACAGGTCTGACTGGCAGGTACATTGCAGGCTCACCTGAGTACTGATGCAGTTGCTTGTAATACTGCGAGTTTGATCTCTGAGCCAGGTATTATCCTTCTGGTCCTTTGCGTCATTTCAGTTTTGAAGATAAGCTGGGATTTATTCCTCCTTAAGAACAGAAATCTCAAAGAGCTGTTTGTACCTGCTGCTGTTATGGGAGATGTGCTGCATCCTCTCGTCCCCTTGCTCAGGAAGAACTCTGATGGGAGAGCACCTGTCAGGGAGAGGCTGAACAACACACTGAACAGGTGCAGGAGGCAACAAATACGCATTTGGGCAGCTGACCACCAGATGGTCCTTCCTGTAAAACCATTTGTAGTGAAGTGTGGCTAATACTGGCCGTAGCACAGAGGCCTGCTGGGTTCCACAAACCCTTCACGAGGAGAAAAAATTGAATACTCAGTGCAGGATTCATGCAGCTATTCTGGTCCTTTGCAGGAAGGCAGAAAGCAGAACAGCACAAGAATTCAAGAAAAGAATAAGTATTTGCATTTCACCATATTATTGAAATGAGGGTGGAGAATGAGATGACTGGTAGTGTACTGTGTTACAGAGGGGAGGGGAGGCAGGACTAGGCTTCCCCACCTGAACTGCACCAAGCCTGGGTGTATCCATGCTTAATTAGATGCTGATACTTTGATCTGTGTTTGGCCCAGCCACTTCTTTTCCTGACAAGTTATAAAAAAACAAGCACTGATAAACGAGAACTTCATCCTTGAAGCAAGCATCTTGTATAAACTGAAATTAATTGGTACCTCACTATTGGTTGACGGCCCTCCAAGGGCATTTGAAGGTGAAAGTGAAGAGGAAGAGGAGGATGAAGTAAGCCCCCAGACTCATTTAGGAAAGAGCCCCCGAGGTGTAGAACGCAGGCACGGGGAAATTCCAGAGTACCCACACATACACAGAAGAGATGCCACTTGCAAAACAGAGGGAGGGACTGAAGGCCTCTAGCTGGGCGGTGCTGGCCACGCCTGTCGAGGTAGACATCTCCAGTTAATTGTATAAAAAGCAGAGAGCTCGTGCTGGGAGTGGAACTCAAACTTCACATAAAAGGACAACATTGCCTTTTGTGGGGACACCCACCATCTTGGGAGCCTGCTGACATTCCGAGGATGCAGCTTCTGCTATGGGTAATTCCAGGCATTCTGGGGTCAGTAAGATAACTTTGTAAGCAACACCTGAGTGGGGGAGTCGTACTGAGGGCTTATTTTCCTCCTCCCTCTTCTCTCTTGGGTTTTCATTTTATTGGCTACTTTTTTGTAATAAATATTGTTCTTGTTGAGCTTTCAGTGGTGTACTGGTTTCAGTTTCAGCATCCTCCCTGCTACACTGGGCTAAACTGCTGCACGTGCTGGACAAGTCTCTGTTTCTAGAGTCTTTCCTTCCATTTATGAATGGCAAGGTCACTGTAACATCTAACTGACCTTTTATTCTAGATTTTTCTCTATTGCAGCAAGTTCTGGAGTGCTGATCTGGCAGGGATTCCTGCAGTTCAGAAAACCCCAGCTGACCAAGGAAGCCCCTCAGAATGTCCATCAGCAGCACCTCATGCACCTCCTTCAGCCTGAAATGTTCTGAACCCGTGAACTGGCAGCATGTGAAGGTGAGCGTTTATCCCTCACTAAGAGAATGGCCCTGACCTACAGGGCTGTATCCCTTTCATGTCTGGTCATTGGAAGAAAATTGAAAACTTATTTATTTTATACCATAATAGAGGTTTCAATTCTTAGCTCCTTTTTTGCTTTTCCATCTCTGCTTTAACATGATCCCAGAATTTCCCCCATCACACCAGTGCATTTGTTTTCTCTTTCAGTTTATGGTAACAAAAAATGGTTGTATCCTTTCAGATTATGTTGAAACAGGGGACTGTAGGCAAAGCATCATCAATCGTGATGCTGGCATTATTTTAGTCCACAGTGGAACAGGAAAACACAGTGTTGGTTTGTTAACCCTGAACAGAGGAAAGAATGATTTCTCCAGGCCTTTGAGAGAAAATAATGCATCATGGATCTTGCTTCCTCATCTGCTGATTGCTGGGAGAGAAATGGTAAGGTATAGAATGAGTGGGAAGAGGGAAATTTGGCAAGAAATCCCTCTAACATTTTGGGCTGCCTGGTCTGTAGGAAATTCTCCTTCAACCTAATTTGGGAATAGCAGCCCAAATTTCACTTTGTAGTCCACAGAACCCTTTCCATCTGCTGTACTTCAACAGCCAGATACATATTATAAAACTTCAGAAGTGCCCTGGATGTCATACTGTTCCTGGACACACAACGAACTTTTCCCTAAGCCTGTTTTCTTGCTCAATTTTTGTTTTCTTTGTTTTCTTTTTTTTTAGATTAGGTTGTCTCCAAGGTCATTGCCTTATCAGAAGCAATTTTAGCTTGAATATGCTGCTTTTCAAGACTCAAGCACAAGAGGTCTGGATTTACCATGGATTCTGGGGAGGGTTTGGTGTGCTGGAGCATGACTACTGATGCCTTGGTGATTTGTTGACATGGATTGACATGTGGGGGTGAGTTCTACTTAGCCACATGAGTGGTAGAACACACTGCAGTGCATCAGTAGTGGCACACATGAAAAGCAAGTTCTGTGGGAAGCCAGTCAGTGGAGCTTTCTGTGAACAGTAGGAAATGTACAGTGCGGCCCAGCGTGTGACTTCACAGCCCCCCTCACACATCCTCTGTGCTGCATCCAATCCCAAATTCATCATCCTTTCCTATCACCTCACTCCCAGTACTCTCAGCTCTCTTTCCCCATTCCTTGGCTACAGACTGGGCAAACCCAAGCAGCTGCAGAGTGTATGAGTCACTGTGCTTTCCTGCTGTCCTGTGCAGGATAACCTACAGACTTCCTTAGCAGCATCCCAACTTTGTCCTCTCAGGGCAGATGGGCTCTGCAGGCTGCTAAGCCCACGTTGTCCTCTGAAGCACCCGAGTGCTTCCAGGCACTGAGCAGGTAGCAGTGTGGACTCCTGGCATTTCCTGCCAAGTACTAGTCATATAGTTCTCCTCTCTGGTCAAGATGTGTGTCTGCTCCTCTCCATGGAAGGAAACTGCTTCCCACACAGAGCTGAAACTGAAAATTGTAACTGCTTTTAACACATGAATATCTACATATATTTGCATATCCTTATTCACACACACACACATATATATATACATACACATATCTATATATATATATAAACACCTAATACAGAATCATTCACAGATTTTGTCCCTGTGTGGGAGGTTGGCACTTCATGAAATCATTTCACAATGCATCAAAACTTCATAGATAACAATTATAATAAAATATTGTATGTAGTAAAACTACAACTAATAGTGTTTCTTCTGGAGTTTGCTTATTTTTTATATCATTTTGAAAACTGAAAAAGTTACAGGCAGATCAAGACTGATGTAAAAAGCAAATACTAATGTCTCTTCTCCACTACTGAGAAGTTGTTTAGCAAATGCCTATTTTTGTGGCCATGAAAGGAGTCCTGGTGGGACACACCAGACTGATACTGTCTGCTAGAACTATGCCCAAAATCCAGCTAGGCCAGCATCCTTCATCTGGCAGAGATATCACCCAGTGCTTTAGTGGAAGTACCTTGCAGTAGACATTGTTGAACATCTGTGGGACAATTTTCTGTTTCAATCTTCCGTTATCTCTTACCATGATCTTATAGGTTAGGTTTTCAGCCTTTGTAGCTTTTCAGTACAATTCTCTTTCAGACCCTGTCTTCCTCGAGCAGTCCTACATCTTGTACACAAATTGTCTAGAGACAGGACTAGACAAAAGGTATAAATTAACTTTGGAAATCATTTAAAGAGCATTTGATCAGCTGCTCCTTTGAAACTGTTTCTTACAGTTGATTTTTTTAATGCTGTGATTAGTCAAGAGGACTTGTAGTGTTTCCTGAGTGGAAGAAGATAGTCAACAAAAAGATAAACATCATTAAAGAAAATAATATAGAGAATAAATTTAAGATACTAGATACCTGAACAACTGTACATTTCTACTGACTTCGATGGATGTGAGACGGAATCCAATGTGAACACAGGTATGGTTTTTCCTTATTGCAAATATTCAACTGAAGCCACAAGAAGGCATGCTGAGCATTTCTCTTTTGTAATAACAACATCATTATACTTTTAAAGTGATGGAAGAAGAAAATCTGAAGTGCTGGCAGATGCAGTTATATTTCTCAGTGGAGAAATCTCTCAGAGTATATCAGTCTTTTGCTTAGTTCTGTTTTCAATATTTACACTCATGGGTGAGTCCTTGATTTTACCTATTCATATGGTGTTCAATCCTATTTATATATGTTATTTTTATGACTTTTATTTCCACATGAAATTCTAATATGAACAATATCTAATTTCTGTGATCTGTATCCTGCCCTCTAATTGCATGTGCCAAAACAAGAGGATGGAGGACTGTGTCATTCTTGGTTTCTCCCCAGGTATGCACAGTTTGCTGTACCACTGGCATTAAAAAACAAATCCTGGCCAACTATAGCCATATTTCTTACTCTTCTTGTCCAGCTGAGGCTCACACAGTTTCTGTACCTCATACCATTTGCTCTTCTACCTGTAGTCTTTATTGCTGTTCTGCAGTGGTTACAGAACTGAGACAGAATGCTTCCTTTGCATCATCAGTAAACAATGGGAAGAATTTGGAAAATACATGGAGCCTAATACTTGGCAATCAATGTTCCCTCAGTTTGTGGTCAACAGTGCTCAGAGGGCTGTGTCATATGAACTAAACCACATCAGTCATGACTGAAGTGTGTTTAAGAGCAAGAAAAACAAGACTTCAAGAACAATGAAGTTTGTGTGTGTGAAGGAATTTATTATAGTTGGCTGATGGTGGGGAATGCCAGCTACTGCACAGAGTAAGGAATTAGGGTCTGCAGAGGACAATAGTAATTAAAAATGTCTTTGGAAATATTCTTGTACACACACCCCTTACTTACTTCTCGAGTAAGAATCAGCTGAAGTGTGATATATTTGATAGTTTATCTCTCCAAAGAAGTGTATGGGTTTCTTGGACACCAATCAGAGATATTTTTAAAGGCAAAGAAATGTGGATACTGTGTGCAGCCTGAGAAAGCATCAGAGCAAAGACAAAGAGCCAAGGTCCCATTCTGCTCTCCAGGCTGCTGACACTGTGTGGATTCTTTGTTACATTAACATGTGTCTGTCCTCTCCCTCAAAGAAGAAATAGATATCAGGAGAATTTTGAAGAAATTATTGACCTAAACCCTTACAGTAAGAAGAAAGGATTATTGGTCACAGCACCAAGCCTAACAGAGTTCAAGAAGTGTTTGGATGATACTCTTGGGCACGTGGTGTGACTCTGGGGGATGGTCCTGTGCAGGGCCAGGAGTTGGACTTTATGATCCTTGTGAGCCCCTTCCAACTCAACATACTCTATGATTCTGGGATTTTCATTGCACATACAAGACAATGCAAGCTGAAATACCTGAAGGGAATCATTGATGAACACAAACATCCTGGCACACCTAACATCAACAACAATTTGCACAACTGGAGACTCTGAACAAAATCTGAGATAACACTGTTCAGCCAGGTGAAGGTCAACCTGCTTGTGAAAGGTGTCTGCTTCTCAGACTCCCTGGCAGTCAACATGTGTAGGGTATTTCATACAGCACAGGGACACATGTCTGAAAAAGCTACATAACTGGGCTCCACTAAAGGCCACACGGGAGAGAAACATGGGAGAAGACCGATAAGCTGCATCTCTCGGTTAGACTGCCGTGAAAACAAAGACACGCTGTCTTCAGGCAAGTCACCTCTTGGAAGCATCAGCCAACCCCTCTAATTTTAACACACTAAACCATGTGTGTCTTATGCAGACTGTCTACAACATGTGACTACTTTGTCAGTTCTTATGTGCCTTCCTCAGAAAAGCTATGTCTGTGTGTGACCAGAATAAAACTTCTTGGAAACAGCAATCTCATCAGTGCTTGTGCAATGCCTTAGGCTCTTTTAGCCACTTTAAAGCAGTTCTTTTCTGTAAAACTTGATAGTTTTTCTCAGTTTTTACCCTTCCTGGAGATTTTTTTCTTTTTTTTTTTTTTTGTCAAGGTTTCATTAACATTAAAATCAGGTTATTTGAAGGAGGAGAAATCCCATTTCTTCCTAATTTCAATTTACTATCAAATAATTTGCTTTTGTAATAATGATTTTTTCATCATGTCTATGCTACAAGTATAGTTTAAACAAATTGCATCTGTGGACATTGGCTATCTTTAAAAATTTAAGATGAAAGAGTAGGACTCCTCACAGCAATCATTCACTAATAACAAAGCTTCAGATTCTTCCAACCATGTAGATTTCATCTGATATATTTTTAGATGTTTTCCTTCATCCACATTTGTATTAAGAAAAGTAAGAATACTTTAAAAAGAATTTGCTCTATTTTTTGTTTACTAAAAAGGAGCTTTTCCATAGCAGAAAATTTGACCTTTGGGTTCTGACCACAGATGAAAAATGGCAGTTTTAGGACTAAACTAGAAGGCTGTACCTCCAGCTTTATAAGCCCCACAGCTAAAGCAAGGCATGTAGGGCACCCAGTGCCTGAATTTTCAAGCCCAACTGGTACCCACCCACTGGGCACCTCTCAGCTGGAGACCAGCTGAAAACCCTGGTTTTCTGGGTGCCAAGAAACTTTTCAGAAGAGTCTTCAGCTGAAGAGATACAGAATCTACGACACATGGGATATTCAATCTCAGCCAGAAATGGAATCAGAAGTAGAAAAACCTACTTACCTTCCAATTCTGCTCCCCTGATGCATATTCTTGGAAGCTGCAATTCCAGGATGAGTCATGCCAGAAGCTCTGCTGTAGCTGAGATAGCTTGAGGCTGTAAAGGGTCAACAAAGTGAGGCAGCTGCTCTCAAGTGCAGGAAGCATTTCCTTGAACCTCAAACTCCGTACCATCTTTTAAAAATATATACAAAGCAGATATTTCAGAAAGAACAAATGAGCATGAGGCAAATGCCTTCCCCTTAATCTAAGCTCCAAGGATGCAGGACTTCATAATAAAATGTTCTTTAGCAGCACTTCACCTCTATAAATCTGGTATCACATTAAAAGGAGACCAGTACATTATCTTACTGATGGGGAAACTAAGCCCTTGGATGTGAAATGACTAGGCCAAAACCAGGCCTGTATCTACCTGTACTGGATTAGACCCATTTCATCGAGACAGAAATGCTGTCTCTGACTCCAGCCATCAGACACATCACAGGAAAGTACAAAAAACTCCACATTACACGTGTTGACAAATCTACCTATTTACATTATTGTGTGGGGCAGAAGGGAGGTTGATGCAATTGGTGAGGTACATCTTCAGTCAAAAAAAAAAGCCATAGGAAATTACTTTTTTCTTCCCTTTTATATGATACAAGTAGGTTATGGAAATGTGTGCTAGGAAAAGAAAAAGATGAAAAAGCTCAGAGTTGTAGTTTTAAATTACACTGTCAATGTCATGCAACCTACCCTGAAATTAGAGAGCCACTTAAAGAGCTTAGTTATATCTGTCATGTCTCTGAACACTGCGACTCGAAGGACATGAAGCCTTGTCTTTAACTATTGAAATGCAAAGTGAGTAAGTCACAGAGACTATAAGGAAGTTGTATAATACTGACATGGATAAATTTTAGTACTGCTGTGACACCCAGGGAAATTTGCTACTTGGTTATCTGAGGCACAGGCAGTGAGATTCAGCTGAAACCAGAGGAAGCTGTGAATTTTGTGTAGGGTTTTGACTGACAGAACTTCAGAATCATCAGGGAGACAGAAAAAGCCACTGCTGATTTTGAGAGATTTCACAGAAAACAGCCCCAAACTAGAAATGGAACTAAATATTTATTAGCATCCAAGTGTAATCAAACTAAAAACCATGGGAATAATAGAGGAAGACACCTGTCCAACAATACCTTTCCATCAGATGCAATTAAAATAAATTTTTATTTTTCATTTTTCCATTGGTTGAAAGTCATACTATCATTGTAAGTCTCCCCTGAGTGAGTAGAAGGGATAGTAGTCTATCTTAGTACTCTATTAGGATTTCTACTGAGTAGAATGTCAAAAGGATGACATTTTAGCTGCATGATTATCAGAATTTAAGAACTGCTGTAGTTTGGTAAGATCTAAGATTTCTTAGATAATGGAAATTTCTTATAAATGGAAAATAATTGACGTCACTTAAAATATATGACAATTTTATTTTAACCTTAACTATTGTTAATTCACTTATTAAGAGCCTTCTGCTAAGGGTAACAACCACTTGTACTGCAAAAGAAAGAGAGTACCAAAAGTCTTATCTGGCATTAAAGAGCTGTCATGGACATGAATGCTCTATGCATGGATAATAAAACCATTCCTATCAGACTATGGTAGTAAGAATAGAGAGAGATAATGGCTGACCTTGGGTGTGTCATTTAAACTGAAGATTCAGAGATGAACCTCACATCATAGGAGTTGTAAGGACAACATTGCTTATTACAAATTATCCTTTAGAGAGCAAGTCATTATTTCCTGCCTGGCATTGGACTGTTATGAAATGTGTGGTGTTAACACCATCTAAATAGGGATTCCAGTCTAAATCACCCTGACACACTAAGTATTCATGTGTTACATGGGACACCTTATGTCAATAATCTGGGTGTGCCAGGTCATTCCTGCAACTGATCTGATTAAGAAGGGCCCTTCTGCACAACGTCCAAGGAATCAGCAGGGTTTAGCAACGTACTAATGCCATTGGTTTGAAGAAGGAGTTATTACTGCACAGCATAAAGTTTTCCTTGCCTTTCCTGCAGTAGGAAAGGTACACACCACTCCACACCACAGGCTCTGACCTGCACTCCCTGAGGAGTGGAAATGGTCAGTTCTGCTGCTCCATGCACATATTTCTGTCTTCACAGAATCAGGTACTGACATTTAAAAAAAAAAAGCAGTGCTTGTTAAATAATGATCCTCTTTAGAAGACTCTACGTCACATATAAGATACACAAATATTACTTTTTATTTTTTTAGCCTAGAATATCTCTGTTTTCTTTATAATTCATTATTTCATAGTACTCAGTAAAATCTCCATAATTTTAGGAGACAAATCCCTCCCCCAAAGACTTGCAGTGCATGCTGGAACTCTGCATGGGAGTAAAGCCTGAAAATAAACCATCTTTCTGCACTTCAAAGGTCCTAGAATAATCTGGCAGACAAGTGACATTAAAGAACACAAAATGAAAGATTCAGAAGCAAGAAATGAGTTATGGAAACTAGAACTCAAACAAATGCACATTGTGTAGATCATTTTTAGAAGTGAGACATTGGGCTTGTCTTAGAATCTCTAACAGTCCTTCTTATTACTACAAACTGTCTTTAAATGTGCCCTGTGAATTTTATGAGATCAATCTTTTCCCTTTTCTCTGTGTAACTTCTTCACCCATTACCTAGCTAGCCTTTTTGTTCTATAACCTTCTCCTTTCACTTCCTAAATAAAAAGATCATTTCATATTCAGTAAATTAAACACATGGCTTTCAATGCATGTCTCGGTACACTTTTCTTCAAGAAAAAGAAATATGGTTTCCAGATAAAACATCAGAATGAAATAAACACAGAAACAATGTGCCTTTGGGGAGTAAGAAAACACTCCAGGGCTGATCATATTTGCCAGAACAGTGAACATGGACTCATCAGATTGATTAAGTCTGTCATAACAACGAATCATTAAGCTATAAAAGAGAAAATTCAATATTCTTTCTAAAGATAGAAGCCTATTTTTAAACAATCAAAATAATTCTGCACTTAGAAAACCCCGTTGCTTTTCTGTACTAGTATTTTGAACAGGACTTTGATGTCAAAGATGCTGTAGTGGTAAAAGCACAGACATTGCAATGGTAATTTTTCTTTTTTACATGACATATATATGTCTGGGCCCGTGTCATAAAGACAAACATGGCAGCTGAGGGGAAAGGGAAAGGGAAAGGGAAAGGGAAAGGGAAAGGGAAAGGG